>NW_027555514.1:249502996-250102996 GCF_003287225.1 Phascolarctos cinereus
ACAATAACCCTGGGAGGTAGGTGCTTTTGTTTTCCTCATTTTGTAGGTGAGGACACTGTGGCAAACTGGGATAAATAACTTGCCCAGGGTCACATAGCTAGCAAGTGTCCAAGGCCAGATTTGAACTCAGGGAGATGATTCTCCCTGAGTAGGCCCAGCACTCTATCAGTTGCACTACCTGGCTGCCCCCAGCCCTCATCTCAGTAGCCTTCTAATTGTTGTCCCCTCCCCCAGTCTCTCCTCCTCTTCAATCAATCCTTCAAAGAGTTGCCAACATAATAGTTCCAAAACATAAATCTGATCATTCTCTTATTCAAATTCTTTCCAGGAAAAAAAAAGGACAAGCTCCTCAGTTATGTTACAGTGGATTTGGAGTTAGAGAAAATATGTTAAAAATCCCAAATGGTCACTATGTAGCTTTGTCAAGTCACCTCTCTGAATGTGTGTTTCATCATATATAAAATGAAAGTGGTGGACCTGATGAGTTCTAAAACTCCTTACAGCTCCAAAGCCTTTCATACTCTGGTTTCTGCATACTTTCCCAGTTGTATTCTCTATGACTTATGTTACATCTTCTCATCCATGCAAACTAGCTTATTAGCTATTCTCTTCATGATATTCTATCCCCTACCTCCGTGACTTTGGTTCTCCATGAATAAGTCCCCAACTTCTCGCAAAGTTCTTCTCATATTTACTTTGCCAATGATTTGAAAAGCTTTGAAAGGTGGTCATAACATAGATGGGGAAGAAAACTAGTCTTGGAATCAGAAAGATCTGAGTTCAAGTACTGCTTCTGACATATATTGGTTTTGGGACTGTGGACAAGATACTTGACCTCTCAATGGCCCAGATAACTCCCTAAGGTTAAGAATGACAGAGCTGTTGTACATCTGTGTTGATAGAAAGTTTCCTCACTAGGAAATCTCTATTCTAAGGAAATTATGACTCTTATTTTTTAAATACTGTTATCCATTCTGCATCATGGGTGTTAAGGACATGGTACCCTTGAGATCTGGAAAATATGCATACAAAATTTTGGCCCTCCTTTCATACCAGAGAAGAACACTGATTTTTTTTTTTTATTTTTCTTTCATTGGATGTTTACAATACTTAATTGTAAAATGTGAGTTAAGTATTTGGTCATAGGATCTGTGTCATCTGCTATCCTTTGCTTGTCAATGGCGGCTTCTGTAAAAATCCCCCAAAATTCCCATTTAATTTCTTATGCTGACCCACAATATATTGAAACCACAATGAGGAAAGTTGTGATGTGGAAGGGATAACTGTACTTTGTATTTACTTAGCTGTCTATGTATAACAATTACCCATTGGAATGCTAGTTTCTTGTGGGCAAATAATGTTTTGGTGCCTTTCACACAGTAGGCACTAAATAAATACATTTGAATTGAAGTGAATGAAGTTGGATGGATTCCCCCTTCCCTAAGGCAGTTAGGCAGCACATCGGTTGGAGGGCTTGGCCAAGAATGAGGAAGCCCAGAGTTCCAATGAAACTGCAGCCACTGACTAGTTATTTCACCCTGAGTAAGTCATTTATCTTGCCTGCCTTAGTTTCCTCAACTCCAAAATGGAGATAATAAAAGCACTTACCTTGCAAAGTTGTGAGAATCACACAAGATAATATTTATAAAGCATAAAGCATTTAGCACAATACCTGACACATAGTAGGCACTACATAAATGCTTATTCCCTTCTCCGCTTGGCTCTACTTTTGGGAGGAAGAGACAAAAGATTATTATGAGATTATAGATTTAGATCTGGAGATGATCTTGGAGGTTGTCTGGTCCACATCCTCGTTTTACAAACAAACAAACAAAAAACCTGATTCAAAGGCATTCACTGATTTCCCTAATGTCACCCAGGTAATTAACAACAGAGAGAGAATTTGAGTGCAAGCCATGTCACTCCTCATTCAGGGCCCTTTCAACTTCAACTATTTGACATTGATTGGGATATCTGTATATTTGTGAGTATTTTTTTTTTAAGGAGAGCTAAAGAACAAGAATTTTCAGTATGTCTTCTGTATATCCAGGGGATGAGGAACTTAGCTTGAAATGATCAGCACTTGTAATCTTGAGAGAATTATCTCTAGAATGGAAAGAGGCCATTTATCAAGCTGCCACCGATTGTTAGAAATATTCTTTTAGGACATGCACCTTTATTTGTTTCATCTAACCTTTGGACCTACAATCTGGTTTCCTGAGTGGACTCATCTCTCCAGCATGATATGCCCTATGTAAATGACAGGGATTGGTTATCTCATCTGATATCGATTTCCTTATGCATTAATATATTGACACTCTGGGTTACAAATCAGTCTCTTGTGACTTCAGTCACTTTTCAGTAGAGTGGTAAGGTGGCGTTTTGAGTCCAGAATGCTGAGAATCAGACACTTGATCATGAATAACACCATTAAGATGCTGGGACACCCTTGAAGTCCAGCCTGAAAATCTAGGCATCTGATATTCTCTCTCTCTCTCTCTCTCTCTCTCTCTCTCTCTCTCTCTCTCTCTCTCTCTCTCTCTCTCTCTCTCTGTCTCTCTCTCTCTCTCTCTCTGTCTCTGTCTGTCTGTCTCTCTCTCTCTCTCTCTCTCTCTCTCTCTCTCTCTCTCTCTCTCTCTCTCTCTCTCTCTTCTCTCTCTCTCTCTCCTTCCTCCTCCTCCTCTCTCTCTCTCCTTGCCTCTCTCCCTCTCCCTTTCTCTTTCCTATTCTCCCATTTTCTTTCTCCCTCTGTCCCCCCTTCTTTCTTTCTGTGCCTCCCTCTCCTTCTTTCTCACTTTCCTTTTTTTCTCTCCTCCTCCCTCCCATCTCTGTCTCTCTCTGCCTTCCCCCCTCCCTTCATGCCTCAGTCCCCTTTCTCCCTCTCTCTTTCCGTCTCTTTCCCCCTCTCCCTTTTTCTCTCCTTTCCCCCCTCCCTTTTGCAACACGATAGCTCTCAGTTAACCTAAATGTTCAACTAACCAGAACATAAATGCACATTACCATACTGTAGAGTCCAGCCCCAAATGACCCCACATCCTCAAATTTAGCAAGAGCTGAACGTGTCAGTTATCCAACTAAAGTCTAATTCTCAAAAGGACTTTAGGCAGTACTTCCTTAGAATCATTTGGAAAGCAACCAACTTTTATTTTGTAGGATACAAAATGATTTCTGAAAGTTCGATGAAACCCCTCATTTTGTCTTGGCATTTTCACCAGCTGCTAAACTCTGTTCGTGTCCAGTGTACCGTTTAAAGATAGAAGCTTGCTTATATCCCCTAGGAACTGGAGGAAGGGAAAGGGGAGGGGGAAGCAGTGGTTAGCAATTGAAGCTACTAGCTGACGTTCCATTTCATTCCCAGGAATGGGATCGTTTTTCCTTTATTTCCTTTCTACTGCTGCAATTTTCCCCCTTAGTGAAGCTTTGAATGTGCTCACATTCTCTCTGATCTCTAGGTGGAGAACCTTGTTTAGCCTTCAATATTCTTTGGCAGATAAAAGAAAGGATGCATCTCTCCCCTGTGGCAAAGGAGCTACCTATGTAGTTACTGCAGTGGAAAATGCATTTTCTTAAACACCAGAACAAACAATGTGAGGCTATGAAAACCACCCACAGAAGCCCAGAAAGCAGCATTGAGATTGACAGCTCATTTAATAGACAAGCAATTTACTAATATTATTAAAGTACGTGCTTTTCTAAACTGAGATTATCTAAAACAAAAAAGAAGGAAATCAGAATTTTTTGTTGTTGTTTTTAGTAAAGTTATTCTGAGGAAGTAAAAAAGGAAGGCATGATGGGGAATAGAAACACAATATTCAGACTATTACTAAAAATGCATTAAAGGAGACAGAGTAAGACTGCTGCAGACAGCAGCCTGTGGGAGGAAATGACATCATCAGTCCAGGCAGAATGCAAGCGGTGCTCATGCCCCCACCCCCCCCATCCTCAACCACACTGCACTGGCCAGCAGAAATAGAATTTAGAATTGGTGATAGTGTCACTAGTTGATGTCACCACTTCCAAGATTCCCATTCTGAGAACAGTAATAGCCTATGCACAAGTATCTATTTGTGTCTGGAAAGCACTCCCTTCTCACTTTTGTCTCAGAAAATCCTTAGTTCCTATAAAGCACAGATAAAGTGATATCTTTCCTGATTTCCTTCCCCCCATCCAAGTTATTACCATTGTATTTTTTCTATATGTAAATGTGTATGTATGTGTTTCTTCATTTCTACATATAGTTACCTCTTATCACTGTGTATTATTTATAAATAGGTATTATGTATATGTGTTTATTTATTTACATATACAACTATACATAAACTATATGTAAATCTGTACATAGTTATCTCCATTTTTCTTTGTTTATTGTTTATGAGGAGGGGAAGGAGGGGGAAGGAGAGGAAGAGAGAGACGGGGGGGGAGAGAGAGAGAGAGAGAGAGAGAGAGAGAGAGACATTCACCATTAGAAAGTTTTGTAGGTAACTTCTTGCTCATCAATGAAGGTCTTATCAAATCTCTGACCTCTCAACCTTGGAATCTTTCCTATCAGGTGTTAACTGTGTAAACTGTACAAAGCTGTAAGGAGGGTGGAGTGATGCAGACTTTGGCCCTGGGCACCGAAATTTTGAAGGTGAAAATCTGAATATACAAGCTTCTTTAGCAGCTGGTAGCTAATTGGCTTCTCTCACTCAACTGAATTTGTCTTAATTACTTCTTGTGTTATTTTACATCATGAATTACAAAGCGGATTTGAGGACACATTTCCTGCTGCTTGCCCCATATGTGTTTCCTTTTGCTTGCGTGAGGTACCAAAATTGACAGTTGTAGCTCTGGGATGGCACCTACCTTTCCTCGTAAATTGTAGCTAGTTTTCTTGATCTCAACATCTTGCCTGTCTGATCTACATTTAGAACCCACAAGCTCCTCCAAGTTCTGTTTACTCCCTTGGAATTTGACATCTTGTCTCCTGTGCCTTGGGTATCTGCTATTCCCCTTCTCAAGGTGCTTCATTGCCTGTGCAGTTCTCTCTTAACCAACCTTACCTTACTGTTCCTTACACTGAATACTGCCAGGATTGTTGGCCTCAAATAGCATGGATAAATTCACAGACAGTCTCATTGCTTAGTCTAGGATGACTCCCACATATTTCCTTCATGACTCAACTGAAGGATGGCCATTCTCATGATAATCTGATTTCCCTGGATTCTCATGGCCTCCCTCCTTGACGTGTGTTTAATTGCTTTGCATCTATTTTCTATTTACTTTATAGATATTTATTCTGTACACACACATATGGAAACATTGTATTTCCCCAAGAAAACATAAGCTTCTTGAGAGCAAGAATTGTCTCATTTGTTGTTTTCTAATCCCATTGCTTATCACAATCCTTGGATTTCCACGCTTGCTGGTCGATTGATGGGGATCATTCAGTTAACATTTTTTAAGTGGAATATTGGGTATAGACAATAAAGAAATTACAGAAATGTCTCAATGACTGCTTTTAAGCATACAAAATTATTTTGATAGGAAAATATTGAATAATGTTTAACAATAAGTACTTACCATATGCAAAGCTTTGATTTCAGGCTTGCAGAGGTGACTTTTCTCTCCCATGGGTATTATATCAAACATTGGCCCTTTGATAATTAATAAAACAACTGTTTCTTCCTTGTTGTTCCCACTGAACATGAAGTCATGTTTGGCTAGAAGATGACTGTCCCTCCATTTCCTTTCTTTTTCCTTGTTAAACTACACAGGAAATCCTCAGAGATTTTCAGGCTTGGTCATTATCAGTCGCAGGCTTTCGAAGGAATTTGTCTGGTATGATTAGAGAAGTCCTATTTCTGATAATTCCCTTCAGTTCTATGAGTCTATGAAAAATAAGAAGAAAAAGGTTACCAAAAGACTGTCTAAATCAGGCAGAGGGGATCTTGGACAAGGCACTTTCCATCTTAGCAATTTTATGAGTCTGTGAAATAGTCAATGTTTGAAAGTCTTGATGTCAACAATTTCTTCTGATGTACAATCACAAGGAACACCTGGCCTCATAGTCCACTCAAGCACTGTCTAGCCACATGACCATCAGAAGACATCTTACCCTTTCTGAACTTCACTTGTATCATCTGTAAAAGCTGGAAGGGGGGGTGGATAGTGAAGGGGCAGAGGAAAGGAATAAGCATATATAGTGCTTACTGTGTGCTAGGTACATGCTTTACAAATACTGTCTCATTTGCTCCTTACAACAATCCTGCTAAAGCATGCTATTATTATCCTTATTTTACAGTTGGTGAAATAGAGTCAAGCAAAGGCTCATTGACTTACCCAGAGTCACACACCTAGGAAGTATCTGAGGTTTTAATTAGTTTATACTATAGATATTATTCTGTTATAGAGTTGATGAGCATAGAAAGTATGAGACTTGAGAGAAAAGAAAAGAAAGCCCAGGACAGACCCTTAGGGCATATCCGAAGGGTTGGGAGACATAAATGATGATCTATCAGAGGAATGTGAAGAACAGTTAGATAAGGAGGAGGAGAACCAAAGGAGAGTTGTGTTGAAAACACCCAAAGAGAAGAGAGCAGTCACCAGTAGCAGATGCTGACACAAGATCAAGAATGATGAGAACTGAGAAGAAATTATTTCCAACGGTCGTTAAGAGATAACGGGTAACATTGGAATGAGAGATTTGAGTTTAGTGATGAAGGAGTAGCTATTTAAAAGTAAGTGGCAAGAAAGGAAGTGATGTAGTGAATGGAGAGAACTTTTTCTAGGAGTTTCCATGAGAAAGAGAAGAGATACGTTGGTAGCTTAAGGGGATGATGGAGCATAGTGAAGGGTTGTTAAAAATTAGGACATGTTTGAAGGCAAGACTGAAGAAACTAGGGCATGTGGAGAGAGTAAAGATTAAATAGGAGAAAATGGATGATCATAGGTTCATACATTTAGAGCAGGAACTGATGTTAGGGGTCATGTGGACTAACGTCATCTTTTTTACTGAAGACAAAGTTGAAATACTACTAACAAACTGGGGAAAATCAGAGCAACCATAGAAAGACAGGTTTCCTTGTAATGGCTGTAGACATGAGGTGTTATTTTTATTATTTAATATTAAATTTGTAGACACATCCTAGTATAAGGAAGAGAGCACAAGACTTGAATCCAAGAGTACAGGGATCATGATACCACATTTAATGCTGTGAGGCTCAAGAGAAATCATTTAGCCTCTATGTGTCTGTTTCCTTATCTGTAAACTGGGAACATATATACCTATACTGGCTATATCACGTAGTTATTTTGATATAATGTATCTTGAAAACTTTAAAGACCTAGAAAAAGTCAATTTTGGAGAAGTTCTGACAACCATCCTAGTAGATAAGGTTTTCAATGTTAATAAATAGCATTGTTGCAGTATAAAACTTCAGAAGGGAGACCCCTATCCCCTACCTCCATAATCACATTGAGACTAGGGAGAAGGTTGGTCCTTGGCCATTTTTATTTGAACGAGAGACCTACTGGAAGGCAAAAGCCAGAGAGAGTTGGGTTCTATAGCTGGCACTATACATGCAGATGGCAATGTCACCAAAAGCTCATGGGACTTCCCCAGTCAGGACCGGAGATTAACACTATTTGTACCTGGCACAACTGCAGGGGTGGGTGAAGGGCTTACCTTGGTATATAGCAACAAACCAAGGAGAAGCGGCTCAGTTTAATTCCATGAGGGTTCTATGCTAAGGAGGCAGTGCAGTGCAATTCAGGGGTTACTGATCCTGGGATCACAGGAACTAGGTTTAAAATCTACCTTTAACACCTACCTATGCACGACTGGGCAAGGTTTTTCACTTTCCTGAGCCTCCATTTCCTCACATGTAGAACAAAAGGTTTGAACTAGTCAGCCTTGTGGTCCTCTTACAATTCCAAGTCCATGATCTTATGATCCCATGACTGGACCATTTTTGTGGGTGTGGAAAATAGTTGGGGTTGTGCAGTGACAGGTGTGTGGTGTTCACAAGTGGAAAATGAAAGCATACCTCAATATAGTGTTGTTGACACCTTCTAAATTTTGATCTCTGGAGCAAAAGCCTGATTGTTTTACCTTAATTATGGCTCTTGTCAAGATGTTTGGATTTCAGTCTCAGCTCTGCTACTTATTAGATATATGACCTAGGACCGATGCCTTAACCTCACTAAGCCTAGGAATCTCCGTTTGTAAAATGATAATAATAATACTTCTACACCAACTTCCCCCCACCCCCCCCACACACACATTTTCAGCCCCACAGGACAACATCAAATATAAGTTAATATGTCGATGTGCCTTTGCAACCAATGATAGTGTCAACTTCAAGATTTGGTATTTTATTTGGACATCTTCAGCATCCACTTCCAAATTGTTGCCCTGAAATCCAGTCCTCTTGGGTCTTTACTTAGGCTTCCTAATGATCCTTTGATGTCACTGATTTATAGTGACAGTGGGGACATGATTTTATGTGTTGCTTTGTTTATGTAGCCACTTTACTAAAACTATCACCAAAGTATCACAGACTCAAAGTAAAATTTCAGAAATGCCATATTGGGCATAGTTTATCAAACACTTTCTGTTTTTAAGCTGTACTCCAACTGACTGCTTTCTTGCTAATATTCTGAGATCTGCAGCCCAGAAACAGCCCATCCTAATAGGGTATTAGCCATCTCCAAAACATTTTCCTCCACGTCTTTCATCCCTGCCTCCTGCCTCCTGTGTTCAAGCATTGTTTTCACTTCATTGATTCCTACATTGGCTGCCCTGGGGGAAAAAAAGGACACTTTTCCAAGATGATTTGAATTTAATAAATGAACTGTGCAGTGCTGAGAGATAGCTTTCCTTTTGAAGAAGGTGTATCGAACATTTGTCTCTGTCTTATCCCATCAGGCTATTTAAAGATATCTCCATTTTGTATCTCTCTTTTTCTATTCTGTATACTTTCTCTGCTTCTTTTTGCACATAAAAAATTCAAATCGTAGTCAATGAGATTCAATTTAAAATCTGTAACTAATAGCCAAGACATTGTGGGTGATGGTTTACGTCTCTCTTTGGAGAGGCTTTTATGTTATTAAGAATAAGTAACAACAGCCTTAGTAGTTCCTATGGCAACTTGAAACCCTGTTTTTAAAATATAATTTTCTGTTTTCTTGGAATGCATGTTCATTAAAAAGTACCAAGGCTTTATTTGAAATGATTATCTAATTTCACAATCATGATAAATGTGTGAGACAAGAAGTTCTTCTAACTCCCTCCCCCCCACCATTGAATGGTAGATTAAATATTGGGTTAATGGTTCCCCTGTGTTTCATAACACATTGAGTTTTGAATTTTGTCACTGGTGCCCAGAGACTTAGCACTCTTCACCAATTTCTTGTTTGATACTCCATGGTTGAACCCAGTGCCAAGCATAGGCCTAGCCAAAAAATAACAACAGTAATAATAGCTGATAGTGTGATATAATAGTTAGAGGGCGAGCCTTGGAGCCAAGCAAATGTGGGTTCAAGTACTAGTTCTGACATATACTGGCTGTGTTACCCTGGAAAAGTTCCTTAACCTTTCAGTGTTCTAGGCAACCTAGGTTCTAGGTAGTCTGTGACTGTGATTTTCAGAAAACAGACTGGCCAACATAGGCAGAGGGAGCTTTTTCATCTGGGAATTCTCTATATTAATGAAATCATAGCCCACATTCTTATTTATACAGGGCTTTAAGGTTTTCAAAGCGCCTTACATACATTATTACATTTGTACCCTACAACAAGCTTGTGCTGTAGGCACTGTAGGTATAATCCTTATTTTACAGGTTAGAAAACTGAGTCTCATAGAGGCAGAGGTATACCGAGCCAGCTCATACCTGCTTGCCATAGCCAACTGTTAAATTTCCAGTGTGAGCATTTACACCTCAGAAATCAGTAAATGCTACAAAGATAACTTGTTGGTTATCTAGACTTAGGAAAGTGATGGAGAAAATGGTAATAATTCAAATTAAATTTAAAAGTCTATTGTATGTACATACACACATATGTATGTATATAATATAGATGTGTATATATGTGCATAAATGTGTGAGTATATACGCGTGTATATATGTATATGTGTGTGTATATATGTATATGTGTGTGTATATTATATATGTATATCAAGATACCTGATTGTTAAAAATTTACTAGCACACCACTGCATAAAGGTTAAAAGACTTGCCCATTTTCATCAAATAGTAAGGGTCAGAGATTGGACTTGAACTCTGGTCTTCCTGATTCAGAGTTCAATATTCTACTTGTTCTATAAAGTTAGCAGGTGCTTGGCAAATGTTTGTTCAATTACATGAAACCGTAATGGAGGACAGAGAAAGTAAATAGATAAGAAGAAATCAAAATGAGGTGAGGCTGGCAAGGAAAGCTATGTACTACAAATAGGGTTTAGTTTTGATTTAGTAGTAATGGAAGGAGGAAGGTTAAAGAGGGGATAGTCAGTCCAAAAACATTTGTGAAGTGTCTACTATATGCTAGACGCTGTGCTGAGCACTGAAAAGGACAGTTGTTTGCAGGGGATGAGATGGTGATACGTAACAGAAGGGGAAACATTTGACAACTCTCATCTGTATCTTAAGTGCCACTATCCTAAACCACTTATCAGGAAGTAATGCTCACTTGGATAAACTCCTTAATTTTACAGAAGTGGCTGGATCGTAGAGGGTGTAGAAGGCAAAGAGGCTGATGGGAAGTGTAGTTTTCCCAGATGGAAGGAAGGTCTGAAGGATCATAGCAGGCAGACGCTTAGAAACTTTGGAGATCTGGGGCATAGATGCATTCCAGCCCAGTGACCAGTGTAAAGCAAGAGAAAGATACTTCTACCCTAAATTGAATGGAGTAATTAGCAGCAGAAGCCTTGTCTGGCTCACTGAACCACCTGACAAGTGATAAAACTGTAAAGAATTTTCTTCCTGGTAAATTTTCCCCTACCCAATGTATCCCCGTCCTCTACTTTACTGATGCCTGAAAAATTAGTATTGCCTGCTTTCATTTCTTTCCTGTCCTCTTAAAATCTTTCTTATTTGTTGTCTGTAGTGTTACAGGTTTTTGTCTCCATATAAAGATGAGCTGATTTTTATTACATTCTGAATGAGTGTTTACTGTAAACAAATTGATAACACAATCCAAAGAACAAAAGGGAACCTCTGGACCAATAATGACTTGTATTGGGGAAGCCAGGTCGCATAGTAGATAGAATACTCTCCCTGTAGTTAGGAGGACCTGAGTTCAAATCCAGTCTCAGACCAGACACTTGACACTTACTATCTGTGTGACCCTGGGCAAGTCATTTAACCCCAGTTGCCTCACAAACAATAATAATAATAATGCTAATAATGATGATGATGACATATTTATGTAGTGCTTTAAGGCTTTCAAAGTGCTTTACAAATAGTATCTTATTTGACACTCACAAGCCTGAGAGGTCAGTGCCATTATGATCCTCATTTTATAGTTGAGGAAACCGAGGCATGCAGAAAGTGACTTGCTCAGGTTTGCACAGCTAGTACCTGAGGCTAGATTTGAGCTCAGGTCTTCCAGAATCCAGGTCCATTGAACCACCTGGCCCTAGAATTTATGGTGAGTGTATATTGAAACTCTACCTCTTTCTTCCCCTTCCTCTCTCTCCTATTCCTTTGCTTATCACTGTACCTCGCCCCCCCTTCCTCCCTCCAAACAGGGACTTCAGGATCATGACCCATCAGGCCACAGATCTAAAGCTGAAAGGGACATCAGAGACCATTGAATCCAATGTGTGTATTTTACAGGTGAGGAAACTGAGGCTCTGTCAGATTGAATGATTTGTGTAAGGTCATGCAAGGAGTGGTGATCAGGTAAGTGATGGGAACAAGAAGAAAGTTTCTGGTATTTGCTGCAGTCAGGTCACCTACTTGGTTAGATTTTGTCTATGATACCGGCTTCTCAAGGGCCAAACCTCTTGTAATTCCAAAAGTGTTTATTGCTGTCCCTTCAATAGACTAAAAGTACAGTGGAAGCCCTCTTTATATGCACAAATGGATCACCCTCTGCATTGCTCCCTGGGGTGTTTTAAAGACTAGTGCTATTCTCAGAACACTTTTGCAAAGTTATCTGTAGAGATAATAGGAATATTATTAACACAGTAGGTGCTCCATAAATGTCTGCAAAGGAGAGGGAACAGAGAAAATTTTGTTGGATCCAATTCTTTGTATTCTGTAGATATTTCTTCAATTGGTAAAGGTAATTGCTAAAAACATACCTGGTGGCAACCCCGATACAGCCTCACTATCTCAGGATATAAGCACTGCAGGGTTTCCTGTCCATCACATGTACTACCAGGCCCCAGTGAAACAAAGAATGCCAAAGGAAGGTTTCTCTTTTTCATTATGCAAAAGTCTGCTCAAAATCACCCATCCAACAATTATTGATTAAGTATGTGCTATGTGCAAGACACTATGCTAGATGCTGGGGATGCAAAGACAAAACATAAAACTGTCCTGTCCTATCCAGTAGTTTTATGTTACTGACGCTTAAAATCCCATGGTGCATTTCACTGTGGACCACAGTTAATACTCAAGATGTATTAAATAAACTACTATTCATAACAGATCAAATAATGTTTAAGAAAATAAAAATGTAATTGTACTCCTATCAACTAAAGAAGAGTAAAATAGCAAAATACTGTTTTAATAAGATTTAGGTCAAGTTAACTTTATATAATGGGAAAAAAGCACTGATGTGAACTTAGAAGACCTCTCTTTCAGTCCTGGTTTTGATGATTATTTTGTCTGTAATCTCAGCCAAGTCATTTCACTTTTCTGAGCCTAAGTTTCTTCCTCTCTAAAGCAGAAAAGGGAAAATGTATGATGCCTCAAGTCTTTTCCAGTTCTAAATTCTCAGATTCTACCCACACTTACACAGCCATTATCTTAATTCAGGCCTCATCACCTCTCTCATAAAGCATAGGTGCCATGTTTGGACACTCTTCAGGGCCATCTGAACCAAAATAAAATATGCTTGGGAAACACTTAACAAACCAAATAAAAATACAATGAAACAGATATTATGTTTTCAAATGGTGAATATCCAGCTGACAGAGATCCTTATATGTGGGTTCATGCTGCCCCCTTCCAACTCCATCACTCCCATCTCTATTTGAGTTTAACATCATTGCCCTCTGCTATTTTAACAGAATCTTCATTGATCTCCCTGCCTCAAGCCTCTCCCCTTCTCTAATCCATCCTTCTTACAGCTGCCAAAGTGATTTCCCCAAAGCACAATTAAAAACATCTCACTTACCTACTCTGTAAATTTCACTGGTAACCTTTTTCCTCTAGAATCAAGCATGAACTCATCCATTTGGCATTTAAAGCCTCAACCTGTTTTCCAGGTTCCTTACACATTACTCCTTTTCAAGCACTCTATGTTAGACAATACAAGCTTCCATTGTATCCCTTACTTATGACACTCTATAACTTGAATCTCTGGCCTTGTACTATCCTGTCTCCCAGGACTGAAATGGGCTTTTGACTCACTTTGGCCTCTTTGAATCCCCTGTTTCCTGCAAAACTTAGTTCATATAACCTTCTGCCTGAAGCTTCTTCTAATTCTGCTTAGTTGCTAGTGTTTTTACTCAAAGATTACCTTGTATTTAGTTCACATTTATTTTATGTATATCTATACCTATCCTGACACCAAGAGAAACAGTATGGTGTAGTGGATAGAGAAGGCACCTTAGAACAAGGATAATGTAAGTTCAAAAGCTGAGTCTGACTTGGACTGGATGTGTGACCCTAGTTAATTCATGTAACCTCTAAATTTCCCCAGGCAACACTCTAAGATTATTTCTTGCTAAGAATGTATTGAATTGCATTGGTTGAAGAAGCTTCCCCACTTGGGAGTTTACCAATAAAATAACAAATGTAATCCCTCTTCCTTTTGTGTGTATATGACTCTGTGCCCTGGAACAGGCACATAGTACAGGTTTAATAAATGCTTGTCAATTGATTGATGAGTCCATAACTGACCTTGTCAGATACCATCTATACGCCCACATATTTTGATCAGATCATTGTTAGTGGGAGCCATACGCCTTAGCAATTTTAGGACAAAAAATTCCATTACCTAATGTACTTTGATCATGTCCACAAACAGTGAACCAATCTTTTTTTTTTTAAGACAGTATTTTTTTTTATCCTGTTGATATACCTCCATGTAATTTGACAAAATTTGACAGTAATTCCAGTTCAAATCAAATATAAAAGTTGAGAGTATGAAAAAGAAAAAGAAAGAGAGAGAGAAAGTGTTAAATTGAAAAATTAGATTTCAATTCTCATCTAATCTATATTTGAAACTGAGGGTCTCTGAACTTAAGTGGCTGGTATCAAACCACAGAGTAAACATTATCAGGGTAAGAACCTTGGATTTGTGTCTTCCATTCCTGAGGTCTTTAGGGGATATGTCTAATGGACAACTATAAAATATTTGCAAATACTAACCTGCACTGATATTATTTCAACAAAGGAAAACATTATGTACATTAATCTTTATCAAATTATATCTCATCATATTTCTATATTCCATTCAACTGAGAAAGAATTTATGAAGAACCTACTGGGTGTCAGACAGTATGTTTAGACACTAGGAATACATACGTACATACATACACATATACATATACACGTACATGCATATACACATACACACATGTACATATACATATACACATACATATATATTTATATATGAGATAGCCTCTGTACTCAAGGAGCTTACCTCCTACTTATGGCAGAACAATATAAATAAATATAAGTAAATTGAAATATGTACATATATATATATATATACACACACATATATTTACTTATCTCCATACACATATATGCATATATGTATACATGCATATTTATCAGACATAAAATGATTTGTGACACTAACCTTGAAAAATGGGGTTCTATTTTTAAAATTTAGTTACAATAGATCTTTGAAACAAGAGTAGGATTTTATAGCTAACAAAATCTATTCTATCCTTAATTTTGAAATCAAACCTGAAATACTCAAGTGGAACATATCTGGAAGTGTATATGTCTTGATTAGAGGCCAAAACATCTGATATATGATCCCATTCTAAGCTATATTATATATTATATATGTGTGTGTATGTGTGTGTTTGTATGTGTGTGATATATACATATATATACATATATATGTAATTTTATTTTTCCCAGTTACATGCAAAAATGATTTTGAAAATTTGTTTTAAAAATCTTGAGTTCCAGATTGTCTCCCTTCCCCCCTCTCCACCCCCACTCCATTGAGAAGGCAGGCAATTCCATATAGGTTATACATGGGTAGTCATGCAAAACAGTTTCATATCAGTCGTGTTGTGAAAGAAAACATAGACCAACAAAAAAAAATTCAAGAAAAATAAAGTAAAAAAAAAGTATTAAGCCATCCTTTAAAGAGAAATGAAGTCCTAAGGTAGGATGTTGGAGGCCCTTGAAGGTCCATACCTCTCTCTGTAAAATAAAAGTACCTGATTGTATTTCTCTGTAGTTTCTCCTCTGGGCTATAAGTCTGATCTGGCCACTGCATTTCTGCTCACTGATGTGAAGGTAAAGGGAGACAGATGCCAGCATGCGTGCTCCAATAAAATGATAGTGCTTCAAAAATGAAAAGGGTGAATTCACCACCAATGAAGAGGAAATCAAAACAATAATTAGGAGTTATTTTGCCCATCTGTATGCTAATAAATTTGACAATCTTAGTGAAATGGATGAATATTTGCAAAAATATAAATTGTCCAGATTAACAGAAGATTAAATGAAATACTTAAACAACCCCATTTCAGAAAAAAATAACTTGAACAAGCCATCAATAAACTCCCTAAGAAAAAATCTCCAGGGCCAGATGGATTTACAAGTGAATTCTATCAAATATTTAAAGAACAACTAATTTCAATGCTATATAAACTATTTGGGAAAATAGATGGAGTCCTACCAAATTCTTTTTCTGATACAAATATGGTGCTGATACCTAAACCAGGAAGAGCCAAAACAGAGAAGGAAAATTATAGACCAATCTCCCAAATGATTATAGATGCAAGATTTTTTAAGATAATATATTAGCAACAACTTATCTTGAGGATAATACACTATGACCAGGTAGGATTTATATCAGGAATGCAGAGTCACTTCAATATTAGGAAAACTATCAGCATAATTGACCATATCAATAACAAAACTAATAGAAATAATATGATTATCTCAACAGAAGCAGAAAAAGCATTTGACAAAATACAATACCCTTCTTATTAAAAACACTAGAGAACATAGGAATAAATGGAGTCTTCCTCAAAATGATAGATAGTATCTATCAAAAACAGCCAGCAATCATAATATGTAATGGGGATAAGCTAGAAGCATTTCCAATAAGATGGGGGATGAAACAAGGATGTCCATTATCACCACTGTTATTCAATATTGTGCTAGAAATGTTAGCTAAGGGCTCACATGTACACAAATGTTTATAGAAGCTCTTTTCATGGTGGCAAAGAATTGGAAATTGAGGGGATACTCATCAATTGGGGAAAGGCTGAACAAGTTGTGGTATATGATTATAATAGAATACTACTGTGCTGTAAGAAATGAGGAGCAGGTGGACTTCAAAAAAACCTGGAAAGACTTCTATGAACTGATGCTGAGTGATATGAGCAGAACCAGGAGAACATTGTACATAGTAACAACCACACTGTGCAATGACTGACTGTGATAGACTTGGCTCTTCTCAGCAAAGGAAGGATCTAAGACGACTCTAAAAGACTCACGATGGAAAAATGCTATCCACATCCAAAGAAAGAACCATGGAGTCTGAAAGCAGATGAAAACATACTATTAGCTCTTCTTTTCCTTTGTTGTTTTGTTTTATTGCTTCATTCTCATGGTTCCTCCCATTAGTTCGAATTGTTCTTTACATCATGACTAATGAGAAAATATGTTTAATATGAACATATTAGCAGAGCCTATATCACTTTGCACACCTTCTTGAGGGGTAGGAGAGGGAGGGGGAGAAAATTTAACATTCAAAATTTCATGGAATGAATGCTGAAAACTAAAAAAGAAATAAATAATTTTAAAAAACAAGACACAAAAAACAATAGTGCTTCAAGGTGAGTCTTAGCATGAAGCAAATCCCTATTATCCACATCACCTAATTCCTCTCTCTGTTTTGTTCTTCTAACTCTGCTATAACATTACCACCCAGAAATGTGAACCAGTTCTCTAGAATTTAAGTGATATTTTCTGCCTAGGACCCTCTATTTGGTATCTGGTGGATTTTTGACTTTGACTTCTAGCCTGTCTTACCAGTTCTCAACTGATTTGGGGAAAATAGACATTGTGTTTTGGCTATGGTCCATATTATCTTCATGATTCTTGTTGACTCCCTCATTGATTCATCAACATGGAAAACACCAGTCTCTTATTACTACAGGACAGACTATAGACAGGCCAGCGTATTTCTTAGTCAGGACTTATCCAAGATATATAAATAAAACATAATCCATTCCGTCATCTTGACTGCTTTTACATGTGATTAAAGGCATTCATGTGATGAAATCCAGTAGAGAGGATGATGATAATCTGGGTGAAGATAAAAACAGGGAGAATTCGATGTGATTTTTGTCATTAAAATATACTATAGACCACATGGACAGGAAAAGAAAGAGATGAAACATTTAGGAAACCTATCCCAAACCTGGCACAGAGATATAATATATCAATTATGAGGGCACTTTGATTATCCAGACATCTGTATAAGCTCTTTCTCTACCAAAAACTTATCAGGTAATAATTTCTTGGCTTGCTTAGTTATAATTCATTCTTCAAAAGAATGAAGAATGAAATTGTTCCCGATGTGATTCTTACTGATAGATGAGAATTGGTTGTTGGGATGAAAATGATGGGAATCTTGGGGATGGGCTATGAAATGACAATTCCATCCTTGAGTTTATGTTAGAGAAATGATGAAGATAAGGAGAATCTTGGGAAATTAGGAAATTACTATTCCATCCTTGAGTTTATGATAGAGGAGAATAAAACTGGCAATAGCCTGAGAAGTACCCTAAATTTAAAGAAAGTTGATTTTAGAGGCTACAGAGAAAAGGTAAGCAGGCTTCCATGAATGAAAATGCTTCAGGAGAAATCAGTCTAAGAAGGATGGGAATGTTTAAGAATGAAACAGAAGAAACAAAGGCAAAAGATTGCAATAAGGAGGGAAGTGTCTGATGTGGTGTGGAAACTTCATTTGATCTCAAGACACTTACTAGTTGTGTGACCTTGAGCAATATGCTTAATCTATTTGCCTCAGTTTCCTCATTCATAAAATGGGGATAATAATAACAGCTATCTTCCAGAGTTGCGAGGATCAAGCAAGATAATGGTTATAAAGTGCTTAGCATAGCACATAGTAAGCACTTCATAAATGTTAGCTTTTTTTTTCCCTTGGTCTGGATTTGATTTATGAAGAACTTCCTGTTACAGAAATTCCTTTCAGGAATATTAGACTCTTCTTACCTGAGCCTTAGGGAGTTTTCTGAGGTAGTGAGAGGCCAAGAGCCATGATAAAAATAATTCAGCAGGGGTCACACAGAGGCATTCACATTAGATTAGAACTCAGCTCTTCTAGAATCCAAGACTTTGTAGAGTGAAAAGAACAGTGGATTTGAAGTCAGAGACACTACATTCCAATCCTGTTTCTGTCATCTGTGTGACCTTGAGCCTTCATCTCTCTGCACACCACCTCACATGAAAAACTGAGGAAGAGATGAGTAGATTGTTGGACTTGGAGTTGGAAAGACCTGAGTTCAAATTCTGCCTTAGACATTTACTACCTGTGTGATCTTGGGCCAATAATTTAACTTCTGTAAGCCTCAGTTTCCTTATTTGTAAAGTATGCCTAAACTAGTATCTATCTCATGAAGTTATTGTGAGGATGAAATGAGATAATTTGTTAAAGTCTTTGCAAACTTTAAAGTGCCATATAGATGTTGGCTATTGTTATTCAGTTCTAAATCTCTGAACTTACTTCCTACTACCTCTATTTAAATTGCTAATAAAGCCTAATGAGTAACCTATCCCAGGATATATATAATAACAAGAAACTAAGCCTTACATGAAAGACAGGAATCTCTCACTATGTCATGTATAAGTGAGCACTCTGGGGCAGGTATTTGAGGGAGAATGGAATCTTCCTGGTATCTCTGAAATCCCACCACATGCACATGATATCCAGATGGTCAGTGAGTCAATCCAAAACCATTTCTCAAACTCTTAACTGTTTGCCAGGCACTGTGCTTAGCACTGGAGATACAAAGAGAGACAAGAACATGGTCCCTGCACTCAAGGACCTCACACTGTAAGGGAGGAGACAATATAGACATAACTAGGCATGTACAAGACATATACAGAATGGATGGAAAGTAATTTCAGAGGAAAGGCATGAGCAAATTGGGAAAGATTCCCCAAGAAAGTAGGATTTTAGCTGAGTCTTCTATTCAATTCAATAACATTTATTAAGGAACTACTATCTGACAGGCACAGGAGATACAAATACACAGTACCTGCTCTTAAAGAGTTTACGATCTCAGGTCTTGAAGAAGCTAGGAAAATTAGGAGTCTGTCCTTGCCTAGTTGTGTCTCACCTGCAAGACATAGGAGACAAAGACTTGGCCTGAGAAATCTATTCTGAAAAAGACTATAGCACAATGTTGCCAACAAGACTGCAACCTCTGTCCATGACTACTTTCTAAAGTTAATGCTGAAGTTCAAAGGAAGCAAAACGGTCAAGTTTTTTTTTTTAAGTCTTCCTAAAGAACAAGAGATTAAAAGGCAATAAAGGAAAAAGAAAAGGTTACTGAGGAGGAACCTTGAATTCAGTTCAACAACTTATAGGAAATATGGATAGGCAAAGATGATGTTTAACTGGGAAGATAAGGGAAATCTTCAAGGGAAAGGCAGCAATCCAACAGAGCCTCGAACGCCGACAAGTATTTTGACAGATCCACATATAGAGGCTGGGGGACCTGCTGAATGAATGCTCAGGGGCAAGGTAGAAAATGTAAGAGATTCAAACAGGCTACCTCTTGCTTGTCTAGAATAAACCAAAGACAGCATGTGTTTGGATATAGAAATTCAAAAATCAGGGGAGAGAGAAAAATAAAAAAAAATGTAGGAAACTTCAATCTAGTCTAACTTTTTTTTATGTCTGCTTACCTTATCTCTAGCTGCTGATGGATGTCCTATCTAAAGTACTTTCATGTGCCTCCATGTTCTATTTTTTTCAGTCCAAGTAATTATAAGTCATGTCTAACTATCTCAAATTACTTTGCTCTACTTTAATTGGAAATGAGACTTTTTAATAAGCTTTATGGGAAGCACTAACAAGTTCATGCCAATTTCATCTTCAACTAAACTGTCTGTGAACAGTGACAGCCAGAATCATGGTAACAGCCTGTTTTTTTGGGTTTTTTTGGTTTTTGTGCTTCTCTCAACATTATATAGAAAAATATAAACTTTTCAAGTACCCTATCAGTATTAGAATAGCATTCGAAATACCGTTAAAAACAAATAGGACAGTATTTGTACACAAATAACATTCTCTACTGAGGAGTCCTGCTGTCATATTTCAATACTACAACAATTTTCTTACTCTTCCACCACTCAGGAAAGGGTAAGCAAAATGTTTATGTATACTGGAGAGGGAAGGAGAAAAAGATTTCTCATAAGCACCTATTATGTGCCAGGCACATTGCTAAGTGCTTTACAAATATTATCTCATTTGACCCTAACATTTAAACAGTGACGTAAGATTTGTAAAGGACTTTACATATACTCTTTCATTTGATCTTGAATAGCCAATTAGTGACGCTGGGTTTGTCACATACTGAATTAAGCAATATGGTAGTGTTAAGGTCAAGGTGTTTATCTGATAGTGTATGACCATCATCCTTGTTACTAGGGACACTGAGACTGGTGGATTGCTTGAGCTTGGGAGTTCTGAGCTGCAGTGGGATGTGGAGGAAAGAGGGAAGGGCATAAGCATCTGTTAAGCAATTGCTATGCACCAGATTCTGTGCTAAGTGCTTTACAACTAGTATCTCATTTAATCTTCACAACCCTCAGAGGTAAGTGCTGTTATTATACTCATCCTACAGTTGGGGGAACTGAGATAGACAAAGGTTAAGTGACTTGTCCAGGGTCACAAATATTATAAATGAACTCAGGCCTACCTGAACTCCAGGCCCGGCACTCTACCCACTGATATCTTCACTAATTCCAGCAGTGATATGGTGGACCTCTCCTCCCTCCTCCTCCTCCTCTTCCTCCTCCCTTCACTGTGAAGGACCATACAAAGTCGCCTGAGGAGGGGGAAACCAGTCAGGGTCAGAAAAAAGGAGCCAGTTAAAGCTTCGGAGCAGACCAATACTGGGATATGGCTGTGAGTAGCCACTGCACTTTCAAGCTAGGTGAGAAAGGGATGCCCAATTATGTCCCCTTCCCCTCTCAAAAAATTACAGTCCTTTATGCTTAAATAGCTTCCTGAAGGTGGGTCCCTATTTTCATACTTGTGTTCTCAGAGATTAGGAGAATACCTTGTACACAGTTGGCACTTAATAGATGTTTGTTGTATTTGTTGAGTTGATGTGGAGTACTTGTCATAAGGCTAATATAGGATTAATTGATGGAAATGCTTACTTAGTTGTGATAAGGTGAAATGTACACTTAATGATATGATACTGAAGTCTTCCACTAGCATATTGCACGTCAGATTTTTTTAAAAATACATTAAAATCTAATCTATTTCTGGTTGGTGCTCAAATTAACTCTGATTTCAGAATCTGTAATGACAGAATTTAACTGTCACTGATAATAAACTATAATTTTCTTCTGTGTTGGTAATTATTGAATATTAACAGATTTCAAAAATATGTCTCATGAGCTGAATGTCATTGTTTGTTTACCTGAAATCTAAGGAGAGGGAGATGGAAAGACCGGTGAGGAGATGAAGTGAATAATTGTTGTTGTTGTTAGTGGTGGTGTTTCTTTTGGACTTGCTCAGTTATGACATGCTTATACTGCCTTGGAGTACCCCAGAGGCATTCAGGTTGAGAAGGGGAGGACTGGAGATGGCCAACATAGATATTCCCACCGAACCATTCACAGGATCATAGCAAAGAGCTATAAAGAATAAGCCATAGAGTTGAGAGGCAGCATGAGATAGTGTGTGGAGAAGCAGTCTCTGAGTTAGGAAAACCTGGGGTCTAATCTTGCCTCTGACAATAAGTGGGACCTGAGGCCTGTATTTGATGCTCACAAGCTGTGGGATCATGCTCAAGGCACATCAGCTCTCTGATCCTTTCTCAGGTTCCTCATACGGGAAATGTGGGGGGTCAGGGGACTCTGGTCAAGTCACTTAATCTCACAAGGCCCCAAGGCAACTCTTTCAGACTATATATAAGGTGCTCAGCAGAAGCTTCCTATAGCAACCATAGCTTTAGAGCTAGAAGAGACCTTAAAGGAAAGAAGAGAGAAAGGGAAGAAAGGAAGCATGTATAAAGTACCTACTGTGTGCTAGGCACATGCTGCGCACTTTACAATTATTATTTTATTTGATTTTTCCAACACCCCTGGGGGGTAAATACTATTATTACCTCCATTTCACAGATGAGGAAACTGAGGAAAATAGAGGTTGTAGATACTAAGTGCTTAAGGCCAAATCTAAACTCAATCTTCCTGAGTCTTGTCCTAGCACTTTGGACCACCTAGCTGCTTGTAGAGGCCATATGACACACCAATGTCATTTTAGAGAGAAGAAAACTAAGGGCTAGAGTTTTGAAAGCTAGGATGTGAACTGAGTCTTCTGATTCCAGGTCCAACATGTTTCTCACTATAATATGCTACCTCAAAGGGAGTCCTAAAAAGAAACTGGAAAAGAAATCATCCAAATCAATTGAAATCATATACTTTCCCCTTTACAAATGAAAGGAGGGTTCAAGTACTCCCTTCTTTTACTCCCATAATATCCCCAACCTTTTCCTCCTGCTATAGCCTTCTGGAGGCAATGCAAAATGGAGACACATTTGAACATTGAAAATGTAGGAATTTCTTTTGTCTGACACACATATGCATTTTCTTTGTCTCTGTCTCTGACTCTGTGTGTAGGCATATAGATATGTGTGTATATACATACATACACATATATTTTCATTGTTCAGTTGCTCAATCATGTCTGACTCTTCATGACCCCATGCACCATAACACACCTGGCCCTTTTATCCTCCACTATCTCTTTAAGTCTGCCCAAGTTTATATTCATTGTTTCCATGACACTATCTATCCATCTCATCCTCTTCTATCCCATTTTCCTTTTGCCTTTGATCTTTCTAAACATTGGGGTATTTTCCAATGAATCCCGTCTTCTTATTACATTGCCAAAGTATTTAAGCTTCCTCTTCAGTATTTGACTGTCTAGTGAATAGCCTGAATGAATTTCTTTGAGTATTGACTGATTTGACCTCTTTGCTGTCCAAGGGACTATCAAAAGTCTTCTCCGGCACCACAATATGAAGGTGTTGATTCTGTGGCACTCAGTTTTCCTCATAGTCCAACTCTCATGGCCACACACTGCTGCTGGAAAAACCAGGGCTTTGGCTAACTAGACTTTTGTCAGCAAGGTGGTGATATCTCTGCTTTTTTAGTATGCTATCCAGATTTGCCATAGCTTTCTATCCAAGGAACAAACATCTTTTAATTTCATGGCTGCAGTCATTGTCTGCAGTGATCTTTGAGCCCAAGAATATTAAATCCTACACTGGTTCCATTTCTTCTCCCTCTAGTTGCCAGGAAGTGATTGGACAAGTTGCCAAGATCTTAGATTTTTAATTTTTTTTATGCTAAGCTTCACACATATGATATAGCGGATAGATAAATAGATAGACAGACAGACAGATAGATAGATAGATAGACAGATAGAAAGATAGATAGATAGCCAGCCACTGGATTTTAGTGTGTATTGGTGTGGAGGTAATACAATCAGACTTGTGTTTTAGGAAAATCACTTTAGGGGCTGAATTGAGAATAGACTGGGGTGGAAAGAGGCTTGAGGCAAGCAGACCCAGCCGGATGATATATAAATATATCTATATATTTGCTTGCTTGTTGTCTTCCACATTGGATTGAAAGCTCCTTGAAGGCAGGGGTTGTCTTTTGCCCCTTTCTTTATCCTCAGTGCTTAGCACAATGCCTGGCACTTAGGAGGTACTTAACATGTATTGAACTGAACATATATATATATATATATATATATATATGCATATACATTTACATATGTGTTTATGAGTGTATGTATGCACATATGTAATGTATATATACATATATGTGTATACTTACATATATGTGTATATATGTTTCTTACAAGGTATTTGTTTAAATGGGGAGGGATTGTGAGGGATAGAAAATAAATGCTTGTTAATTAAAAAAATAAAAATAAAAATTTTATACCTTTATAAATTGTGCATAGAATCACAGATATAAAATCAGAAGGGAGTATAGAAGGCATCAAGTCCAACATGCATATTACATATGAAGAACGTGAGAATAAGAGGTTAAGTCAATTGCCTATGGTCACACAGCTACTAAGTGTCAGAGATAGGAGCTGAAACTAAGTCAATCACACTACCCCCTACTCTGGCACTCCTTACCTCATGAAGAACAACTATAAAAAGAATGGGTGGGATTAGATGGTCACTAAAGTCCCTTCCAGTTCTAAAGATCTCTATATCTATATTTCCATCTAGCAAGGGATACATGAGTTTGCTTTTCCTTTGCTAGGGGAAGTTCCCACATTGACAAAATCATGGATTATGTACATCTTGAAAGATTATTACAGATGTGTTGAAAAATATTTTTATGTAACCCACTCTTGATGCTAGCATAAATAATCAACACAAACAAAAACAGTAGAAGCTTACTAATTCTTAATAGTAGAAAACACTGACCTAGTGAAAAGGCTGAAGAACAAAATATTTTTTAAATGTATTAAATTATTTTTTGCATCGTGAATATTTTAAACTATTTAAAAATGAGTACATAAACCTAAAACAAGTTTGTGTAATGTAATATAAGCTACAATCTTCACTGGGGTTACATCAAATGAAAGTGTACCACAAGCACAAAACCTCTTTTAAAATGTAAAAAATCTACTGCTGCATTCAGATACTGAAGCTCTGTCAAAGTAATTCAATGATTTCTTGAGCACTTAGTTTGAAAAAATACTTGGTTAAGACAGAAATGTGCCTGAAAGTAAATCCTTCAAAGTGTTTCAAAGTGAAATAAATTCTGACTATATTTAAGAAATAGGAATGCCAAATATAATTTTCCTCCAATCCAGACTCATATAGCAACTAGCTGTGTAGCCCTGGGAAAATCACTTAATTTCTCTATAACTCAGTTTCTTTATCTGTAATATGGGGATAACAATAGCATCTACCTCCCAAGGTTGTTGTTAGGATAAAATAAAATAATATTTGTGAAGTATTTTGCAAGCTTTAAAATGCTATATTATTTTTTTAGGCAATTGGGGTTAAGTGACTTGCCCAGGGTCACACAGCTAGTAAGTGTCAAGTGTATGGTCTGAGGCCACATTTCAACTCAGGTCCTGCTGACTTCAGGGTCGATTCTTTATCCACTGCACCACCTAGCTGCCCCAAAATTCTATATTATTATTATTATTATTATTATTATTATTATTATTATTATTATTATTAGCAGTAGAAGTCTCAATTTCCTTTATTCATAAACCAGAGTAGTCATAAGAGAAGTATTTGTATAGAATCTTTCATCTATGTGAGGATGTCCCAGTATGGGAATATTAGTTAGTAATGAAAGCTAGTAGCTAAGTTGCAGAGTGTTCTTTTGCTCATACAGACATTAAATATCTTGCCTAGGATCATAAAATTTTTGAGTATAAGACAGGTTTGAAATCTTGGACTTCTTGACTCCAAGGCTGACACTCCATTATGCCATACCAAAGTAGAACATTGGTAATGGAAGGATTTTTTTAATGGAATGATTTGAGCAGTGCCCACCTCATTAAGAGAAAAGGAAATGAAATAATCTAGGGGTAGTGTGAGTATTTGTATTAACTTGAGCAATTCACTTGACCTCTCTGGGCCTCCTATGCCTCATCTGTGAAGTGAAAAGGTTGGATTTGACTTTGAAAGACCCTATCATCTCTAAATCAATGAGTCTATAACACCAGAAAGAACATTGATCTTTGGGACAAAATATAGTGCCTAATTGCAACTTCATTGTCATCATATATGATCTTTGACAAATCTCTTGAACGATTTGTCTGGTGCATTGTATGTGAAAAAAGGGTTAATACTTCTTCCATTGCAGAGATGTTCCATTGCATATCACATGAGGACCATGTGATAAACATAAACATACATATATATAATGTATATGCATATACATGTATATGTATATATGTATGTATAGATTCAGAGACAGAAACAGAGATAGAGACAGCCAGGTGGCAGAATAGATAGAGCACTGGTCCTGGAATCAGAAAGACAATTCTTTGATGCTAACAATGACTCGGAGAAGTAGATGCTATTATTGCTTCCATTTCACAGATCAGAAAACTGAAGCAGGCAGAGTTTAAGTAACTCATCCAAGATCATACAGTCGTTGTCGTTTTTAGCAATCATTTTTTACAGCAAATATTCTTTGAGGATTAAGAAGCTATCAGGTATTTACACAAAGATATGGATTAGTACACAGAATTTCAAGCTGAAAGTATTGTTATTGTCTAAGACTCTCATTTTCCAGATGAGGAGTCACAGAAAGTCACAGAAATTTTAAATGATTTTCCAAAATCACACAGGTATCAGAGTTAAAATTAGAACTCAGGTCCTTGCCTGGGTTCAGCAAATTCAATGCTTTTTCTAATGTTTAGATAGATATAAAAATATATACATGCACTATATATATATATATATACATATATAAATATGAATAAATGTGTCAATCTGTTTTATTAATGAACCTGTTTTTAATGTTTGTTAAACATTAAAAGACATTGTTTTGCTAGCTATTTCCAGCATGTGTATATATACATATGTATATATGCATCAGTTAAGTGGTACAATGAATAAAGTGCCGGTCCTAAAGTCTGGAAGACTTCTCTTCCTGAGTTCAAAACTGTCCTCAAACACTTACTATCTGTGTGATCCTGGGCAAGTCACTTACCTCAGTTTCCTCATCTGTAAAATGAGCTGGAGAAGGAAATGGCAAATCAGTCCAGTATCTTTGCAAAGAAAACCTTAAACAGGATCACAAAAAGTCTGACATGACTAAAGCAACTGAACAGCAAAAATATCTGTCTATATCTAGGTCTGTCTGGGTTCTAAATCCAGGGGTATGAGGATACATACATACATATATATATACACACACACACATATATATACATACATATATATATACATATATATATACACACATATATACATATATATGCAATTTATTATGTACGTGTATGTGCATGTGTACACACACACTTCAGTGTGATTTGCTGCACAAAGAAATGGAGTTTTGATTAAGTAGAAGACAGGTCATTTTGGAAAACAGACAAGTCTAAGAAGCAATACTACAAAATTTCTTCTTTGATACAAATATGTTCTTAATAGCTAAGTCACAGAGAGACAAAATAAATAAAAATTATGCTATTATCCTTAACATTGATGTAAAAAATTAAATGAAATAAAGCAAAAATATTATGGAAAAATGTTTAAAAGAATGTATGTTATAATCAGATTGAATATATATCAGGAATGGCTGGTTTAATACTGGCAAAATAATAAATTTATTAGACCATATTAATAAATAAAACAATAATAATCACATGATGATATTGAGATACAGTAAAAACTTTTGACAAAACATCACCATTTTGGTTAAAAACACACAAAAAAATGTACATAATTGGACTTTTTTGGTAAACAGCATTTATCTAAAACTAAGAACTAGAATCATATGTAATAGGGATGAACTGCATGTCTATCCATATCATGGATAAAGCAAGGATGTCTATTTGCTACAATATTGTTAGCTGCAATTTCTAGCTATTTAGAAATGCTAGCTACAGCAAAAAGATGGGGGGAAATGAAGCAATAATCCTTTACAAAGAGGAAACTAAATGTGTGCTTTAATCTACTTAGAGAACTCAGGAGAGTCAACTAAAAATTAATTGAAACAATTAACGGCTGCAGCAAAGTAGCAGGATATAAAATAAACCCTACAAATCATCAACTTTTCTGTATATTACCAAAAGAAAAAAAAATCCAGCAAGAAGAAATAGAGAAATTTCACTTAAATATAGAATGATAACATATTTGGGAAATTTCCTACTATCTATACACAAAAACTATATGAATATCACTACAAGACACTCCTTACAGAAATAAAGACCTGAATAATTGGAGACAAGTTTTTGTCACAGGGCCATTCTAATATGATGAAAATTACAGTGCATCCTAACTTAATATTCAGTGCCATTCCAATTAAACTACCAAAGTAAACATTAAAGAACCAGAAAAAAAATGTTCAAAAGAAAAACTTTATCTTTTAGAGGATCAAAGGATCAAGAACTATAAGAAAAGTTATGACACAAAAAGTGAAATGGAAAGGCTCCTAGCAGTATCAAATCTCAAACCACACTACAAAGCAGTAGTCATCAAAACAATGGGTTACTGGTTTAAAAACAGAGAGTTTAATTAATTAAACAGATTAGGCACACAATATTCTGAACTATATGGATGTAGTAGATTGGAATTTCATAACCCCAAAGGACTTCAACTACACGTATGAGGACTCACTAGTCAATAAAAATCGCTGAGAAAACTAGAAAGCAATCTAGCTGAAATTAGATTTATACAAATATCATGCACCATATACGAAGGGAAGTTTCAGTTTGATACACTATATTTAATCTCACAAACCAGTTATAACAGTAGGAGAAGAAATGCTTATTGCAATTATGGATATAGACGGAGTCCATGCTTGGGTAAAGGATAGACAGGGTCACAGGTGATAAAAATGGGTAATTTTGATTATAAAAAATCAAAAAAGTCTTGTACAGATAAAATCAGTGAAGCTACATTTGGGAAGAAAATAGTCATCTGGAGGAAATAAAATCTTTGTAGCATTTTTTCTGATATAAGTCTGATATATAAGATATTTAGGGAATAGTAGCAAATGTACAAAAGCAGAGGTCATTCCTTTATAGAGAAAAGGTTAACATGCATTTCTCAAAAGAAGATATCTAAGCTATCAATGAATACTTAAAAAAAATGCTATAAATCACTAATTAGAAAAATGCAAATCTAAACAACCCTGAAGTTCCACCTCAAATGCATCAGGTCAAGCCATTCTGGAAAGCAATACTCCCAGTCACTACACTGTGCACAAATTTGTCCTAATGACACCATAGCTGGTTTTATACCCCAAAGATATCAGAGAGTGAAAAGGTCCTACATATCTGAAAATATTTATTTTTTATTATGGCAAAGCACTGGAAACCAAGTAGATGCTTATTGATTGGGGAATGGCTGAACAAATTACGCTATATAGATGTAATGGAATATGAATATGCCATTAAACATGATGAAAGGCAAAGCTTGAAAGACTTATATGAATTGATTAGGAGTGAAATGAGCAAAATAAAGATGACAATGTAATCAATAACAACAATTTTGTAAAGAAAGTCAAAAAAGAAAGACTTTAAAACTTATCAGTTCAGTGAACAACCATAATTATAGGTTGCAATTAAAAAAAATAAGGAAAAGAGGAGCGTCAAAACACTGCACGATGCTCAGAAGTGAAGAGAAGGAAGGGTAGCAGGAGTATTCATAACAGGGCAGCTTTGAAAGTCGCATGTTGAATGTGTTGCATACTTGGAGAGGAGCAAGCTGTACTCCATATAAATTTATGGCTGCAGACACAATCCCCTTTTACTACTTTGTTTCACATATGGAAATACTTATTTGGTATTTATTATATTATAAATAACAAAAAATACATTTAAAAAATCAATGAGAAAAAGGACAAGGCTAAATATGACACTAAAGTAGGAACACAGAGTAATAGAAGGCAGAATTAGGGCCCTGGGCATCTGGGGAGACAAGAAATATAGGAAATCAATATGTTCACAAAGACTGGGATTGATTTGGGAGGCATTGCTGACTCAAAATATATTTTTGGCTCATTCGACCACACTCAGTTTTCATGGAATCTCAAAATGTAGTTTACATGTAATTTTCCACAACTGTGGGTAAAGGTTTCTAGCTCCTGTGCAAGTATTCAGGGTAACAATTTTACATGCAGGACAACCAAGAATTCACAGTAGCACATAAATGGCCAATGTAATTCCTTGTCATCTTCAGCATTCTAGTGAGTTCTCACTTTCATCCTAGGGGACTATCTAATCCTTTAGCTTATAATGCTACCTTAAGGACTTGGACTGCTCTTAAAAGGAAAATACTATAGTATTGGAAATTACTTGTACTGAAGAACTGGTGTACTAGAAAGGTCAACCACTTATGACACAATGAGTCTCACTTTCTACCCCAGGGGCCTATACAGGCCTGACCTCTTATAGGACTTCCCAGAAAGAAAGGCAATCTCACTCACATTGGACCTACACTGTCTTAATAACTCATATCAATAGTGAAAATTAAAGTCAAGGTTTTGTTCCTCCACATTGCAGCTCAGTCCTTTGCTACTCCTCTAGTTCCAGGGCCACATGCTTAATCCATCAGTAAACTCATAACACTCCTCCCAAAGGCTGTATGTCCAGAGATTCTAATTACTGGGACAAGGGCTTCTCCTCCCTCCAGAGAACTTCTTGTGACCTGAGAGGTCATGCCTCTCCACAGCAGTCATCTCTAGGGCTGGAAATGGTACTAGTGTCTGTGGTCTTCGGGGGCCTGTGCAAATGTGAAGATTTCACCTTTGTCCCAGGACCAAAGTTCACTCTCCTGTCCTTGTCCCTATTCTGAATTCATATGACTAAGGATCTCCAGAATCAACTCTGGCAGGTCTGTCTGGACCGAAAGGTCTTCAATCCACCAAAGACTTAATGAATCATATGATCTCCATTTCTGAGACAACCTCTCTCATCCTCAATGAGGTATATATGAATAAACACAGCAAGTACCCAGTCCCAAGATACTACCGCAAAGGAAAGATTTTTAGTCATCTCAGCAATGTACACAATGCAGCCATATCTTTCATACTCTCAAAATCCTTTATACCTACTCAATCATTTCATGAAAACATGAGGCAGTCAATGAAGAAGGTCTTCCCAAACAATTGACTCATCCCTTAACTTCAAATTTATCAAATTCCGGATCAATATTCTACACATAAATTTTACCTAGCCCTGATTCTAAGTTAATCATTTCTTCCTGCCCTTCCAAACTATCTCATAGGTTAGTATAAATAACATAACGGGTAAAAGTAAAAGATAGGGAAATATATTAGGGGAAGCCTATAAAACAAGAGATAGGTCAAATTGTAACCTAGGTGATTTTTGTCACTTCTGTACCTTAACTCCTTTTGGGACCCTGCCCATAGATAAAACCCCTCAAAGTTTTCATTATGCCAGTGGTGCTCTGTGATGACCCATCCAGCATCACAGACAAGTTTTCCTTTTCTAAGAAACAAAATACGTTCCAGATCTAAACATTTTCTCTGTGAAATTTATCTATATTAGAATAAATTCATTTGTCTTCTACTAGATGAAAACTAGTTAATCTAATCAACTAGAGATAAGTCCCTTTCTCTCAGAAGGAAGAGGGGGAACATGTAGGCAGAAACAGAATGTCTGATGAATGTATTAAGTGCAGTCTCTGGACACCAAAAAAATTCTACTAGCTATATGTTCATCTGTATCAGGCCCATTTAGGATCAAAACATCATAAATTTAGAGCTGGAGAACAGAGAGGTCTTCTAGTACTTCATTTTACAGAGGGGGAAATTGAGATCCAGAAACGAGGACTAATTTAGCCAAGGTAACAATTAATAAGTGGCAGTGAACCCAGGTTCTCTGACACTAAATTCTAATGATGTATCCAGAGGTACCTGAGCTCTACTTAGCTCTGTGTGATATACTCGTACAAGGTCCTTGGTCTTTTTGTTCTCCTTACCCTAAAGGATCTTTTAGAAAACCTCGCAGACGCTAACCTCCTCAGACCATTCAAAAGTAGCATGTAATAATTGGTCCAGGCCTGGTTGTCTGGCAATGTTGAGTGGGTTGCTTCACTCCTTAGAACCATAGCCAATACTGAGATGCAAGATGGTAGTCAAGAAGTCAGGCACATGCATACTCGGTATCCTTTGTTTACCAGTTCAGTTTGTATGCTATCAATAAATTGCTACATTAATCCACTGAGTATGAATCTCTCTGAACTTTGAAACTGTGCACCTGACAAGTTCAATTAGGATCTTGGGTTAAGAGCAAGAAGGTGATTTAGAGACAATCTTAGACACAAGGGTTTTGAGTCCCAGAGAATTCATGTATTACTCCCACATCACACTGATAGTAGTGCAGAGCTTGAATTCAAAGCCAGGTCCTCTAATTCCAAATCCAACCTGTGGGGCACCAATTTCCCAATCCATGAAAGTGAATTAAGAAACTAATGTGTTTCCCTTACCCCTTCCCTCCAGGTAATAGATTTCAAATTTCTTAGGAGCAAATGGGGAAAATCCCTCCAACCAAAGCAATTATTGGGCTGAGAATTTTAGGACATGGCAGAACAACGGAAGAGACAATTGGCTCATAGATTTAGATCCTAATGGGACTTCAGAGATCATTTGGTTTAGCTGTCTCATTTGACAGAAGAGAAAACCCAGCTGCATAGAGGTCAAGTGATGTTTTGCAAGGTCCCACAGGCAGGGGAGTGAGTGTATTAATTCAAATCTTCTGACTCCAAATACCTACTTGAGTTGGCTTTACCCCATAACCTTCCCTATTAAACCACAACAATAACAATAACAACAACAACAAAAAACCGAAGTAATGTGTCCATGTGTATACATGGACCAATTAGAATAAGTAAGCCCAATTAAAAAATTTTTAAAAAGCTGGGAGGGGCTATGATAGGTGCTGGGCATATAAAGAGGAAGGGAGGGAAGGAAGGAAGGGAGGGAGGAAGGAAGGGAGGGAGGAAGGAAGGAAGGAAGGAAGGAAGGAAGGAAGGAAGGAAGGAAGGAAGGGGAAGGAAGGAAGGAAGGAAGGAAGGAAGGAAGGAAGGAAGGAAGGAAGGGAAGGAGGAAGGAAGGAAGGTAAGGAAGGAAGGAAGGAAGGAAGGAAGGGAGGAAGGGAGGGAGGGAGGGAGGAAGGGAGGAAGGGAGGGAGGAAGGGAGGGAGGGAGGGAGGAAGAGGAGGAAGGAAGGAGGGAGGGAGGAGGGAGGAAGGGAGGAAGGAAGGAAGGAAGGAGAGAGTCCTTGACCCCAAGGAATACATATTCTTTGAGTTGTAATGGAAACTGCTACCCTTAAACCTGTTTTAAAACATAGAATTCAATGGCCAAAAGAAATTTACAGATCAATTTCAAAACCTGAGTTTGTTTGCTCTTTACTCTCCTCCTACCACACTCCCAAAGTCTCCTTTTATCAGCCAATTACTCTACTAGCACCTATGGACAAACTTGTAGATGACTAAGTTCTGTGTACTCCAGTGCTGACATTAGTACTAACCATATAAAAATGCATCCTAGAGACCTAAATGTGTTAATGCATCCAAGAAACATAGGCATTTTAATGTCCATTCATAGGACCTTTCCCTAGTCTCCAAACCACTTAGGGTTTCTCAGCAAGTAACACTTAATATATAAACTTTCATGTCAAGGTATAATTTAGGGCATAACTCTGATTTTCTCAAAATGCAAGTATAAATCAGATTTCTTAAGCCACGGATTATTTTATGAGTGTGAAGTGCCTTTAAAAAATAAGGTGGAATGTATCATTTGTTTTTATGCTTCTGGAAAACTGAAACTAGGGAGGCAGGTTAGCTTTCTTTTCAGGAGTGCTCAGGGACTATTTTATAGTACTGGAATATCACATGAGCCCAGGCATTAGTTACTGAATTGGTCATTAGCTGTTTAAAAGCATAAAGAATGTGTCTAAATGATAGAGCACTGATGTATTAACTTGGGAGAGCTGAATCAACAACAGAAAAACCAGTTACATATTAGCAACATTTTTCTTTCATTATACATCTCTAGGGGAGATGTTCTGTAAAGTACTCCTGGTAATTGGCCGTCAATTAGATGTTAAATAAGGTTCTTGTCTCATCAAGCCTTGAGGTATTTGGTAGAGTTGAAAGACTCCTGGATTTAGAGATTTAGAGTCAGAGAAATCTGGTTCACATCTCATTTTGCTTTTGAATATCAGTGTGAGCTTGGGAAAATAATTTAGTCAGTTTACTCCCTAAATGACAATTTTATAAAATCAGAGGTTTGGACAAAATGATCCTGAAGCTATATTCCCATTATAAGATCTATGATCTCACAGGATAAAAAAAAAATAGGGCAAGGATATAAAGAAAAAAATAAAAACATTTAAAATGAGCAAATCCTTAACACACTATAGTGAATTCGAGACCTGCCTCAGTATCTCTTTATGTGGGTTAAGTTTTCTTCTTTTGCTGCGAAAGGGGAAGAGGAAGGATAGGCTAAGACCACATCCTGAAGACCTAAGGGAAAACAGAGGGTGCATCTGGAATTGCAATTTCATGGGATGTCAGGATTTAGAACTAGAAGAACATTTGCTTACTAGAAGAACATTTCTTAAGTTCCATCACATTGGTCATTGGAAAACTCAGGTTTTGTCAACAGAAAGGTTTAGAAGTTATTAAATAATTAAATGCCATTCAGTTGAAGTTCATTTTTCCTCTCTTATAGAATTACATTTAACTTGTTAAGATAAATTTATTATTGCGTAGTCTATAGTTAGAAAGCATATAGGATGGTGGAAAAAGAAGTTGCTCTGTAAGCAGAGGACCCAATTTCAAATTCTATCTCTGATGCTTACCGCTTATGTGTGGGAATATTATTTTAGCATGTCACTCAATATCACTGGTCCTCAATTTCCACATCTGAAAAATGGGAAGGTTGAGGTTGGACTAAACTGATTCTTATGTCCCTTCTAGTTCTAGATTTTATTGTCCTTTAATTAGCATTTAACTAAGGTTTTTGATATACCATATTACAGGTTTTTTTCTCCTTTATGATACTTGTATAGTTCTAACATGATTTTGACTGGGTTTGTTTGGTACATGGAAATCTATCTCTTCTCATCTGCATACAGCCTTTTATCTTTGATCTGAGAGTGTGACTTTTGGAAATCACTTCTATATGTGTGTTACATTTGGGATTTCTCTCTGGTTGTCACCTATGGATTTTTAACAATTTGTACTTTGCTTTTTTGTTCCAGTATTTCTGGCCAAGTTTATTTATTTTAATCTACTTTTATATGGCATAACAACTGTTTAATCATACCTTTTTGGGAAACTTGATTATGCTTATCTAAATTCTTCATGCCTGTTTTTAAGATTTTTTTTAACAAAAATATCAGCTATTTAATATATTATTCCAATTTGGCTATATTTTTATTTTTATTTTAAAATTTCTTGTTATGATATTGAATTTTTGAGGTCTGTTTCCTATATTATTCAGAATTTCCACTACTTTTCTGTGGTTTTCTTCAGTTTCTGTTATAAGATTTTTTTTCCTCTTCCTTCAATTCTTTTATTAGGTTTTCCAATCACCCACAGAATTCTTGTGACCATTCAATTCTCTTTACTGTGGTTTTAGTTAAAACTATCACTGATAGTTCTCTCTCTTTTTGGAAGGGATGTTATCCTGGAATTCTCTTACCTAAATAATTTTTTCATTATACTAGGAGTTTTCCCTTGCTTCAATAAATCAAACAAATATGAAGTTATTTCTTAATCTTTTTCTTTCTGGAACTTGGAACCATGTTTGCAGAAGTACCACTTATAGTGAATCCACCAAAAGAAGACCCCAATGTGGATACATACAATGCACAAATCTGGATAAATTTAATTAATTCTGTCATTTTAATTGCATAACATCAGTGGTCATTAATTGTATGTAATTGTCAGCACTGACAGCCTACCAGATGTTTGCAGCCAAATACTCAGCATTAACACATCAAGGTTTTGCATTTGAAAACCTCATGCATTCTCTAAGTGCTAGAAAAATGGGAGAAGCTTCTGGGTGCTATTTGGGACAAGGCTGACAAAGTTTAAAATCTCCCACAATCTAAACATTCAATAGCTTTTCTCTATTAATACAATGTAGTTATTAGTAAATAATCAAATCAAAAGTAAATCAAAATTATGTACTATGCACATATCACCAAAGATTTTTTGATGACTTCCTCCCGGCTACATAGAAAGGCAGCAGAGGGGAACAGAATGAACAGATGACCTCAGTTTGGGTCCTGTCTTTGCTACTTACTAAACTTTTTGACTGTGGGAAAAGCAATTAACTTTCCTGAAAATCAGTTTCCTCCTTTATAAAATGGGCATAGTAGTACTTTAATCAACTCAAGTGCTATGTAAATGTGAGCTCTTTTCTTATTTAAACTCCTCTGGTTTTTTTTTCTGTTTCTCACTATTTTAATTATATGGTGTTAAAAATGTGAAAACTATATTGGTGGAAGATTCAGTATTCTTAATATTTTGGAACAGAGGAAGCCTTGGCTTCAGAATCCACAATCAGTATTGTTGTTGTTCAGTTTTCAATCCTGTCCAACTCTTCAGAATCCCATTTGGAGTTTTCTTGGCAATGATACTGGTGCAGTTTGCCATCTCCTTCTCCAGCTGATTTTACAGATGAGGAAACTGAGGCAAAGAGGGACAAGCGACTTGCTCAGCTAGTAATAGAGCTAGCAAATAGCTGATAAGTTTCTGAAGTCAAATTTGAACTCAGGAAGACGAATCTCTCTGACTCCAGGTCTGGTACTCTATCCACTGTACCACCTAGCTATCCCCAAAACAAATAATCTGTCTGGCTTTGGCATAATTTTGAGGTCTAACAAAAATCAGTTAAAAGGGGCAAGACCAAAGAGATCTGATGATTTTCACTAACTACTATTCAAATAAATAATACTCTCGCCTGTGTCTCCAAGAAGCCATAGCATCTGCAGGGGACACACCTTGGTGAATTGTCTTAGCAGAGAGGCTAAACCAAATTGAGGGTAACTGAAAAGCCTCAAACCCATTGATGAGTTAGGGGCAGTGTCTATTCCAAGCATGTGCAGACTTCCCCTGGCACAATGGGAGGATAAGAACAATTTAATGATGAAGGAAGTTGGAAGCAGTAGAACATATAGAGCTTGGTCAGGCAGCAAAGATGCCAAGGTTATCCACTGCATCTGGGGCCATCTCCAGTCCTCTTGAAGTATGTCCTGCTACTGGACTTTGATAGCTCTGGAAGAAAGACTGAGACTGATAACTTTGTGTACTTCTGCTTCACGCACATCCAATTCATGTACAAGTCAAAATATTGCTCCATGATGTCACTTATTCTCTTTGAAAACAAAAACCCAAATAACAGTTAAAAGTTCCTAGATATACTTATCAGCACAAATAGCTATGATATTAATAGCATCCTAAGGTGCAAAAGGCCAAGTATAGCCGCCTCTATATTATAGGAATCCATAATCACTTCCCTCCTGGCTCAGCTCCTGACTCTTTAAATTTTTCCATTGCCAACTCACAATTCAGTTTTCTTATCTTGGAGATGCCCCTGCCCTTGTACTTCCCTCTTCTGATTGGTGAGTTCCTTCCTCAGACCACCATTTCAGGAAATACTCAGCTCATCCTTGTTCATTCCTTTCATGGCTCCCTTTCTTCCTCTCTGGACTTTTCCACCTACAACTTCTCCTCTCTTTGATCTCTCCTCTCTCACAGCAAGTTCATTTTTATGTGTACTCTTTCCCCTATAAAATGTAAGTTCCTTGAAGGTGGGAACTCTGGTTTTTTTTTTTTTTTTTTGCTTATATGTGTATTCCCTGCTGTTAGCATAGGGACTGCCATGTAGTAAGGTCCTAATAAATACTCTAATAGCCATTGTACATACCCTCATCAATCCCCCAAAGCTCTGTCCTTGGTCCTATTCTCTATTCCCTCTACATTCTCAATGTACTCATGAGCTTCTGCAGGGTCATTTATCATTTCTATGCAATGGATCCCAAAACTATATATCAAACCCTAATCTCTGTCCTGAGGTCTGATTCTGCATCTTCAGCAGCCTGCTAGACAACTCAAACCAGATAACTCATAGTAACCCCAATTTAACTTGTCCAAAACAAAACTTGTTATCTGACTTCCAACACACACACACACACACACACACACACACACACACACACACACACACTCGCACATTTTCTCCAAATTTCCCTATTTGATGTTGTCCCTGTGCTAAGGGTACCATCATCCTTTTCAGTGACCCACTTTAAGAGCCTTAGAGTTATCTTTGACTCTTTGCTCCCCATCGCCCTCTTTATCTAATTAGTGGCCAACTCTTATTAATTCTACATTTTTAGCACCCCTCAAATCCATCCTTTTTTTTTTCATTTGTATGGCCACAATCCTAATTCAAGCCCAAATAACTGCTCAGCTAAACTGACAAAAAACCATAAAAATCAGCCTCCCTGCTTTCGGCACTCCCCTCTGTGGTCTGTTCACCACATATCTTCCAAATTAACCTGCCTAAAGCAGAGATCTGACTATTTCACTCCAAAGCTCCAGAAGCCTCATTGTCTCCTTTTTGCCTCTAAGATAAAATATCATTTTTTTGAGTCTTTTGGAACATCTTTCATTGTTAGTGCTCTCTCCTCTCTCAAATTAGCTTCTGTTTGCTTATCCATTTATATATTGTACTGTTCTGCAAAATGTAAACTCCATTACAAAGGGACTGCTTCAAAAAAAATTGGCATTCTTAATACATAATGTATTGCCTTGCTTAATGCATAATAAATATTTGTTGAATTTAAAGTTAAATACTTATGTCAAAAACTAGCCAATTTTTAAAGAAAATTACTAGAAATATTTCACAGGATCACTTCAAGTATTAGTTTTAGGTTCTTATATGCTCTGGGCCATTGGGAGCAGATGAGAAGAAAAGTGTAAACAAAGACAAAGGAGGAGGATAAATTTGATGTTATTCAGAAAAATCCTAAAATTCAGAAGATGTAGTAATGTTATAATCAAATTCCAAGGGATTCAGGGTGGGGGTGGGAGGTGGTTGAACAAGACTGAGTTGGGGTGGAAAAGGGGACTAGAGTAGGAAACTGTTCCAAGAACAGTGCTGTATAAATCATTTATAAGCATACAAATGAGTAACAGGAATTGATTCAAGGTTCCACATTCCTATCAGAAAATAAAATGTCTACATAGATGTGTATTAAGACCTTTAAAAGAAAGTTATTATGTATCATTATACAGAGAACTGCAGGAAAGCCATGCCTCTCTTTCTTAGAAGGAGAAGGTCAAGAACAAATTACATTTCAAAACTCGATATCAATTAACATGAATTGTCCAAGGCTGGAAATTGAACTCATAAAGAGTTATGCTCAAGCAGAGGTGGAGGAATTAATATCAACTAAAGTGAACATAAATTATTAAACTAAATTTGTACATTAACAAGAAGTCATTTTGATTCAGCATGTAATCATATAAAGAAAGTTATAATCCTGTTAAATGCCCAGAGGGTATATGGTGTAGACAACAGATACATTTCCATTGCTATCACACACACACACACACACACACACAAATAAATTCTCATTAAATGGAGTCATTGAAATGATATATGTGAAAATAGAGATTTGCATAAAATTTGCTCAATGGATTTTCCTTTTGACTTTTAAAGAAAGTGTGTTTGTTTTCCTAGCATGTTGCATCTCCTACTATCTCAGTCAAACTTACAAAATGTTTCCTTATATCTTGTTTTCTAATGTTCTGGGACTTCAGATTAAGACTTGACCACAGGGAAAGAACACCAACATTAATATATAGTCACCACTATAATTATATCATTATTTTAATTAAAATTTTCTAGAGGTCTGGAACCAAGGTCATGTAGGAAAAGATGGCCATAATGGTAAAAAAAAACAAACAAAAACAAAAACAAAAAAACAAAAAAAACCTTTTAGCAGGTAGGACTAGAGCAAGAATGTAAATGGGTGAAACATTTTAATCTGGGACATAATGACTCCACAAAATGGATGAAGTAATTTATACTTAGCACTGGTAGAATATTTTAAAATATGAAAAATACTCCAATTTGAGAGATTAAATCGTTCTCTTAAATCTCTAGAATAAGGATATTAAATAATTGTGTGGTCAATAGTGTTCCCAAGTAGATTGGCAACTGTGATAAAATGCCCTCTGTCTAGGTGGAGCTGATGCCCAGGTAGCCTGCCACTAGAAAGAAGGTTAATAGAACAATGTGCACACTGCAGACCCACTGTGAATTGAGGAGGAATCTATTGGACTGGTAACTGAAAGAACTCAAGAAACCATGAATACCTATCTGGATGGGAAAAATAAAGACTAATTATTTAATTTTTAAGTTTTTTAAAAAATTGAAAACAGATTTTTCTCTCCTTTTCTCTCATTTCCACTAAAAATAACCTTGGAAATAAAAACAAAAACAAATTGTTGTAAACAAATAAAAACATAGCCAAGCAAAACAAGTCCTCACCTTGGTGATATCTTAAAAAAACAAAAGCAGAAACAAAACAAAACCAACACCTCTCTCATTTGGCACATCTAGTTTATCACCTTTCTGTCAGTAGGTAGGTACTATATGTCATCATCAATGCTCTAGAATCATGGTTGTTTATTGTTTTCATCAGATTTCTTAAATCTTTTGAAGGTGTTCACTTACATAGTATTATAGTTTAAATTGTTCTGGTTCTGCCCATTCCCCTTTGCATGCAAGTCTTATCAGAATTCTCTGAAATTACCCATTTCATCATTTATTAAGGCACAATTGTATTCTGTTACATCCCCATACCATATTTTGCTCAGCTATTTCCCCAAGTGATACATACCTCTTTCGTTCCCAATTCTAATTTGGCTGCCACCAAAAAAAAAAAAAAAAGTAGCTCTGTGTGTATGCATATGGTTGTACATATGGATCCTTTTCCTCTTTTTTTTTATCTTTTTTGGGGTTAGTAGACCTAATAGTAGCATCACTGAGTCAAAGGATATACAAAGTTAGCAGCTTCAGGGACATGTTTCCAAATGGCTTTCCAGAATTAGGTGAACCATTAACCAGTGTTAGATTCATCAATGGTACATTAATGTGCCTTCTCCCCCCCATAGTCCCTTCAACATTTTTCATTTTTCATTTTTGTCAGTGTTGCCTATCTAATGGATGTGAGGTAGGTTGCTTTAATTTCCATTTCATTCATCATTAATGACTTAGAGCACTTTTCTTGTTATTGTTGGGTTTTGTTTTATTTCTTCCTTTGAAAATTATCTGTGCATAACATTTAATCATTTATCAATTGAGAAGTCACTTTTATTCTTATAAGTTTGAATCTATTCTTTATATAGCTTGGACATAAAGTCCATTAAGATTAATTCTTACCAATTTAGGAGTTTATGCTATTTGTCAGTAAGAACTACTGTCTAGTTTCATCACAAATTGTCCTTTTTTCGTGTTCATTGATCAAAACCCATCTTTACTTTCTGTGGGGTAACATGAAGTTAGGTTAGCTTTTCTTTACGTCCTTAAGATTTAACTGTTTCAGGAGATTAAGCCTTAGGACATGGATGTGGCCCCCCGGTAGCTTGAATTCAAAAACTGCTGTGACATAAGGGTTTCCAGCTCATCCTTCTGGCTTCTGACTGTAGATGAACAGCATGACAAATACCAGCACCATAGAATGGTGCTCAGTTGAACAAGGGCACATCCTCAGTGATTATCCTTTTCTCCCTTGGAAGGTCTTTTCCCTGCTTTGGCTAAGTTATCTTCCTTTTTTAAGAGTTAATTAGGGGCAGCTAGGTGGCGCAGTGGATAGAGCACCAGCCCTGAAGTCAGGAGTACCTGAGTTCAAATCCGGCCTCAGACCAAACACTTGACACTTACTAGCTGTATGACCCTGGGCAAGTCACTTAACCCCAACTGCCAAAAAAAAAAGAGTTAAATAGACAACTAGGGTCTCATTTCATCCTAATGTTGAACCTGGGGCAAGCTTGGGCCAGGATTAGCCTATTTCAGTACTTTTCAAATGGCTTTACTATATTTTGAATTACATTATTATTATTCAAGTTATACAGGATACCTAGTGACTTCTCCATATTAGATCCTTAATAAATGGGTTTTTTTTGATGGAATTCAACAGACAATATGGAGATGCATGTCATAGTGAAAAGAGTTCTGGATTCTGGATTAGACTTATTTATGTCCTGTGTAAGGTATAGAGCCAGGGAATCTTTTTTTTTTCCAACACTGACTGGGGCTATATTTGAACCCATAATACTGTATCATCATCAATCAATAACTCTGGTGCTTTGATGTTGAAGACTCAACAGCAGGGTCGCTAAAGCTAGATGAAGATCAAACAACAGTGGGAGATCTGGAATTGTGATTAAGGAGATGAAAAAGAGAAAATCATCTCATGGAATGGCAGTCGTGGCATTCTGAATTCAAGTGTTCCATCTGGATTAGGCTGCTGACTGAGCCAAAATGACAACTTTCGCTGTTGTCCAGCCTATCCCAGGAAAGATTCAAAAGAATCTAAGACACAGAATTAAGTGACCTTATGAGTAACAGTATGTGAGTATGAGTTCAAAGTTACATTGCACTTACTGACATGCTATCAGAGTTATTAGATGAGTTATCAAAACATTTTTATAAATGTATAATAAGACCTGATACATTTAGAAATGCAAGGAAATGTAGAGTAAACTAAGTTTAATCTGCTCATATTAGATTTGCAAAATTAGATTAAAATTTGTGGGCTCAGGCCATGGTTTGATTCATTCTACCCACAAATAACTATGCTGAATCGAGAACTGGTGAAGGAATGATAAAGTTGTATATGTGATGTTGGGCTACTCATTCAATTTCTTATAGCTGGGTCCCTTCCAGCTTGAAATGGATACTTATATAAGTCCATTACTTGAAACCTCATTTGTTTCTTATTCCAAAATAAATGACTGTGTTGAGTAAGAAAGTATATTGAGGAGCTTCTGCCTCTTCAGCATGCAGCTGATTTAGTTAGAAGTGATAGTACAAGGTAGTCACACTCACACTCCCCTATCAGCCTCTGAAAACCCAGAAAATATCACCCATGAAAAAAAAAAACCCTGAAACAGCTGAACTAGAAAAAAGACAGGGAACAGCAGTGCAACCACCCAGCAAATGGTACCCCCAGTGCCTCAGCAAAAATAAGGGAAGCAGCACTACAAAGGGCCCTAGGCAGATGAGCACCCTGCAGCATTCATCTGAAAGGAGCTGAAGAAAGCAACCTAGCGTCTTCCTAAAGTCCCAGCCTTGCTGATTCCAACCCAACACCAGGTAAGCTGTCAGAACCCTACAGCCTCCAACTGTCAACCAGGAGAAGATCCTGAAGCCCAGGTGATAGAGCAGGCAAACACCAACACCTGGACCTCCAAGTGCCTCAGTGAGGGTGGGGGAACTGGTGGAAACCAGCTCAGAAAACCAGCAGGTGCCTTGGCACTATACCTCAAAGGAATCTCCCAGTGCATTAGCAGAAACAAGGGAGGAAGCATTGCAAGGGGCCCCAGGCAGATAAACACCCTGCAGCACACATCTAAAAGAAGCTGAAGAAAGCTAAAGGAAAGAAAAAGCAGGCAACCTAGAATTGCCTGAAAGTTCCATCCTTGTTGATTCCAGCCCAACACCAGATAAGCTGCCAGAACCCTACAACCTACAATTGTCAACATAAGAGGCCCCAGCACACAAAGCCAGTGACTAAGACCTAGGCTCCCAACACAAAAAGCTTGGGTCAGTGACCTCTGTTCCCCAGCAGGAGAGCTCAATCTCTTTAAAGTCCAGGGAATAAAGAAACCATGAGTAAAAAGAAATGTACCATAGATTCATATTATGAGAAAAGTGAAGATCAAGGCAGAAATTCTGAAGAGGACAACATTGTCAACAAACCCACAAGTGCAATATCAAAAGGGAATATGTACTGGTCTGAAGCCCAAAAAGAGTTCAAGAAGAATTTTGAAAGTCTAATGAGAGAGGTAGAAGGGTCCTTAAAAAATACAGTTGGTAAATTGGAAAAAAAGTAAACTGAAGAAAACAAGTCCCTAAAAAACACGATTGGCAAACTGGAAAAAAAAAGTACACTGAAGAAAGCAAATCCCTTAAAAATACAAATGACCAATTAGAGAAGGAAGTAAAAAAAACTGAAAAAAGCAATCTATAAAAACTAGAATTGGACAAATGGAAGCTAATGACTCTATGAGAGAGCAAGAATCAGTCAAAGAGAAACAAAAAAATGAAAAAATAGATGAAAACGTAAAATACCTCATCGGTAAAACAACTGACCTGGAAAATGGATCCGGGGAGACAATTTAAAAATTATTGGACTACCAGAAAATCATGATGAAAAAAGGAGCCTGGACAGTATCTTTCAGGAAATCATAAAGGAAAATTGCTCCGAAGTCCTAGAACCAGAAAGTAAAATAACCACAGAAAGAATACACTGCACACCACCTGAAAGAGATCCCAAACTGACAACACCAAGGAATATAATAGCAAAATTCCAAAATTATCAGATGAAAGAGAAGGTGCTGCAAGCAGCCAGAAAGAAACAATTTAAATATCATGGAACCACAGTCAGGATTACACACAAGACCTTGCAGCTTCTACATTGAAAGACTGCAGGGCATGGAACATGATATTCCAGAGTCAAAGAAGCTTAGATTGCAGCCAAGTATCAACTACCCTGCAAAAATGAGCATGATTTTTCAAGGGAGGAGATGGATATTTAATGAAATGGAGGACTTCCAAACCTTCCTGATAAAAAGACCAGAGCTTAACAAAAAATTTGATCTTCAAGTACAAGATTCAAGAAAGACATAAAAAGGTAAATGGGACAGAAAGATACAAAATGTTGTTAATAAGGGCAGACTGTTTACTTCCCTACAAGGGAAGATGACACTTGCAACTCTTGAGAACTGTATTGTTATTACACCAGGTTAAAGGAGTATACATAAAGGGGGTGGATATTAGTTGACTTTGATGTAATGATAAAAAAAAAATCTAATCAAGTGTATTAAATGGATCCAAGTAAGTGGGTTAGTCTGATCTTAGAAAATGTATTGAGAAAGGAGGAGGCAGACAAGGGTAAATTACATTACAGGAAAAGACAGAAAATCCTATTACAGCAGAGGGAAAAAAAGGAGGGGGATGAGCATTGTTTGAACCTTGCTTTCATCAGATTTGGCTCAAGAAGGGAATAACATAATCAGTTAGGTATAGAAATCTAACTTGCACTATAGGCAGTAGGAGGGAAAACGGGAAAGAAAAGGGAGGGGGGGATAGAAGGGATGGAAGAAGCAGTAAGGGCAAAGGGGAAGAAAAGGGAAATGGATAATAGAAGGGAGGAGAGACTGAAGGAGGTGGTGGTCAAAAGCAAAACACTAGTGAGGGGGGTAAAGGAGAAAGAAAAGCATAAACAGGGCGGGGGAAAGGATGGAGAAAAAGACACAGATAGTAACCATAACTGTGAATGTGAATGGGATGAACTCGCCCAAAAATCAGAAGCAGATAGCAGAATGGATTATGGAAAATGCCATCTACATCCAAAGAAAGAACTATGAAAGTTGAATCTCTATCTTTTTTTCTCTTCTGTTGAGTTTTGTTTCCTCTTTCTGATAGTTCCTCCTATTGATTTTAATTTTTACTTACAACTTCACTAACATGAAAATATGTTTAATAGGAATGTAAATGTATAGCCTATATCAGATTGTGTTCCATCTTGGGGAGGGTGGTGGGGAGGAAGGGGGAGAAAAATTTTAAACTCAAAAGCATATGGAAATGATTGTTGATAAATCAAAATAAATTAATAAAATAAATTTTAAAAAATAAATGGTACTTCAGAGATTAGTACATTGTTTAAAAAGGAAGGGCAGAATAATAAAAAAGGAAGAATTCATCAAGAGAGAAAAATGACTGATTTTCCTGGGTTTTTTTTCTTTATTTCTTCCTTCAGTGCGTTATTTTTGAATGATGACTCTGTAGATTTACTGTTAGATGTTACTTGGAGGAAGAACAGTAAAGGTAAATTTTTCGTCATTGAACCTGACCTTATGGTGCATATATTCTAGTTGGGAAGATAATACACATATAAATTATTATAATATAATGCAAAATGTGAAAGTGAGTAAAAGAAGAACACAATGATTGAGAAACTAAGAAAAGGGAGCCTAGAGAGACCACTGTAGCTTAGAGAGATCAAAGAAGGCTTTCTGGAAGAAGAGGCACATAAACTGAGGCTTAAAGGATGATTAGGATTCCTATAGGCAGAGAAGAAGATAAAGAATATTCTAGGTAGAGGGAGCAATATGAACAAAGAGAAAGAGTTGAGAATGGTTAGAGCTGGGAAATGATAGTCTAACCTGGATATCATATAGAAGCACTTAAATTGGAAGAGGATCCAAGTCCAAAGAGCACTGAAGCCTCTTGCCTGGCCACAGTAAAGGGGAGGGAGAGAGGAAAAGGGAGAGGAAGCAGAAAAGGGAGGGAGGGAGAGAGGAGAAGGAGGAGGAGCATGAGGAGGGAGAGGGAGCAGAAAAGGGAGGGAAGGAGAGAGGAGAAGGGAGGGGGAACAGAAAAGGGAGGGAAGGAGAGAAGAGGAGGTGGAGAGAGAGAGAGAGACAGAGAGACAGAGAGAAACAGAGGCAGAGACAGAGACAGGCATTATTGATAAGTAGATAGAATTTGAAACTCAGTCAGAAAGACCTGATTTTCAATCCCACTTAAGACACATTCTAGCTATCTGACCCTGGGCAAGTCATTTCACCTCTCCGAGCTTCAATTTCCTCCTCTATAACTTGAGATAACATCTACATCACAGGGTTTTTTTTTTGTGAATATCAAGTGAAATAATGTATGTGAAATGCTTTGTAAAACTTAAAGTGCTATGTGTTACCTACTATTAGCTATTGTTCCTTTTTAAGAGACTGTTGAATAACCAAAGAGATCCCTACCTAGTAACAATAGAAAGTTGCCTCCCCAGTAGTCACATTACCTATCACTACCAACTTTTCCTAAAAAAAATTATTGGTCTTTCTCCAGCCAAAGAGTTGGAAGAATTGTGTTATTAGACACTGTCTTCCTAAAACCTAAAAATTAATATGTCAACTTATAATTAGTATATTAGGAGGTGCTAAACATCACTTAACCACCTCTTTCATTTTTTTTTCTGAATACCCTTCATTTTCTCATTTCCTTCCTAAGATGCAATTTACAGAACTGAATACAAAATTTGAGATGCAGTAAAAGTAGGGGAGAGTACACTGGGCTTATAAACTCCTTAAAAATAATATCATCATATATCACAAATGGCTTGACTGCCCCATTCATTTCAATACTGGCACACATTAAACTGATAGTCCACTAGAACTCCCCACATTTTTATCACATGAATACTCTTCTACCCAAATCTTCCCCAAGCTATATTTATATGGGTAGTATTTTAATCCAAGAATAAGAATTTGCATTGACCTCTATTAAAATATATCTTATTAAATTTAGCCTATGTTTCTAGTATGGAAGAATGTTTTTGTTTTCAAAATCTGTCTTCCAATGTGGTAGCTATCTCCTCCAGTTTCATATGATCCACAACATGGTAAAAGTGTCATCTGATCAATCCTTCATTGATGTTATTGATAAAAATATTGAATGAGACATGGCTATACACAGATTTCTTGGTCAACCTGCTAGAGACATACCACTGGTTACCTCTTAAGTCTATTTTTTTAAAATCTGAAACCTAACATACTACTTTCTAGCCTTTCACTACTCATTTTTTTTTCAAAAAAATCTGTTTGTCTAGAGCTGAGAAGGCAAAAGAATTGCATCATTAGGCTCCTACTTCCTGAAAACTTGAATTTTCTGATATGTCAGTTAATAATTGTTATGTTTTGATTTCATTCAAAAGAAATTTTTGGACTTCATCAAATGTCTTGTATTAATTCAAGTACATATATATTGTCTATAGTGTTGCCCTGATCTAGCAATCCATTAACACTATCAAAAGAAAGGGAAATGGATTTAGTATGGCATGACATTATAAAATCATGGGACTTAAAGGGGAAAGGGACCTTAAGACAATATCTGATCCAACATCTTTCTTTTTACATATATTGAAACAAGCTCACAGGAATTAGGCCACTTGCACAAGGAAATACAGAAAGAGAAAAGAGATTGAAACCCCAAATCTCTGTTCCTAGGTCTAGGGCTTGTTCCACAATACGCTGCTGCCCTCTTACTACACACCAGACTAATGAAACAACTCTGGCTTGTAGTGCTTTCTGCTTCTCTTACCAAGTGTTAACAAACCATCTCTTTAATAATGCGTATATGGGAGTAGCTAGGTGGCACAGAGGATAGAGCACCAGCCCTGAAGTCAGGGGGACCTAAGTACAAATCCAGCCTCACACACATAACACTTACTAGCTGTGTGACCCTGGGCAAGTCATTTAACCCCAATTGCCTAAGGAAAATGCATATATAATTTGGCAAGGAATCAAAGTCAGGCTCCCTGGCTTTGTGAGCAGGGGTGGAAAGATGGGATGCTCCTGCCTCTCCTTCCCTAGAACCAAAAAGGAAGAAAGAGGATGTTTGAAAGATGTAAGTCATAGCAGAAAGAAAATTCAGTGTAAATGAAAAAGATAAGGAGCAATAGTGAGATGGAAATTTAAAAAAAAAGTCAAAGACCATCAGCTTTCAATTATACACTCAAATGAAAAGGAGCAGTAATGCACCTGATGCCAAATAAGAAATTACATAAAAAGATACCTGTCATTATAGTACCTTCCAAAGAGTAGATGCTCAACAAATGTTTGTTAAATTACAGTATGTTTTTATATTTAAATGTCAATGAATGTGCTTTGCCTTTAATAAGTCATAATACTGCAATATAAATAAAAATCACAATCAGAGAATTGGAATATATACTTACTATATCTCCAGCATTTAACACAGCATCTCGTGCATAGTAGGAGCCTAATAAATGCTAATTGAATGGCTGGATTCCTAAGACATCATTCATGAGTAAGTGGCATCAAAAAATAAGGCAGCACATAAAGAATTCTTCTCTAGGTCCACACATGGTTGTTATCAAATCTTCACCATTTAGTAGTATTTATTTTCAAGGTTTTATAAATAACAGTAAAGATATATGTGCCTGGCACATAGAACTTAATAAATGCTTACTGGAAGAATGAGCGAAATATACGTATGTGAGTAAAGATATGTGAATATTTACTTCAGTTTTTAAATGGATCTATAACGTTGTCAATGTGAGTACCCTCACCAACAATACAGATCATAGCCCATTCCTGTCTATGGTCACTCATATACCTTCCACCCAAGTGGTGGTAAGGCCTTCCTCTAAGTTCCATGGCATTTTATGTGTTCATAGTAGAACTTTTATGAAATAGTATTTAGATTAATTCAAAAATATTTTTATTTGGTCCAAGATAGATGAATGGTCCAAGTAGTTCAAGCGAAAAACAAGGTCGCTATTTTTTGCCTCACTAACCCAGACATTGGTTTTGACTCTACATTACTTATAAAAATATCATCCTAGAGAAAATAGCTTATATTCATTGTGCTTTAAATTTTAGAGATCTCTGTCAACATAAATAGAAATTATTATATTTCGGAGGAATTCATTTGGGAAGAGGAGTGACAAAGTTTGAATAAGGGTACAGTGAGTATGTGTGTGTGTGTGTGTGTGTGTGTGTGTGTGTGTGTGTGTGTGTGTGTGTACGCGTAGGGTAGGGGTAGGGGTGCAGCGGTAGGAGTGGCCAGAGGGATAATAGGAAAAGAAATTCATAGTTGGATGGGACTTTAGTTACCATCTAACCCAACCTCCTCCTTATATAGTTAACCAGAGAGGTTAAGTAATTTCCCCAAGGATACACAAGATAATAGTCCTATGAGTACAGGATCAAGAGGACACAGAGTAGCACATCAACCGTATCCCAGTAAGAGTTGAGAGGGGTGGAGTGGGAGGTAGACTCTAGGATTGGGTTGCCATAGAATCAATGTGGTAGTGACCTAGGAGTGGTGACCTGGGAAGCTGAGCTCCATGCATAATGACATGGTCTATCATGATTGGGCAGGGATGATAGTCATTGAGGGAAGAAACATACTTTGTCAAAAGAAAGATTCGTCTATCCTCCCAATACTCAATGCTAATAAACATGCCATTGACCTCATACCAGTTTTACCTGTTTTTCATGTAAGTAAGTACTAGTCAAGTAGACAGCTACTATTACATGGATTATGTTCACCTGGATGCAGCTGAAAGTCAGGGAAAACCCCATGCTGCAAATTATGATAATTTTACATTGTAAAAACCCACAGGACAACCTAGTTACCAGTAAAAGTGGAACCAGCATCCAATAACAGCATTATCAGAGTAGTTCTACCATAAAACATTTTGTCAAATCCACCTTATATCTCCTGGTCTAAATGACTTCATTTAAGGACTAGTGCGGGAAAAAAAAAATCAGTGCCTTTTTTTTTTAAGGTGAGAGTTTAACATTTCTAATTACTATCCATTTTATAAATAGCCAAATGTATTCATGGAATGACTCTAGAAGCAGAAATACATTCAGTATACATTAAGTCAACTCGATTCCCTCTCTGTATCATAGCCCAGCTTCCACACAGCTCAATTCACAGGGCATACAAACAGAACATAAATCACAGAGGAAAGATTCTAAAAATAACCACTCATTACCTGAGCAGTCCCTGGATCGCAAGGCTGCTGGGACAAAGTAACTCTTTTCTACCTAGATCCATCCATGACCAGAAAATCCAATGGGGCTAAATGAAAGATAAGTTTCCATGAACTTGAGTCTAATTTTGCTTGTTTTACTGCATTATCAGTACATGTGATTATGCCATTTGGGGTAGAATACTCAACTAACTAAACACATAACTGGACCCCTCTCTATATCATTTTTGCTTTGTTAATGGAGGGCTTTCTTAAAGGGGGGCCATCTTTTTTTAGGGATTCCCTGTACATTAGTATGAGGGAAAGCACCTGAGCCCCAGATGGTCTCTATGACGACCGCCTGAGATCCCAGGTGCATCCCTAATAAGGTTGTGGGGAGAGATCGGGATGATAGCTGTTCTGCAGTCTGTAGGGAACCCTATAGTGCCCCTAGTGCCATGGAAGTGAAACCTGAAAGAATGTCGGTGTTTATGGTAAGTCCTTCATCAAAACAGAGACTTCAATATGAACAGGATTTCTCTTTCTCCCTTATGAAGCACCTTCATTTACACCAATCTTATGATCACAGGAGATATTCTTCATGAGTAATGTTTTGCTAACTACACAAAGACGTAAAGGTAAATTGGATTTAGTTGCTACAAATGCTTTTAGAGCACAGAAAATAGTCTTAAAATGATGTTGTTATTGTTGGTAGAGGTTTTTTTTTTCCTAGCAGAGCGGAGCTTGACATCTTTCTGTGCTCTGAACTTATCTTCTATCATACCCTTTCCTTGATACCTGTCACCTGTCTTCAACTGAATTCAACCTTAAGCAAGATTCAACATTATCAGTTGAGATAAGTGTAAAGTTAATGAATCTCAAAATGCTGTACAAAGGTATTTTTCTATTACTATCATTATTTATTAAGATTATATTCTATGTATGAGACTGTGGTTGGAATACAGAGATGGGAAAGATAGGGACCCTGTTCTCAAAGAACTTAAAATCTTAAGTTCTAATTTACATATATCTTTTCTATCCAAGAGAATGTAAGGAAGTAACAACTGGTCTGAGGTCTGAGGACGTGGGATTAAATCTTTTTTCTGTCACTTAGTGTCTGGGTAACCTCCCTGGGCCTCAGTCCCATTGAATTGGAAAATAAGGGTTTGGACTATATGGCCTCCAAGCTTCCCTTCCTGCTCTAAATTTATGATTCTTGAAAGCAGGGATGATTTTATAGTTGTATCCCCATTGACACAATGCCTGACCCATAGTAGGTGTTTAACAAATGCATATTAAATCAGTGAATGTTTAACGACTAAGTGTAATTGATAGCTGCTCATTTGTCCCTGTTCAATAAAAAAGATCTGTGTTTTGGGAAATCCCACACTCATCCTAGTAGTTTATGAATGTGCTCTGCTGAGTGAATGTTCTAAGGAGATCCCAAGCTATCTATGGTTCTCAGACAGCGAATAAACTTCTATCCGTTTTCTCTGTCTCCTTCTGTAGGGCAAGGATGACTCATCCTTAGAGAATTTGTAGATACATAGATTGATCCAACTATGAGCAGTCTGAATTCCTATCCTTTGGCCAAACTCTACCTTATAACTGTGGTGAACTTTCTGTATTTCACAGAGCTATAGTTATATAAATTTAGTACAGGCATACCTTGGAGATATTGAGGGTTTGGTTCCAGACCACTGCAATAAAGCAAATACTTCAATAACGTGAGTCACACATCTTTTTTTGGTTTCCTAGTGCATCTAAAAGCTATGTTTACACCACACTGTATTGTATTAAGTGGACAATAGTGCTATGTCTAAAGAAACAATGTATATGCCTTAATTAAAAAATACTCTATTGCTAAAAAAAAAAAAAGAATGCTAGCTATCATCTGAGCCTTCAATATGTCATGGTCTTTTTTGTTGGTGGAGGGTCGTGCCTTGATATTGGTGACTGCTGACTGATTGGGGTGGTGGTTGCGCCCAGGGTCACATAGCTAGTAAGTGTTATATGTCTGGTGCTGGACTTGAACTCAGGTCCTTCTGAATCCAGGCCCAGTGCTCTATCTACTGAGCCATCTATCTGACCCATGGAAATTTATTAAAATAAGATAAAGAAGTTTGCCCATTGATTCACTGCATGTGAACACTTAGAGGCCATTGTAGGCTTATTAATTGGCCTAATTTCAATATTGTTGTGTCTCAGGGAATAGGGAGGCTTGACAAGAGGGAGAGATTAGGGAATGGCTGGTTTGTAGAGCAATCAGAATGCACACAACATTTATCAATTAAGTTCACTGTCTTACATGGGCGAAAGGCAGCCAGGTTGCTCAATGGCTAGAGTTCTAGGCTTGGAGTCAGGAAAAATTGAGTTCAAATCCAGCCTCAGACACTTATTAGCTGTGTGACTCTGGGTAAATCACCTTATTTGCCTCTGTGTTCTCATCTGTAAAATGAGCTAGAGAAGGAAATAACAAAGCACTTCAGTATCTTTGCCAAGAAAACCCCAAATGAGGTCATGAAGAGTTGGACATGACTGAAACGACAAAACATCAACAAATAATTTATATGGGCAGGGTTTGTGGAGCCCCAAAACAATTACAATAGTAACATCAAAGGTCACTGGTCACAGATAACATAACGGATACAAGAACAATGAAATTTTTTGAAATATTGTGAAAATTACCAATATATGACACAGAGACCCAACGTGAACAAATGCTAGTGAAAAAACAGAGCCAGCTGACTTGCTTGATGCAGTGTTGGCACAAACAAAATTGAATAAAATGAGGTATGCCTGTATAATAAAGAGGACTCTCAGAAGCAGAATAGGTTTAGATATATTATGTAGTAAAAGAATAACAAGAACAATGAACATTATATAAAAATAAAATGGTTCTACCTACTGTTTATCCATACCCTGAAAGTTCCACTAGACATAGGCTAAGTTGAAAGGTAGGGATTCTCTGAAAGAGAATGAGGGCATAGTCTGAGTACTCCCTTAAGAGGGTAATGGAAAATATACAATATGTTTCCACAAGAGGTATGACTCATGTAGCCAAGAAGGCTTGTCATCAGTTGGAGATGAAATTTAGGAATCATTATCTGGACAGGGAATCTTGTAATCAAGAGTAAAATAAAACACATATCCCCAGTCTTGACTATCTATTTACTGAACAAGACCTCTGTCCATTTGTCACATAAACTAGATCAGCATACAGCAGTGTGAGTGGACCTGACAGTCTCAACTGGGATCCATGCGACCACAATTATTGCCCAGATGTCTCAGTCTCTGTCTCTGTATCTCTCTCTGTCTCTGTGTCATCATCTTCATGCTCTTGCAGTTTCCTCCTTTGCACTTCTCCTTTGCTTCCTAAACCTTAACACCCAATACTCCACGGAAAAGTGTCATGCATTGGGTGTGACAGGTTCAAGGACATTGCAAATGAATATGCTTCTGAGCAATGTATCAGGTAACTGGCTCTGCCAGGATACTGTGACTGCTCTCCAGCTCACAACCCACCACTCAGTCTTGCTGTTTTCTGAAAAGTATAAAGAAAAGGGCACTGGACCAGAAGTTCTAGGACCTGTATTCTAACAATGGCTCTACCCTAGCTAAGTGAGTCTGAACAAAATACACAGTATTTCTTTGATTGATTTCTCATTTATGAGGCATTTGAGTTTGATGGTCTTTAAGGCCTCTTCTAGTCTAAATCTGTTATCCTTTTATCCTATGATTCTATGGCTTCTGTTCGTTTCAGTTCCTGCCTATAATGCATAGTGGTTATCTGACTGTGGGTCACTTACTCAACCTCTCTGTATCCATCCACTCTCCAAGACTGTAAGATGCCAAATAAGTCTCCACTGTCATTGCTTAGTAGAGTTTCCTCACAGGGAGCTCTTTACATGGGATAAATAATAGATCTGGTCCATCAAAAACAATTAAACATGATATAAGTATAAGTTCTTAATATTAGGAATATCATCCTATCATCATTGCCTGAAAGCTTCCATTCCAAGCTTACTCAAGACTGTCTCTCATTAGGATAAGAAGTGAATACATGCATTAAAGGTTAGGTCAACAACTGCTTTGGGGTCAAGAAACCTTCCTTTTTTCCTGCTGCCTTGATGTTGCTGGGAATCTCCAGATTCCTGGATAGATTCTTGGTCCTTCATGGATCTAACTTGTTCTTTGTCTTTAACTCTTGCAGTCCTCCTTGTTTCTGCCTTTTTACATCACAGAATACTTTTTTTTAAAATCTAATATCTCTGTCCCCCACCCGCCTACTATATATCTATATATCTATATCTATATCTATATCTATATCTATATCTATATCTATATCTATCTATCTATCTATCTATCTATCTATCTATCTATCTATCTATCTATCTATCTATCTATGTGGCCTCTTTTCCCAATTCTAGCTCCTTACTCGCTGGTCTCCTTATCCTCCTAGTATCTATTTCCCCGTATAACACAATTTTCTCCTTTCCACTATATATCTAGAGCCTTTGTGGATGTGAAGGGAAATTCTCAATATGGAAATTATTTAAACCCAAATGGGCCCTTAACATTTTCTCAAGTCAGTGTTGGCACAATGACAATGACTGCAACAATAAGAAAGACTTTGACAACAACGATAATCATAACAAATAAAAAATAATGCTATTGTTGTGTCACACAAGTACAATAATGATGAGAATCAACAATGGCAATAACTGTCACGACAATGGCAACATGAACCAACAATCACAATAATAGCAAACAACACACAAAGGCAATGACAACAAACAACCATAATAACAGCAAACAATGAAAAAAGACAATAGTCAAAGCACATTGACAAAAAGAAGCAGAAATAAGTCATAACAATAAGAATAACAACAAAATCAACAAAATGTTGAGAACCATGAAAACAATAAAAACCTTCAACAAAAATGTCGAGAATAGTAAAAACAAACAACAAAGAAGTAAACAATAATAAAGACATCAATAAGAATAATAAGTAAGCACAACAGTGACAACCAATAATAACAATTGGCATTTCTGTAGCTGTCAACAATAAACAATGTGCTTTCCTTACATTATTTCATTTGAGCCTTACAACAACTACCCTGAGAGGTACCTAATTATAATCATCCTCATTTTACAGATGAAGAAACTGAGGCTCAAAAATGTGAAATGAGGGTCATTCAGCTAGCAAGTATCAGAGACATTATTTGAGCCCAGAATGAGGCTAAGGCTGAGTCCAGCCTAGCCCAGCCCAGCCCAGCCCTAACTCCATGTCCAGCCTACTACCATTCTACTCTTAGGATGGAAGGTTTAGAGACTAAAGGAGAATTTAGAGATCATATGATCCAAAACTCATTTTGTAGATCAGAAAATTGAGGCCCATTCGATTGTGCGATGACTAATGTTGAGAGACTTAACCCTTCTCAGCAATACAAGGATCTAAGACATCTCCAAAGGCCTCATGATGGAAAATGCTATCCACAAAGAAGAAAGAACTATGGAGTTTGAATGCATATCAAAGCATATTATTTGCTTTTTTTTTCTTCTGTTGTGTTTTGTTTCCTCTTCCTGGTGGTTCCTCCTATTGGTTCTAATTCTTACTTACAACATCACTAATGTGAAAATATGTCTAATAGGAATGTATGTGTATAGCCTATATCAGATTACACGCCATCTTGGGAAGGGAGGTGGGAGGGAGGGAAAGAAAAATTTAAAACTCAAAAGCTTATGGAAGTGATTGTTGATAATTCAAAATAAATTAATTTAAAAAATGAAAAAAAATTGGAAGATAAATGAATGGAATGTTTTCCCATGATTTGGAGATGTAATAAACTAGATTTTTGTTATTAGAATTGTAAAAAAAGTGTGGCTTTTTTACTGAATCCAAATTTTACAGAAGATATCCTGTTTCACTCTATAAAATTTTGATTCAGTCAAAAGGCCACACTTAAGAAACTAGAAGGCCACATGTGGCCTCAAGTCCACAGGTTCCCCATCCCTAGCTTAGACTTTCCCTCACTTTAGAGTTCGGGTTTTCTGCAGATTTCTTCAGGAAGTAGGCTGGCAGCTGACTCATGAGTCGATGGAGATAATAATAATAGTAATAATAATAGTAATAATAATAATTTAAATAGTTTTTACTACGTGCCAGGTACCATGCTAAGAACTTTATAATTATCATCTTATTTAATCTTCACAAAAGCCCTGGGAGGAAGGTACTATTACTATCCCCATTTTAAAGATGAAGAAACTGAGGCAAACAGATGTTCAGTGACTTGGCCAGAGTAACATAACTAGTAAGTGTCTGAGGCCAGGTTGGACCTCAGGTACTCCTGAATCAAGGTCTAGTGCTCTATCCACTGTGCTACCTAGCTTCCAAAGAGATTACATTTGTTTGGGCTTGGTGTGCCAACGATTCTATGCTACATGCTTCTTCCTTGATAATTAACTTGATATTTTATATCAATCAAATACTGTTATTAAATTTCTCTTTCCTGACTGGTCTGTCATTAGAGTAGGTGCCAAAGGCAGGGCTCAAGATGTGTTTTTCCCCTACACTGAGCCCATTAATCTTGGAAATCCCAAAGCAAATTGCATATGAATATTACATTGAAAAATTCAAAAAGTGTATTCAGTTACCTAAATTGCTAAGGAAATGTCCTACTCCACTCTGAGTAGCTAATTTTGAAGAAATTTTTCCTTGATGCAATGAAAAATTAGAATTGACATCTTATATGTTGAATATGTGTTTGTATAGGTGAAAGAAACATGTTTATCTGCTCTAATCTATCCATTCTTTATTTATTTGGCAGAAATGAGCTAACTGTAGGGAAATTTGAAAATGAAATTATTTCAAATTGTTTTAATAACTGAGTTTAAGAAATACAGTCCATATGTCTCATTTTTGAAAACTCAAAGTAATTTCTTGGGTAAATTCATTGTTATTTAAGCTCTACATTAAGTTTTTCTCTGTAGGGCACCTTTCACCTGTTAAATCAGAGAGAGGTCAACCAGATGTTAGCTGAGCAGACAGTTTCAATTGGGACGTCTTTATCCTTCTGTCTCATTGTGATGTAAGTGTTCAATAGTGCTTTAAAGAGCAGTATGGAAATGAATAGATGATCTCTATGGCCCTTTCCAGCTCTAAGCTTTGACTACCTAAGCTTACAATCTAAAGTACATATTTAACTTTATTTCTTTCTGAATGGTACTCTCCAGGCATATATTTGGCAATTATAGTGGAATTAACTTCTGCTGTGATTGATGTCTTATGGTTGTATTGTGGACATCCCATTGCAAAAATGTCTCACTAGTTGAGTGTATGGTAGTAGATTTAAGAATATTTGAAGGGTTCTATACAAAGAATTGTTTGTTTTTAAAGACTGACCTTTAAACACCATAACCACACAAATGTTAAGATAAATGAGGAAGATGATGACATTACAACTCAGAGGGATTTAAGTGTCTTTCTCAAAGTCATCTAAAAGGAAAAAATTATAATATTACTATTTTTGGCAGTTGCAATAATTTTGTCTCTCTTACCTTTATTTTTTTCATAAACCTTTATATGCCCCAGCTTAAAGTAACCTTTCACTCTAAGCTGAAAGAAAGAATGGACAGTAAGAACTATGTAATATCTCATTTTGTCACTGATACATGAGTGACTTTAAAATGAGCATGGCTCAGTAAATAGAAGTAAGAATCTTAGAGAGATTAAAGGATATAAGTAATGCTGGAATCAGCCAAGCCTTGGATATTCAAATAATTTATCTAAAGCTCCAAACCACCACTACTCCTATAACTGTTTTAGAATGAAAATATCAAGGTTGAGAGGCACCATAGAGTCAGCATGGCACCTGGCCAAACTCTGCATGTAAACCAAATGAGGGGGAAAGGGGACAACCAAGGAATTAGTTTTCACTTGCTATGCATCAAGAAACACATATATTTTTGCCTAAAAATCAAAATTCAAGATCAAGGAAACAGGTTGTCAATCACTGTGACAAGAGTGAGCACAACAAAATCATAACAGAAATGAACATTGAAACATTCAGTGCAAATAGACCCAACACACACATGCTAATCTTCTCATTTGCATATTACTCTTCAAGTTTGCACTATAGGACCTAGCAGGATTTGGTGTTGTTTACATATGAAAAACTTCAACAGAAAAGTAGAGAGAAGTAAACCTCCTCTGGACCCCTAGCTCTCCAGGAAAACCAATCCTAAAAAGTCCTCAAGCTTGCTATAACTTTCATATAAATTAGTACAGAGTTTAAGGATATAACTTTAATATTCCCAATCTAGTCTCAGTCTACTTTCCTACCTTTATTCCCCACTGAGAGATAAGAAAGTACAGTGGAAATAACCCTGAATTAGACTGAAATTCCAGCTGTGCTACTATTATGTTCTATGAGACCTTGAGCAAGTAACTTAACTTTATTGGGCCTCAGTTTCAGGATGTGTTAAATGAGAAAACTGGACGAGATTTCCTCTGAAGCCCCTTCTAGTTCTAAAAATAAAATTCTAAATTTGCTACCATGAATACTCCATCTCAGACGCACTGAAATCCTGAATGAAAATTAATGTAAGGAAAATTTATTAAATATATACTCTCTACAATCAGAGGTTGTGAAGACAGAGGCAGCATTGCATAGCATAAGGAAGATAGGGCAAACTCTCTTTTTCTTAATTTTTTAACAATTTTATTTAAAGTTTTGAGTTTCAAATTCTATTCTTTCCCCCAGCCTGCCCTTCCCCTCCCTGAGACAGTAAGTAATCAGATATAGATCATAAATGTGTAGTTATGTAAAACACTTTCTTATTAGTCATTCTAGATTCAAACAAAAGGAAAAAAATGAAAGTAAGTTAAAAATAGAATCCTTGGGTCTGTATTCAATGAATATCAGTTCTTTTTCCAGATGTGGATATTATGCTTCGTCATCAGTCCTTTGGGATTTTCTTGGATCATTATATTGATGTAAATAGTTAAGTCATGCACAGTTATTCATCGAACAATTTTCTGTTACAGTGTACAACATTCTCCTGGTTCTGTTCACTTCACTATGCATCAGTTCATGTAAGTCTAGATTTTTCTGAAATTACCCTGTTTGTCATTTCTTACAGCATAATAATACTCCACATAATCATATACCATAGCTTGTTTTGCCATTCCCCAACTGAAAGGCACCCCTTTGATTTCCAATTCTTAGTCACCACAAAAAGAGCTGCTATAAATATTTTTGTACAAAAAGTCCTTTTCCCTTTTGGGGAATGTCTTGGGGATATAGACCTCACAGTGATATTGCTGGATCAAAGGATATGTACACTTTTATAGCCCTTTGGGCATAGTTCCAAATTGCTCTCTGAAATAGTTGGATCAGTTTATCACTCCACCAACATTTAGGAATGTCCTAGTTTTCACACATCCCCTCCAACATTTTCATTTTTGTCATATTAGCCACTCTTATAGGTGTGAGGTGGTACTTCAGAGTTGTTTTAATTTTATTTCTCTGATCAATAGTGATTTAGAGCATTTTTCATATGACTATAAATATTTTTCATTTCTTTGTCTGAAATATCTGTTCATATCCTTTAACCATTTATCAATTGAGGAATGACTTGTATTTCTATAAATTTGACACAGTTCTCTATATATTTGAGAAATGAGGCTGTTGTCAGAGAGACTTGTTAATTTTCCCCCAATTTTCTGATTTCCTTATAATTTTGTTTACATTGGTTTTGTTTGTGCAAAAACTTGTTAATTTTATATAATAAAAATTACCTATTTTATATTGTGTAATACTGTCTATATCTTCTTTGGTCGTAAATTCTTCCCTTATCCATAAATCTGACAGATACACTATTCTATACTCTCTTAATCTGTTTATAGTATCAACCTTTAGTTGTAAATCATGTACCCATTTTGACCTTATCTTATGGTGTGAGATGTTATATATACCTGGTTTCTGCCATACTGTTATTGTTTCCCCAGTAGCTTTTGTCAAATAATAAGTCTTTGTTTCAAAAGTTTGGATCTTTGGGTTTATTATATAACAGATTACTATAGTCACCTACTATAATGTAATAGTCATCTACTATAATGTAATTTGTACCTAAACTATGCCACTGATCCACCAGTCTATTATTTAGCCAGTACTAGATTGTTTTGATAATTATCAATGTGTAATACATTGTGAGATCTGGTATGGCTAGATCACTTTCTTTCATTTTTTTTCCACTGATTCCCTTGATATCTTTGAACTTTTCTTCTTCCACATGAATTTCATTATTATATTTCAAGCACTATAAAATAACTTTTTAATAGTTTCATTGGTATGGCACTGAATAAATATGTTAATTTTGAATTGTCATTCTTATTATATTGGCTCAGCCTACTCATGAGCAATTAATATTTTTCCAATTGTTTAGATCTGACTTTATGTGTGTGAAAAGGGTTTTATAGTTGTGTTAATATTGTTCCTGGGTTTGTCTTAGCAGGTATACTACCAAGTATTTTACATTGTGTAGTTATTTTAAATGGAATTTCTCTATCTCTTGCTGCTTAGCTTTGTTGCTTTGGTTTCTTTGTTATTTTGTTGGTAATATATAGAAATGCTAATGATTTATGTGGATTTTTTTGTATCCTACAACTTTGCTAAAGTTGTTAATAATTTCAAGTATTTTTTTCTCAGTTGATTTTCTAGGATTTTCTAGCTATAACATCCTATCATCTGCAAAGAGTGACAGTTCTGTGTCTTCATTGCCTATTCTAATTCCTTCAATTCATTTTTTCCCTCCAATTGCTATAGCTAACATTTCTAGTACAATATTGAATAATAGTGGTGATAATGGGCATCCTTGCTTCACATCTGATTGTACTAGGAAGGTTTCTAGCTTATAACCCCACTACAGATAATGCTTGCTGATGGTTCTAGATAAATACTACTTATCATTTTAAGGTAAGCTCCATTTATTCCTATGCTCTCTAATGTTTGTAATAGAAATGAGTGCTGTATTTTGTCAAAGGCTTTTCCTGCAACTATCGAGATAATCATTTTATTTATGTTGGATTTGTTACTAATTTGGTCAATTATGCTAACAGTTTTCCTAAAACTGAACTAGCCCTGCATTCCTGGTATAAATCCCACCTACTCATAGTGTATGATTCTTGTGATATATTGCTATAATCTCTCTGCCAGTATTTTATTTAAAATATTTGCACTGATATTCATTAGGGAAATTGGTCTATACCTTTCTCTATTTTGGTTCCTCCTGGTTAGGGTATCAGTATAGCACATATGTTATAAAAGAAATTTTGTAGGACTCTGTGTATTTTTCCAAATAGTTTATATAATATTAGGATTAATTGCTCTTTAAATGTCTGTAGAATTCATTTGTGAATCTATCTGGTTGTGGGCATTTTTCTTAGGAAGTTCATTGGCGACTTGTTCAACTTCTTTTTCTAAGTCTGGGTTATTTATTTTATTTCTTCTGGGAATCTAGGTAATTTATATTTTTGTACATATTCAATTTCATTTAGACTGTCAAATTTGGGGGCATATAATTGGTCAAAATAGCTCTTAAGAACTGTTTTAATTTCCTCTTCATTCGTGGTGAATTCACTCCTTTCATTTTTGATACTAGTAATTTTGTTTTCTTCTTTCATTTTTTTAATTAAATTAATCAGTGGTTAATCATTTTTTTAATAAAACCAGCTTTGAGTTTTATTAGTTCAATGGTTTTCTTACTTTCAATTTTATTACTCTCTCCCTTGATTTTCAGGATTTCCAATTTGGTGTTTAATTGGGGATTTTTAATTTCTTCTTTTTCTATTTTTTCAGCCCAACTCATTTATCTGCTTTTCCTCCATTTTGTTGAAGTAATTAGAGATACAAATTTCCCCCTAAGTACTGCTTTCACTGCATCCCATAAAATTTTGGTATGTTGTCTCATAGTTGTCATTTTCTTTAATGAAATTATTGATTGTCTCTATGATTTGTTCTTTGACCTATTTGTTTTTTTAAGATTAGATTATTTAATTTTCAATTAATTTTAATCTCTCTTTTCATTGTTCATTATTGAATAATTTTATTGCATTATGATCTGAAAAGAATGCCTTTGCTATTTCTGCTTTTCTGCATTTTGTAGTGTGTTTTTTTAAGTCCTAATACATGGTCACATTGTGTACAGGTACCATGTACTGCTGAGAAAAAGATATATTCCTTTCTATTCCCATTTAATTTTCTCCAGAAATCTATCATATCTAACTTTTCTAGAATTTTATTCACTTCATTAATTTCTTTCTTATTTATTTTTGGGTTATATTTATTGAGTTCTGAAAGGGGACAATTGAGGTCCCCCAGTAGTACAATTTTATTATCTATTTCCTCCTGTAACTCATTCAACTTCTTCACAATTTAGATCCTACACTGTTTGGTACATGTATGTTTAGTATTGATATGACTTTACTTTCTGTGGTATCTTTCAGCAAGGTAAATTTTTTTTTCTTTATCTCTTTTAATTAGTTCGATTTTTGCTTTTGCTTCATCCAAGATCATGATTGTTACTACTGTTTTCTTTGCTTCAGCTGAAGCATAATAAATTCTGCTACAGCTCCTTGCCTTTACTCTGTGTATCTCTGTGTTTCAAATGTGTTTCTCATGAACAATATATTGTAGGATTCTGGTTTTTAATCCATTCTGCTATCTGCTTCCATTTTATAGGTGAATTCATCCTATTCATATTTATAGTTTTAATAACTATTTCCCTCAATGCTACTTTTCACTTGTTTATTCCCCTCTTTAACCTTCCACCCCTTTCCCTCCTCACCAGTGTTTTATCTCTGATCACCACCTTCCCCAATATACCTTCCCTTTTATCAGTCTCTCCTCCCCCTTTGATTATCCCCATCCCTTTTTACTTCCTTATAGATTTCTATAGCTAAGTGTGTATGTTATTCCTCTTTGAGCCAATTTTAATGAGAGTGAGGTTTAAGTTTTGCCCACCATCCCCAACCCCTATCTTCCCCTCTATTATGATTGCATTTTCATGCTTCTTTTATGCCACATAATTTATCACATCCAATTCCCCTCTCCATCTCCTTCCAGCACAATTTTCTTTCTCACCCCTTTATTTTGCTTTTTGGGGGTAACATCCCATCAAAGTGACCATATATCCACACCCTTTGTCTACATGTACTCCTAATTATTCTCATACTGATAAAATTGTTAAGTTACAAATGTTACATTGTCATATAGAAATATAAGCAGTTTAACCTTATTGAATTTATGTTTTCTCATTCTTGTTTTTTTTTAACCTTTTTATGTTTCCCTTGAGTCTTGTATTTGGAGGTCAAATTTTTAATTCAGCTCTAATTTTTAATTAGAAATGCTTGAAAGTCATCTATTTTGTTAAATATCCATTTCCTCCCAGAAAGCTTATATTCAATTTTTCTAGGTGATTCTTGGTTGTAATCCTAACTCTTTTACCTCCTGGTGTACCATATTCCAAGCCCTCCAGTTCTTTAATGTGGAAGCTGACAAATCCTGTGTAATCCTCACTGTAGCTCCATGATATTGAATTGTTTTCTTTTGGGCTACTTGTAATACTTTCTCTTTGATCTGTGAGCTCTAGAATTTGGCTACAATGTTCCTAGTAGTTTTCATTTTGGGATGGTATCTTTCAACTTTTATTTTGACCACTGGTTTCAATATATCAGGACAGTTTTATTTGATAATTTCTTGAAAGATGTTGTCCAGGCTTTTTTTTTTGAACTATGTCTTTCAGGTAGCCCAATAATTCTGCTATCCCCTGGACCCCCTGGATCTATTTTCTCCATCAGTTGTCTTTACCAGTGAGACATTTCATAATTTCTTCTATTTTTTTAACTTTTGTAAATTTTTCCTATTGTATCTTGATGTCTCATAGAGTAATTAATTTCTACTTGTTCGGTTCAGATTTTTAAGGAATTATTTTCTTCAGTGAGCTTTTGCACTTCCTTTTCCATTTGGTCAATTCTGTTTTAGGGAGCTATTTTCTTTGGCAAATTTTTGAGTATCTTTTCCCATGCTATTGATTCTTTTTTCATGATTCTCTTGCATTACTCTTTTTTCCCCCCTTCTACTTCTCTAATTTGCTTTTCAAAAATCTTTTTTAAGCTCTTCAGGAATTCTTTTTGGGCCTGGGACCACATTACATTTTTCTTTGAGGCTTCACATGTAGCAATTTTAACACTATGTTCCTGTTCTAAGTTTATTCCTTGATCCTTCCTACCATCACAGTAAGTTTCTATAGTCAAGCACTTTTATTTTGTTGTGGTTTTGCTCATTTTTCTGCTTTTTTGTGACTTAATGTTTTTATGTGAGAGTCAGAATCTGGTTCTGTACTGTTCCAAGCTTTTTGTGTTGGGGCTCTAGGTCTTACTGCTGGCTTTCAGCGCTGATGCTTGCTTTCTTTATAGGGTAGGCTTTCCTTCTGGCTTGCACTGGGGGATGAAGCCACCTCCTTTGGAGGTGGCATTTTAGCTGCTGGCCAGCTTCGGGGGTAGAGCCTTGCTGCTGGGTTGCTAAGATAATAGAGTCTTTCCTAAAGGAAAGATCTTATAGATGGTCTGCTACAGGGGTGGGGCCTTGCCACTGGGTTGCTATGGATACAGGGTCTCTCTGCTAGTAGGTCCCAGGGGACAGGCTTTTGCATTGGCTAGCCCCAGGGTGGGTCTTCACTGATCAGCAATGGGGTCAAGGCCAAGATAGTGGCTTGTGTTGGGGGTGGAGTCTCTGAGGTAGGACCTTGCTGAGCTGCATAGACTGCTCATTTGCCTAGGGGATTGCAATCATGTAGGAGGGTAAGGGTCTCCCTGGTGGATTGCCTCAGGCTTGGAGATTTGCTACAGACACCCTGCTGTGAGTCTGACTGCTACTGCTGTTCTTGGACCACCTTCTCCTCCCACCCCAGTATGATAGACCTTTCCTGTGGGCTGGTAAGCTGCTTCCCTGATCTTAGGTCAATTCTGAGGCAGCTTTCTAGTTGTTTGGAGGGGAATTTGGGAGGGCTTCAGAGGGTTCCTTCTTTACTCTGCCATCTTGGCACCAGAAGTCCTAGAGCAGACTTTTGAGTCAGGAAGACCTTAGTTACAGTACGGCCTCTGAAAAAGACTGTGTGACCACAAGTGAGGTTCTTAGTCTCTCAATGCTCACAAGACACTCTGTAAAATTGTAAGTTATTTGTTTTCACTCTTGCCCTTTTAGCCAATTATCTATGCCAAATTATACCAAGTCTTCAGCCCTCAGCTCAAACATGTCACCAGCCTAAAGGCATAGATCACATTCATAGTCCTGACCTCTGTAACAGACCTGAGAGATAAACTAGCCCACAGGCCAAGCGGCTATAGAAGTAAGAGAAATGGGGATGGAATAAGAGTGACTGTATTCAACACTTCCCTATTTCTGCTACTTACTATCTGTTTGATGTTGGACAAAGTCCTTTTCCTTTTCTGGGGGTCCCCTATTTCCTTACCTGCAAAATGAGGAGTCGAATTATATAGCCTCTCCAGGTATGGGGAACCTGTAGGCTTGAGGCCATACATGGCAGCCTCTTGACTGAGTCCAAGTGTCACAAAACAAATCCTTTTATTAAGGGAATTTGTTCTGTGAAGTTTGGATTCAGTCAAAGAGCCTCACTTGAGGACCTAGAGGGTCACATGTGGCCTTAAGGCTGCAGGTTCTCCACCCCTATGAAACTTTCTTTTAGTTCTAGAAGAGGAGTTCTTAGCCTGGTGTCCATGACCTTTATTTTTAAAATTTTTATCAGTGTGTTTCAATATAATTAGCTTCCCTTTTAATGCTATTTATTTTATTTTATGTGTTTAAAACATTTATTTAAATTATTATATTTATTAATATTTTAAAATATTATTTACTTTGGGCATTATCAGATTTTCAAAGGGGTCCATCGACAGACAGACACACACACACACACACACACACACACACAAAGTTTAAGAAACCCTGACTATATAGATATCATAGATATTATATATCATTGATTATAATATATAATTATATAAAATGTCACACATTATAATATATTATATGTAATATATTATATAGCATAATCTATTATATCATTAAGATATATCTTCTACTGTTATTTTAATACCTCATTTAACTCTTTTGCTGTTATTTAATTTCCTGTGTATTTATGTCTGGTCTATTTCACTAAATTGTATGTCTTTTGACGGTAGGGGACACAACTATATTCCCTTAAAAACTAGTATGGTACCTTGCATGTGGTAGATGAAAAATAAACCCTCGTAAACCTTATTTACAGAGATTGTTTCATAGAAAGAGACTGAATCACGTATGATTATGAGCCCTATTACAGAGATCTGGAAAAAAAACTAGACAAGTTGGTTACATAATTTGACTGCATCATCCCACCTAGTGTCAGTTCTCTGAATTGCAAGCACAAGCACAGGTCCTTAAAGTAACAATTCTGATTTAAAGGGATGAGATGAATGGCACTATATTTCAGGTTCTCCTGTCACAGGAAGAATACACAATATGATGACCCCTGATGTTTTTAAATATGATTGAAATAAAGTCCAGAATATATCAATTTATACTGTTTTATCCTATTAGGATTACAAGAATTTTGTAAAATCCTATTATCCCAAGAGGAAAGGTTGTAGTCACAGAAATAATCACTTAACCAATCAATAATGAATGAATGAATGAATGAATGAATGAATGAATGAATGAATGAAAATAAAATCAGTTGTTAAATGCCTACTATTGGCCAAACACTCTTTATGAGATAGGGATATGATGAAACTGTCACTGTCCTCAAAGAGCTTACATTTTCATTGTCTAAAGAGACATCAGATCTCTACAACATCCATAACAAATGGTCATCCAGCATCTGCTTGGAAATTTCTAATAGGAGGAACTCTTTCTGCTTTTGTACATCTTGAATTGTTAGTTTTTCCATAATACCAAGCTAAAATCTGCCTCCCTGGAACTTCCCCCCAGTGGTGCTAGTTCTGCCTTCTGGGGCCAAGCATAATAAATACAATCTCACATCCCTGTGGCAGACCTACAAATACTTTAAGACACCTAGCATGTCCCTACTAAGTCTTCTCTTTTCCAAGCTGAAAAATGTGATATGGTTTGGCTTGCCCTGACACCCGGACATTGGTACTTATATATTCCTTCCTTCAGCTTCCAGTAGAAGAAGAGAAAGTGGAGAGGAGAGAGAAGAGAGTTGGACTGATATTGCCCTCAGGGAATGAAACTGAAGGAAACAGAAACTGGATCATGCCTGAGGAAGTATGTGTGTTCATGTTTGACCCCAATGTGGCTAGCTGGTGATGGTTATTTTTTAAGACTTAAAATAGACCATCTTTTGTTTTACAGGTTTTATTTACAGAACAGCCTGAAGCTAGGAGGTGGACTAGATTATATCTTGAGATCTGCACTGCGATTCTGGCATCTCTCTTGGGAGATGAACTCTCACTGGTTTACCATCATTCAAAGAAAAGCATTGGTTATCCAGTTATCTCCAGGTACAAATCCTCCAAGTGAGGTTGGGGTTATGTACCAGGGATCCCTCACCCTTACGTGAAGAAGATTGATACTTCTTGTTTCTTCCTCTCTCCACTGAAGAGCCCAGCAAACTTGGGGAAAGGGCTTCAGAAGCAGCAAAATGTTTGGACTTTTACAAAGTAGGAATCATAGGCCTGCTGATTTAGGTCTGGACAGGGCCAATCTCCCTTTTACATTTAAAATTAAAGTAAACTGAGAGACGCTTGTTGATCTGAGAATAATCTATTTATTAGTTAGACTGGCAGTAACCAATAAATTGGGACAATGGCCTCTCTCAAAGACCAAATACCCTGAGTGAGGGCTGACAGGGTCTTTTAAATCTAGGTATGTCTTCCTTCTGATTGGCCTAACAGTACATATTTCGTACCAGCCCTTTCAAAAGTAAAAACTGATTAATAGACATTTTAATATCTATGGTAGGTTAAGAGTCACCTCAGCTCCTCCCTATTACTTCCTCCTTGGGACATGGGAATAATCCTCAGGTAATAGAACACAGGTGTAGACTGCCATGACTTTGATTGAATCAACTTGGATTTGAATTAAGTGGGTGGTAGGTGAGGTAACAATGGTAGACAACACCAGGGTGGAGATACAATTTAAAATGATAAAATTGAGACTCAAATGACTGGAAGCTACTTAAGTAAATAGCAGAGGTAATTACAAAATAATAATTTTTTTCTACAGGCAAATTTATCCCTTAATGTAGGTGAAGGGTGAAGTTACAAGGGTAAAGAGTGTGAACTCACGTGACGTTGGAAAGTATTATACCTATGCCAGCTTAACTAGGGGAGCTTATATTCTAACAAAGAAATACAGCACATGAATCAAAGTTGAAAGGGAAGGGACAGGGAAGAAGTCCAGAGAATGAGTCAAGCAGGGAATGAAGTGAGCATGTCTCAGAACCCCTCAGGAAATGGTGGCCCATACTAGGAACTCACAAATCTTGAGAGTGGTGCCTTCTGATGTAGCATCTCCAGAGTGGGAAGGCAGTAGTTGAGGAGATAGCAAAGAGAATTCATTAATTTAATCAATCAACAAATATTAATCTGTGCTGGGTTAGAGGAGAAAAAAAATTAAGGGTTTAGCTAAGGCATACTCCCTAGCCTCACAAAGGAACAAAATACAAGCATATCTAAATAAATGGATCAAGCAGATTTTCAGTGGCTAGGCAAAACTCAAGCTTTTTAAAATGAAAAACAAAACAAAACAAAGAACACTGACAAAGGAACCTTTTAATTATGCTTTGGATATAATGTTGCTATCATAAGCCAGGTGGCTAAAGTTAACACATCTTATGAAAGTTATGAAAAGTTTCTCAAATGAATGGAACATAATTTGTTTTGAAACCAGAATTTTTTCAGATTCCATTTTCCTCAAAAAGCAAACATTTGAGCCCAGGGTGGAGGCACACACAGGTGATTCCTGTTACACAGGGAGTCAGAGGCTGGTGGATGCCTTGAAGTTTGAGTTCTGAAGCATCAGTGGGTGAGAATCAACCCAATGTCCACACTCAGTCCAGCAGCAATTTGGTAAGCAAAGCCCCAGGCTGCTTAAAAAGGGGTAAACAAGTCCAGGTCAAAAACAGAGCAGGTCAAAGTTCTGTACCAGTCAACAGTGGGACTGGGCTAATAGAGAGATCCAGTGTTAGGTGGGGGGAGGAAATATTTGAAAAGCTCTGATTAGGATCATAAATTAACAGATGTTAGGAAACATGGAAGTCCTGTTGTGAAAACCCCTGATTTTGAAGATGAGGAAATTGAGGCCGAGAAAGGTTAAGTGAATTGCCAAGGACATACAGGTACTAAGTGGCAGAACCAGGATTCAAACCTAGGCCTTTTTTCTCCAAATCCAGAACTCATGCAGATGCAAGAAGAATCTACAATAAATATCACATAATATCAGACTGTAAAAACAATGAAGATTCCAACTGTTATCTTGGAGAATATTAACCTGCTTAAATGATAAGCCTTTCCACCAGAATGAAAAGAAGATTCTAACAGAATTTCTGCTATGGCATTGCTGCTGGATGCTGTTCAGTGATTGAATGGTGGCAAATCATGCATGTCAAATTGACAAAACGACTTATCCATAGTGTGGAAAGTCAATTGCTACTTTAAAAAAAAATCTATATAGCTTCCAGCTTTAGAAAACATCTCTTTTAAAAAATAAATAAAAATCTTTTAATGTATTCAAACATTCTAAAATGATTGTCTGATGATCCCTTTCACTGACCTTACTAGCATTCCAGCAAACATTTGGCAGACACAATAGAAATAGCTTATTATTAATCATTTCTGGGCATCTTCGTGTTTCTCAATATAGATCAGCATATCACTAGAGAAGGACACTTTCAATAAGGTGATGGTATCTCATTCAATATCCATACCAAACAGCAAATCATTATGTTCTAAAGAAAGTTAGCTTTTAAAAAACTGACAAGGAATTAAAAGTGAAAATAATCACAGAATTACATATTTAGAAATACAAAACATTCTTGGCTTTCACCTCTTTTTTGTGTCACCAAAAAGGCAGGTGTTAATGTCAAACTTGTGACTTGTGAAGAAAAGGCTTTCTCCTAGTGTACAGAACACGGGCCTTTGGTACAAAAGGAACTTAGTTTAAGTCCTTCTTCTGACATATACTGGCTGTGTGACCAAAAGAAAACCACTTAACCTCTTAATGCTCCCAGGCAACTTCCTAATACAAGCGATTACAATGAGTGATTGATCATCACTAGTGGAGAAATTTTTACGTTGGGTATTCTCTACACACAGATGCAATATGCAGGCCTGAGAAGGGAAGAATGGAAGGGATGGGAAAAAGAGAGAGAGAAGAGCGAAGAAGAGAGGAACAGAAAAGAGGAGGAGAGGGAAGGAGAGAAGAATTTTAGAATCCAAGACAGTGCTTCCTATAATGCAATATACATAATGTGGGGTGTGTGTGTGTGTGTGTGTGTGTGTATGTGTGTAATAAAATCAGTAACGTATTGAACATGAGAAAAATGAGGGAAAATATTGAGAGGAAAAATGAGGGAAGACTCTACATGTTTTCTGCAAGAGAGCCCAGCATTCAGGAAAGTATAAGGAAGTATGGTAAAAAAGCCATCAGATGAAAAGAAGTTAACTTGGGTAGAACCAGGATGGCACAGTAAATGCAGGGGCTCCCCTGCACTCTCCAAAATTCCCATCCAAACAACTTTATAATAATGCCTCAAAACAAATTCTAGAGTGGCAGAACCAAAAAAAAAAAAAGATAGGATGAAATAATTTTCCAGCCAAAGACAACTTAGAAGGTCTACAGGAAAGAGATGTTTCACTGGGGTGAAAATAGAGTATAGCATACAGGGTGTGCCCCAGGAAACCAGCAGCAGTCCTTGGAGAAGACTGAATCAGCAGCAGTGGCTTCTGAAACTCTGATGGTAAGGGGGTTGGACAACTGGTCAGAAGGAGATAAGAGGGGACCCTTTTCTGGCACTGGGTATAGGACTTTGTTGCATTGTCTCTACTTGGTTCCAGGTCAGAGTCCCATGGTGGGGAGGAGCACTAGCTCACTAAAATATGCAGCAACAGGGGAACAGGAACTCTGATTACAATTTTTGGGTAGAAAAAGTGCTTGTGGTCACTCACAGACCAGAGCACAGGCCAGGAAAGCTGAAAAAAAGCCCTCTTCTTACATCCTACCACTTTGGAAGAACCAAAAACTTAAGAATTCCCAGGACTAGCTCTGAAAACATCAACATAAAAAACCTGAAGCTTGGGACAGTGACACCACCACCCTAGGAGCAGAGCCTAACTTTAAAATAAGTTAAAGGTCAAGAAATAGGCAAGGAAAAAATGAGCAAATAACCCAAAAAAGAACCTGACCATAGAAAGTTACTATGGTGACAGGAAAGAATAAAACATAAAATCAGGAGAAGACAACAAAGGCAAAACTGTTACATCCAAAATCTCAAAGAAAACTGTAACTTGGTCTCAGGCCCCAAACAATTCCTGGAAGAGCTCAAAAAGGATTTTAAAAAGCAGTAAGAGAGGTAAAAGAAAAACTGGGAAGATAAATGAGAGTGATACAAAAAAATCATGAAAAAGGAGTCAAAAGCTCAATAAAAGAGACACAAAAAAGTGAATAAAATAACACCTTCAAAAATAGTGAATAAAATAACACCTTTAGGCCAAAGGGTAAAAGAGGCTTAAAAATCCACTGAAGAGAATGCTTTAAGAACAGAATTAGACAAATGGAAAAGAACAGAGAAAATCTTACTGAAGAAAATAATTCTTTAATGATTGGAATTGAGCAAGTGAAAGCTAATGACTCCATGAGATGTCAGGAAACAAAACAAAATTTAAAAAATGAAAAAATAGCAGAAAATATGAAATATGTCATTGGAAAAGCAACTAACCTGGAAAATAGATCAAAGAGAGATTATTTGAGAATTATTGGAGTACTTAAAATCCATGATCAAAAAAAAGAAGCTTAAACATCATATTTCAAGAAATCGTCAGGGCAGCTAGGTGGTGCAGTGGATAGAGAACTGGCCCTGGAGTCAGGAGGACCTGAGTTCAAATCTGTCCTCAAACCAAACACTTGACACTTACTAGCTGTATGACCTCGGGCAAAGTCACTTGACCCCATTGCTTACCTCCCCCCAAAAAAGAAAGAAATTATCATGGAAAACTGCTCTGGTATCCTAGAACTAGAGGGTAAAATAGAAATTAAAAGCATTGATCAGCTCCTAAAAGAGACACAAAAATGAATTCTCTTGAGAATATTACAGCTAAATTCCAGAGCTCTGAGGTCAAGGAGAAAATGTTATTATAAGCCAGAAAGAAGCAATTCAAACATCGTGGAGCCACAGTCAGGATAACACAAGATTTAGGAGCTTCTACATTAAGGATTGGGGAGCTTGGAACAGGATATTACAGAGGGCAAAGGATCTAGGACTATAATAAAGAATTAACATATCCAGCAAACCTGAGCATAACCCTTCAGGAGGGAAATGGATATTTAATGAGATAGAAGACTTTCAAGCATTGTTGATGAAAAAAACCAGAGCTGCATATAAAATATGACTTTCAAATACAAGAATCAAGGGAAACATAAAAAGGCAAACAGGAATGAGAAATCATAAGGGATTTAATGAGGCTGAACTATTTACCTTCCTACATGGGAAAGGATACTTGTACCTACTAAGAACTTTATCATCATTAGAGCAGTTAGAAGGGATATACATAGATAGGAGGCATGGCTCTAAGTTGAATAAGATATGATGATAACTAAAAAAATACAATTAAGGGGTGAGAAATAAACATGCACTGGAAGAAGGGGGAAGGAAAGGTAGAACGGGATAAATTATCTTATGTAAAAGAGGCACAAAAGAGCTTTTACATTGAAGGGGAAGATGGGAGAATGGCAAACAATGACTAAACCTTACACTCATCAGAATTAGCTCAAAGAGGGAATAAAATACAAATTCATTTGGATATAGAAAATCTATCTTTCCCTCCAGAGAAGTAGGAGAGAAAGGGAGCAAAAGAATGGGAAAGAGGCTAACATGGGGGGGCAAATTGGAAGAGGTAGTCAGAAGCAAAACATTTTTAAGGACAGGGTAAAAGGAGAGAGAAAGAATACATGGGTTTGGGGAACAGGATGGAGGGAAATAAATAGTAATCATAACTGTGAAAATATTTACAGGAAGTTTCTCTGATAAAGGCCTCATTTCTCAACTATATAGAGGACTGAGTCAAATTTATAAGAAAAAAAGTTCATTACCCAATTGATATATGGTCAAAGGATACAAACTGGCAGTTTTTGGATAAAGAAATCAAAGCTATCTATAGTCACAAGAAAAAATGCTCTAAATCACTATTGATTAGAGAAATAAAAATTAAAACAACTCTCAGCTACCATCCCACACCTATCAAATTGGTTATCATGATATAAAAGGAAAATGACAAATGTTGAGCGGATGTGGAAAAATTGAGATACTAATGCACTGCTGGTGAAGTTGTATATTGATTTAATCATCCTGTAGAACAATGTGGAACCATGTCCAAAGGGCTGTAAAACCATGCATACACCTTTGACCAAGCAATACCACCACTAGGTCTGTATCCCAAAGATATTTTAAAAAAGAAAAAGGACCTATATTTTAAAAAAATATACCTATATTTTAAAAAAATATATTGCAGCTTTTTTAATGGTAGCAAAAAATTGGAAATTAAAGGGACGTTCATCAGTTGGGAAGTGGTTGAACAAGTACTACTGTGCTATAAGAAATGATGAGCAGGATGCTCTCTGAAAAACCTGGAAAAACTGACATGAGCTGATACAAAGTGAAATGATCAGAACCAGGCAAACATTGTACACAGTAACAGCAGTTGTGAATGACTTAGTTTTTCTCAGCAACACAAGAGAATTTCAAAGGACTTATGATGAAAAATGCTATCCACCTCCAAAGAACTGATGAACTCTAAATGCCAATCGAATTATACTTTTTAAAACTTTTCTTTATTTTTCTAGTTTTTGTCTTTGTTTTCTTTCACAACATGGCTTATATGGAAATACATTTTGCAAAACTATACATGTGCAACATATCAAATTGCTTGGCTTCTCAGTGAGGGAGATAATTTAAAATTCAAAATTGTGGAAAATGAATGTTAAAAAATTTTTACATGCAATTTAAAAAGAAAATATTTTTAAAAAAATAAAATAGGCTTGTGCTCAGTAGATAGGTGAAATTTGTCTTGTCTTTATATGTTGTTTGCTGACATTTCTTCTGCTTCTACATCTGCTAAGTAACTTTTGCTTCATCCTCAGAAGTGGGATTTCCTGGACTTGGAAATGTCTCTAGAAATATATGACAAGGTAAAATGAGGTGGCCTAATCTCATTAGATCCCTTTTCTCACATCATGCATTTAGCAAATAAGGCTGTTTGTTGGAGCAGTCACCAAAAGTGTTAGCCAAGAGAGATAACCGAAAGGACAGAATGGATCTTACTTCAAGCAAGTAGGTAGGGAAAGGAGAATTGACTGTAAAGTGGGATTTAAGATTCTATCAGCATAATGTATCAGTATTACCCAAGCACAGATCAGTCTATGCCTTAGAGAGGAAAGTGAACTGGATAGCAGAACATTCTTATATTCTCCTGTTAGGAGAAAGAATGATGAATTCCTTGAAAGAACTGAAAAAAATACTGAGGATATGTCACCCAGAGAAACAAGAGACAAACAGTAATTACTTCTTGATGAGAGATGTTCAGGTAGCTATTTACTGACTGGGCATAAACAACAGAAGGTCTGCCATATTCCTAGGGCACAGAACCAGCATACGATGGGAAGTCTTCCAAGAACTGTCAAATCTGATCACCACTACCCATCTCCAGTGTTCTATGTAGGAAAAAAAAAATAGTACCACCAGAATGGACCTAGAAAACAATGACAAGGATTATGAAGTCTTGGGCAAAAACTTCAAATTGAGATTTGGGCCACAGTGGTGCTTTCATCAGTACTCCCAACTAAAGGTAGTGCATTTAGAAAAGAAAAAGAGAAGTAGGCATCAATCAAGAAGTAATCATAATCACAGATAACATTTATATAGTGCGTACTATATGCCAGGCACTATACTAAGCACTTTACAGTAAGTAGCTCATTTGATTCTAATGACAACCCTGAGAGGTAGCTCCTATTATTATCGCCATTTTAGAGGTGAGGACATTGAGGCCAATAGAAGTTAAGTGATTTGCCCAGGGTCACACAGCTAGCAAGTGTCTTATTCTGGATTTGAACTCAGGTCTCCCTGATTTTAGGCCCAGTCTTCTATGCACTGTGTCACCTGGCTACCATACAATACATACAAGTAGCATGTATTATGCATCTTTATATACCAGGGATTGTATTAAGCACTGGAGACTTGACAGCAAACAAAATAAAAAGAAACTACTGACTAAGAAGATAGGGACTGAAAACAAAATTTGGATCTCAGGAGCACAGCTGAAATAGGAATAATTAACACTTGATGTAGGAAGGAGCAAACCTTAACAAAGGCTGGAGAAAACATATGTTCCCAGATTCTTGCAATTCTAATCAAGAGAGATTTAAACTGAAAAGAGAGGAGGAGGGAGAAAATTGCCCACATTGATCAGAAAAGCTTGATACCATGGAGAATAAAAGATACAGCATAAGAAAAATTGGGAATTCCCAAATAGAAGAGATCATCATACACCAAAGTATTAGTCATCCATTACACAAACCTTCAACTCCAACCAAATTTGTTAGAGCTCTGCTTCCCTCTCCCTCTCCCTCTCCCTTTTCTTCTCTCTCTCTCTCTCTCTCTCTCTCTCTCTCTCTCTCTCTCTCTCTCTCTCTCTCTCTCTCTCTCTCTCTCTCTCTCTCTCCATATATATATATATATATATACACACATATATACGTGTATATATATATCTGTGGCAAGATAATAATTATCGATAGATATCTTGCTACCTTCTAGCTACTTGAAATTGGTGCATGACTCCCACACTTCTAAAATTACTCCAGCCAAAACGATATGTGTCTAAAAGGGGGGCAAGTATGCATGAATCAAATTACTAGATTAAGAAGGCAGTTTTCTGTAGCTAAAACAGATGGACCTCACTAATTAAAAATTAACTTATAAATGGACAGCCTTCTAAAAATGGAACTTCAGATGTGATATTGAACTTGAAACCCAAAAATATGATTTTTGCTTTTATCCTTCAGGGAGTAACGTATACTCTAGAGCAGGGGTTCTTAAATTGGGGGTTATGGAAGAGGTCGGTTGATAGGATTTGGGGATCTGTGATTTTGGAGGTGTGAAAAATTACATCTTTGTTTTCATGAATCTTTAACTGAAGTTTAGCATTTCTTTCAATTATCAATTTTTAAAAAAGGGAAAAAACCCATTATTCTGAGAAGGGGACAAAAGGTTTCACCATACTACCAAAGGGGTCCATGACAAAAGAAGTTAAGGATCCATGCTCTAGAGATTATATTACTAATACTAGTAGTAGTAGGAAGGATTCAAAGATGCATCTTTCACTTGAATCTTAATATTTACTGCCTTGCTAGCAGCTAGGACAAGCAGTAGCTCAGCTTTTTTTGTTTTATGTTTTTAATCTGCAGTGCTCTTCCTCTTTGGCTTCTGTCTTCTCTGAAGAGTACAGCAACAACCTGAAGCGATTACTTTTAGGATGCCACTTTGGCTAGCTCCCTTCTCCCTCCTCCCAACTAGCCTTGTCAATTGATAATCTAATCCCATCCTATTTTCAGAAATACTTGTGTGTTGGTGTTTTAAGGTTTATATTAAGAAGTATATTCTTTCTTTCTTTCTTTTTTATTTATTTTTTTTAGGCAATTGGGGTTAAGTGACTTGCCCAAGGGTCACACAGCTAGTAAGTGTCAAGTGTCTGGTCTGAGGCCAGATTTGAACTCAGGTCCTCCTGATTCCAGGGCTGGTGCTCTATGCACTGTACCGCCTTGCTGGCCCTATATTCTTTATTTTGATCAATGTTATGTCAACCATGATGATTGCCAACCATGAAGTTTGGCGATGAAGCATGTTACTGACCTGATAGAGAGTTGACTGGCTCAAGATGCAAAATGAGACATATATTTGGGAATATGGACAATGTGGGATTTTTTTTGACTATTCACATTTCTTATAAGGGTTATGCTTTTCTTTTTCCTTACTCAATTAATGATGAGTGGGTTGGGGAGAAGCTAAATGCTTGATTTAAAAAATCATTTTAAAAGAGTATTCTTTTTAACTGTTTTAAATTGACAAGCATTTATTTTTATTCTCTCCCACCTCTCCCAATTAAAATAATGTCAAAATGTGTATAACAAATATGTAATAGCTGAGCAAAAGAAATTCTTAAATTATAATTTGAAGAAGCAGTTTTGGGTTGTGTTTGATTTTTTTTTTGCATGTTCTAGAGCAAGGATTATTAAACTTTTTCCACTCATCACTCCTTTAGCACTTCTTAAAATGTGGGTCACAACTACATATGGGGTTGTGACCCACAGTTTAAGAAGTGCTGATGCCAGAAGATTTCTAGGGTGTTGAAGAGATGTCCTGCAAATGATTTACCCTGGGGCCTGGAATAGGAAGACTTGGGTTCAAACTCGGCCTCTGATACTAAATAGCTGTGTGACCATGGTCAAGTCAATTATCCTATGTGCCTCAGTTTCCTCAGCTGTAAAATAAAGATAATAATAGCCTATAACTACCAGGGTTGTTGTGAGGATAAAATGAGATATTTGTAAAGCTCTTGGCAAACCTTAAAGTGCTATATTAATGCTAGCTCTTTTGGTGGTGGTGGTGGTAGTGTTAAGAGTACCAAAGCGATGAGTTCACAGCTCTGTGGAAGTTTTAGATTTGCATGTTTGTACTAAAATTTCCCAACAAGTTCACCATGTAAAGATTTCCTTCTCTAGCTCATTTTACAGATGAGGTAACATCTGTAACCCTGAGGCAAATGGAAGTGACTTGCCCAGGGTCACAAAGCTACTGTTTAAGGCCAAATTTGAACTCAGGAAGATCAGTCTTTCTGACTCCAGACCCAGCACTCTACCTACTGTGCCATCTAACTGCCCTTTAAGCAAAATAGTCTTCATTTATTTATTTAGTGGGGCTCTGATAGTGTACTATTAACCTATTATTCATTGCTCAAAGATCCTGAGTTATTTGCTACAAATGGAGGGGGTCTGTGGTATCCACCCCCTCACCACCAATCCCTTCCTGAAGTTAGTAGTGTTGAAAGGTTGGTCTTACTCATTGTTCCCTGAGCACACACTGTTCTTTACTGTATAGAATGTACTCTTCCTGGACTCTCCTTCCCCATCATTTCTACTTATCAAAGTCATAAGATTTTGGAATCACAGATTTGGAGTTTGAAGGAATCTTAGTACACAAACAAGCCTTATTCAGTGATGAAGATTTTGAGTCCAAGAGAGGTCCAAGCTTACACAGGTAGTAAGTCATAAGCCAGAAACTGAACTTGGGTTTCCCAATTTAAAATTGAACAGTCTTTCCACTTACACCATGCTGCCTTATTCAAAACTTGCAATCTAGTCCCACTTCTTCTGTGAATCCTTCCCAGGATATATCAGACACAGTGAGCACTCCTTTCTCTGAAGTCCTGCAACATCCTCCTTCCTTAACAAATCTCTCCTCCCTTCATTTGGAACTCTCCTATGTAAGGCAGTGTACTACAATGGAAGGAATGTGGTTCTGGAGCCCAATAAAGGCTCTGGATTTATACCCTTCTTCTAATGTTTGTTACCTGGTTGACATTGAGCAAGTCACGCATAACTCCTTGGATCTTGGTTACTTCATCTGTAAAATTAAATGGGCTAGACCAGATAACTTACGAGTCTAGATGATGTTTGGGGTTCCTTGCTGTTCTAGATCTTTGATCCATTCATTATAATTATTTGTATAGTACCTATTACTCTATTAAACTGTAAGCTCCTAGGGGCAGGGACAGTATGGTTTTCCATGCCTAAAGCTCTAATATCTAGTATAGTCCAGGTTTCATAGAATGTGCTCAACTTACTTTGTGTATTGAACATACTCTGTCTCTTCAACTAGACTTTAAGTTTCTTGGGAACAGGGGCTGCGTTTGACATTATTTGCTCTGTGTCCTTGGAGGATAATGACTCGCATTCAACTACATGCTAGATATATTTAAAATAATGATGAAAAAATCAAATCAGTTTTTCCACTTTCAACAGAAATCCTATACATTGCCTGGAGCAATAGCCATAAGGTAGAAAGAGAATTGGTTCTGAAATTTGAGGATCTGGGTTTAAATCTTCCCTCTGAAAACTTACAATTTATTTAACATCAGGAAAGTCACTTAGCTTTCCTAAGCCTCAGTTTCCCCACCTGTAAAATTTACATTTTGCATAAAATAGTCTCTGAGGTGACTTCCACCTCTGAGACTATAATCCTATGAGTACAGTTAGTAACATACCCTGACCTGTGCCTCTTCCTAGCCATATTCTCCAGCTGCCCCTTGACTTCTTTTGAGAATTGTAATACTGCCCAAACACCAGTGAAAAGTCCAGTAAACCGTACTTCTCCACTCCCATAGATCTTTCATATCTTATCAATATATCAGAGGCCTATTATTTTTTCAGACATATGAATTGATTTAGAATTTATAGTCGGAGAGTTACGTCAGGCTTAGAGGAGTTAAGTGATTTGTTTGGTGCCACCATGCTAGTATCAGAGGCTAAATCTAAAGCCCTTTCTTCCTGCCTTCAAGTTGAGCCCTCTATATGAGGAGTCCCCTGACTTTTTGTCTTAGGATACCTTTATATTCTTAAAAGTTATTGAGGAGTCTAAAAAGCTTTTGTGTATGTGGGTTATGTCCATTGATGTTTACAATATAAAAATTAAAATTGATACTTCTTTTAAAATATTTACTTATTAATTCACTAAAACAACAACAATAGTAATAAATCCATTACATATAAAAACAAATAAAAAATAATTGTATTCTCCAAAATAAAAAATAGTGAGAAGAGTGATATTTTGCAAACCTCTTTAATGTTTAGCTTATTAGAAGACAGCTAGACTCTCCTAACTACTTCTGCATCATATCTGTTGTGCTTAGTTTTGATTGATGTATATGAAAAAAGGCTAGCCTCATATAGATATGTAGTAGGAAAAGGGAAGAATATTTTATAAGCAGATACTGTGGGAGGCAGAGCCAAGATGGTGAGGTAAAAGCAGTGACTCGCTTGAGCTCTCCCTCAAACCGCTCCAAATACCTGTAACAAATGACTCTAAACAAATTCTAAAGCAGCAAAACCCACAATAACACACAGTGAAACAAATTTCCAGCCCAAGACAACCTGGGTGGTTGATTAGAAAGGCATATCACACTGGGCAGAAAGAGGAGCGCAGTTTGGCATGGGCACTCAGGCAACACAGACCTCAGTGAACCTGGAGCAGGCCTCAGAGGACTGAATCACAGGCAGCTGTGGTGGTTTCCAGACTTCTCAATCTGTGAAAGCCAAAGACAACTCAGGAGGTCAGTTGGAAAAGTCTGTGTCTGTGATGAGAGAGAAGTGCAGGATCCCAGTCCCAGTCCCCAAACTTGGCCACAGGGCAGCAGCTGCCTCCTGAGTTTCTGGCCCACAGACTGAGGGGGAATCGAGTGGCTGATCAGAGGGGGATTGCAGAGATCTCCTTGCTGGTGCAACATTCTCTTGCTTTGCCTGTGCTTGGATCTGGGTCACAGTTCTGGGTGGCGATCCTGAGGTGAGGAGTGCTGGTGTGGTAGAGCTTATAGTGGCTGTACAGAGAGAATCCTCCTCACAGTTCCAAGACAGAGAAGAGTGCTTGTGGTCACTCATAGACCAGAGCACAGGCCTGGAAAGGAGAAAACACCTCACTCTTGATCATAGCACATTGAAAGAACTAAAAATTTACAGGTCCCTAGAGGTTATCTCTGAAAACAGCTACACAAAACTCCCAAAGCTTGGGACAGTACGTTCTCCACACAGGAAGCAGACCCCTACCTTAACAAAGAGTTTATAACTCAAGTAATTGGCTGGGATCATGAGCAAAAAGCACAAAAAGTGTCAGACCATAGAATCTTTCTTTGATGACAAAGAAGATCAAAACATACAACCAGAAGAAGACAACAAAGCCAAAGCTCTGACATCCAAAGCCTCCAAGAAAAATGTGAATTGGTCCCAGGCCACAGAAGAGCTGAAAAAGAATTTTGAAAAGCAAGTAAGAGAAGTAGAGGAAAAACTGAGAGTGATGCAAAATAATCATGAAAAATAAGTCAACAGCTGGCTAAAAAGAGACCCAAAAAAATACTGAAGAAAATAACACCTTAAAAAATAGCCTAACCCAAAGGGCAAAAGAGGTCCAAAAAGCCAATGAAGAGAAGAATGCCTTCAAAAGCAAAACTGGCCAAATGGAAAAGGTAGTTCAAAAGCTTACTGAAGAAAATACTTCCTTAAAAATTAGAATAGAGCAATTGGAAGCAAGTGACTTTATGAGAAATCAAGACACTGTAAAACAAATTCAAAAGGATGAAAAAATAGAAAAACAACTGACCTGGAGAGAGATTTTAAAAATTATTGGACTATCTGAAAACCATGATCAAAAAAAGTGCCTAGACATCATCTTTCAAGAAATTAGCAAGGATAACTGCCCTGATATTTTAGAACCAGAGAGCAAAATAGAAATGGAAAGAATCCACCTATCACCTCCTGAAAGAGATCCCCAAAGGAAAACTCCTAGGAATATTGTAGCCAAATTCCAGAGTTCCCAGGTCAAGGAGAAAATATTGCAAGCCAGAAAGAAACAATTCAAGTATTGTGGAAACACAATCAGGATAACACAAGATTTAGCAGTTTCTACATTAAGGTACCGCAGGTACTCCAGGTACCCTGGAGGGCAAAGGAGATAGGATTACAACCAAGAATCACCTACCCAGCAAAACTGAGCATAATCCTTTAGGGGGAAAATGGACATTCAGTGAAATAGTGGACTTGCAAGCATGCTTGATGAAAAGACCAGAACTGAATAGAAAATTTGACTTTCAAATACAAGACTCGAGAGAAACATGAAGAAGCAAACAGGAAAGAGAAATCATAAGAAATTTATTGATATGTTTACATTCTGCAGGGAAAGATGATATTTGTAACTCATGAGTCCTTTGTCAGTATTAGAGTAATTAGAGGGGGAAAAAATTATATACATACATACATACATACATACATATATATATATGTATATATATATACACATACATATATATGTGTATATATATATACATATATATATATATATATATACATATATATATATATATATATATATATATATATATATATATAGAGAGAGAGAGAGAGAGAGAGAGAGAGAGAGAGAGAGAGAGAGAGAACAAGGTGAGGTGAAGATGAAGGGGTGATATCTGGAGAATAAAATTAAGGGGTGAGAGGATTATAGAGAGAGGAAGAGAAAGGGAGAGGTAGAGTGGCGTAAATTATCTCACATAAAACAGACAAGTAAAGGCTTCTACTATGGAGGGGAAATGGGGGAAGGTGAGAGGGAATGAGTGAATCTTGTTCTCATTGGATTTGTCTTAAGGAGAAATAACATCCACACTCAATTGGGTATGGAAATTTATTTTACCCCACAGGAAAACAGGGGGAAGGGGGGACAAGAGAGCAGAAGGATGATAGAGGGGAGGGCTGATTGGGGGAGGGGATAATCAGAAGCAAACACTTCTAAGAAGGGACAGGGTCAAAAGAGAGAATAGAATAAATGGCAGATGGGAAATGATAAAGGGAAATATACTTAGTTTTTCACAACGTTGACTACTGTGGAGGTGTTTTGAAAGACTGCACCTGTATAACCTGTATCTAGTTGCTTGCCTTCTCAATGAGGATGGGAGAGAGGAAGGAAGGGAGAGAATTTGGAACCCAAAATTTTAAAAACAAAAGTTAAAAAAAATTGTTTTCACATGCAACTGGGAAATAAGATGTATAGGAAATGGGATATAGAAATCTATCCTGCCCTACAGGAAAACTGAAGGGGAAGGGGATAAGAGAAGGGGGTGGGAAGAAATAAAAGGGAAGGCAGATTAGGAGAAGGAGTACTCAGAATGCACACCATCTTGGGGTGGGGGGGAGGGACGAGATGGGGAGAGAGTTTGGAACTCAAAATCTTGTGGAAGTGAATGTTTAAAACTAAAAATAAATTAATTTTAAAAATAAAAATAACTTTAAAAGAATGTTTTATAAGCATATAATAACTTAGTCATATTATAAAGATAATTTAATCTTATGGGCTCCTATGAAAGGGTCTTGGAGACCCCCCAGAGGTATGTATACAGACCATACTTTGAGAACTGTTGCTTTACATAATACAGCCTTTTCAATGTGTGGCAAAAATGCTTTTGCTCTTTCTGATTCCTTTATCAATATTTCAGGACTTTTTTTCTTCTCTTTTCTTTGCTTTTTTTGTTATTGTTAAAATTTTATTTAGTATCTTATTTTCCCCAGTTACAGGAAAAAGTAATTTTTAACATTCGTTTTTAAAACTATGAATTCCAAATTCTCTCCTTTCTTCCCTCCCAACCACCACCCCCCCATTGAGAAGACAAGCAATTAAATATAGGTTATACACATATAGTCACCTTGCAAGACTTTTTGAAGGAACACAGAGTCCTGTTTTGTTTGTGCTTTCAGGATTGTTTTTCCCCAGAAAGAAAATGTTTCCTTGTTATATGGACTGAAGGGTGCTTTGCTTAGTCATTGCAGAAACATGTTAACTGTCCACAGTGACCTATTACGCCGCTCAGGGTCTCTTTGGCATGAGAGAAAATGAGGTGCCTACATATCATGAAATTTACACAAAAGACAGACACACTTATATGACCCTAAAAGTGCAAAGCTAGCCCTTAACAGATGTTAGGTTCCTGTGAGAATGGAACTTCTTGTGAGTAATATGTAATCCTTGGATTTTTTTTTTTCATTCAGACAACTCAAAGCACTCTCCAAATGGGGTGGGGTTTTTGCAGATGCTTATTGATTCTCCTTTTTTTGAAACAATAGCAGTCTGCTACTTCTGTGTCTGATCAGGCAATGCAAAAACCAGTCCCATTTTAAAAAATTTTAAATCCACATGGCTATGGCTTTTTTTGCTTGAACTGGGTAGATTCGGGAACAGAAATAGAAAATTGCTCTTTTTTCCACATTGTTTAAATAAGGTAAAAAATTGTATTCCTATATTCCCTTCCCTATCCTCACCCAAGGATGTTGAGTAATTGATATTCCCAAGAGTTGCCTTGAGTACGGTTATGGAATAAGTCATCTTAAATAGCATATGTTTGTGCTTACAGTATGGAGGCCAAATGCAATTAAAGATAACATAAAAATCTGTTTGCTCATCTCCTTTCCTCTTTACCTAAATCTGAACACTGAAAAACTTAAAAGAGAGTCCACTGAGGGTCACTTCACACCTTGAAGAAGGTTCAAACACAAAGGATGACCAGAAGCCACCAACATTTTAGAGGCAAAAGGAAATGAAAACAATTGGCTTCCAATCCTTCAGTACATGTGATGTAATAAAAATATTATCAAAGGAACTTGAACTTGAATGCTTCCATCTGGTGGGGTAGAACTAAGTGAGGGAGATGTCAGAGTTGTTTCAATGGACGACAAAGATAAACCAAATGGGCGTTGAGGTTAGGAGCCTGCACTGAATTGCACAGTCCTCTGGGAGGGAGAGGCAGGTAGGGAATAAGCAAAGCAGATACGAGTCCAAACTCCAATGCAGTCTATTTCACAAAGGGCCCCTGTCAATATTGGGGTTTTAGGGAAAGGGATGCTGAGAGGTCAGTACTTATACCACTCTCCTCCATAAAACCATGAGGTAAGGTATGGGATGATGACTGTTGTGGAGAAGAAACAATGAAATATACCTTCCTAGAGAAGACTCATGCCTGGTAATATGTCAGTCTCTTTAACCCAAGCTAGTTACAATTCTTGTAGATCTAGAGTGAAGTCAAGCCATTTCATGGGAAAGGAGAAGGGAATAATCAATTATATAGCACCTACTCTGTGCCCTGTACTATGCTAAGCACTTTACAAGTAGTTTCTCATTTGATCCTGGCAACAACCTGAGAAGCAAGTGATGTTATTGTCTTCTTTTTACAGTTGAGGAAATTGAAATAAACCAAGATTAAATGATTTGCTCATTGTCACACAGCTAGTGAATGTCTTCATCTGATGTCACATTTCAACTCAGGTCTTCTTGACTCCAGGCCCAGAACCCTCTCTGTGGTGCCACCTAGTTGCTTCCATTCAAAAAGCATTCATTTGGGCTTGCTACATGCCAACTACTGTACTAAAAGTTGGATATATATATAAAGGCCAAAACATTCTCCGCTATTAAGAAGCTCACAATATAATGGGGTATTAGTTCAATAAAGACTCTTGAGCATGGACCTATGATTTCACTGGTATTGGGAACTCTTGGGTGAGAGAACCCCCTGTACCAACGTAGGCTGGCACTCTTCTCTTAGAGTTTTGGAGGTCAAGTGACTTACTTAACCAGGGCCATGCAGCCAGCCTATGTCAGAGGACTTGAACCCAGGTTTTACTGGTTTGGAAGCAAGCTCTCTTTTCTATTTGCTATACCACACTGCCTATCTATTTAATGAAAGATGAACACTTAAAAATCATTGCACTAATTTTCTCCCTAAAATATTCACTAACTTCCATGAATCAGATCAGAGAAGGAATGATGATAATTTAAATAATGAGTTTTATTTCCAAATAAAAGATACATTATTTTAATAGTAACTCTTGCTAAAAAAAAAAATGCTGTTGGCCAATCCCATAACTTACTTTAATAATGCTATTTGTTCTAAAATAGGAAACGTATTGTGACCTAATACCATTAATTCCCATAAAGATAAAATTAAAATTAACATACAAAATCACAGTGATTATAATGCATTGTATACTTAGAGCACCATTCTTCAAAGAACTTCATGTTCTTATTATTCAATTTATCATACTTATAATAACCATGTAAGTTAGGAACCATATTATTCTTTTCTTTGCTGAAGCATAGAGAAGGTAAAAGTCTGGACTCAAGTCACATAGTTAGTGGGCCATTTTATTGCTCACTAAAGCAAATATGATTAAATTAAGAAGATCAACAACAAGTTCTTAATGTAATTTTATAATGAGAAATAGTATAGCAGAATGATATCAGGTTTGCCAATACTGTTAAATTCAAAGTCCATCAGTCAATAAATATTTATTAGTCACTATTTGTCAGGTACCTTGCCAAATGCTAGGGATTCAAAGATAGACAAAATATAGTCCCTGCTCTCAAAGAGCTTACAGTCTAAAGGGGTAGACAACATGCAAACAACTATGTTCAAAGTGTATACAGGAAAAATCAAAAAATTAACAAAGGGAAGACACTAAAGTTAAGGTAAATTGTGAAAGGCTTTGTGTAGAAGGTAAAGTTTTACCTGGGGCTTGAAGGAAGCCAGGGAAGCTAGGAGGTGGAGATGAGGAGGGGGAACATTCCAAGCATGGGAGACAGACAGTAAAATGTAATTTATAATGAATATAAATGTGTATTTCAGGAGTTATAAATCACAAAATCAGTGTATATGCTGATTGTTGGAGAGTGGACTATTGACCTTATTTGTGGCTGGTTAGCTCTAATACTCTCAGCTTTTCATTTCAACATTATATTCTGTGTTTTTCTCTCTTGTAAAATAAGGGGATTGTACTCCTCTCAACTCTAATATTCTCTGCATAGATATTATGTTCCTAAGGATATTAATAGCTTCACACACCAAAAAAACTCCAAAACAATCTGGATGAAACAAAGTTATAGTGGGCAGTTCTATTAAAAAATGTTACAAAGAGATTGTTGGACAAATGAATGCCATTATACCAAAGAACCATGACCTTTCAAAGTCCAACTCTGAGAACCTCATTGTGACACTGAAGTCACCCTCAGTTCTGGAAAGCTCTAATAATAGAGTATATATTCCGAGATGGTTCTGCCATGCTGGAAAGCCTTTGGGTATAGTTCCAATAACAGATAGTGTCTGCTTTCTGAGAACTAGCCTACTTAAGCACATAGAGGTTCATCATCTGTAGGTTGCCATAAAGTGATGAAGTCTTCAAAAATGAGAATCAATGGAACTCAGTAAAATACAAATGACCTTAATTCCTATTTAGCCTCAATTTGCTTCTTCAGTGTTCATGGCAAAGTGGTACAAAAGGAGGCAGAGAGTGTAAAGAACCATAGTTTCTATACTATCTCTTAACTCTTTAAGTGTAGGATCCTTATCTAATGACCAATGAGTGGCCCCAATATTAGAGGAACCAATTTATATCAATCTTAACACTGTCTTTATAAATGGAGCCAGAGGAAAGAGAGCTAGCATGAAATAATGAATAGAGTACTATCAGGAAGACCTAGCTTCAAATTCTGCCTTCTAGCTCTGTGTTTCTTGACCTATAAAAATAAGTGGGTGGGCTCAATGGTATCTAAGTTCCTAGCTCACTGTAAATCTATGATTCTATGAAACAAAGAAGTTGAACTAAATGGAAGGCTATTTCACAAGATTTATTGGAAAAGCAAAGAAAAAGAGTTGATGTAGTTCATTTTATCATACTCTTAAAGGTGACAAGAAACCTTATTCCATGAGTATTTTGGCCATTATATATTTTCATGTTCATGTAAATGTTTGCAAAAAAAAAAAAGAGTTACAAGAGAAAAATTGCATCTTATGGACCAACATCTGTTGAACATAAAGAGGGAGAGACAGTCTATAAACAACTCAATGAGATGTGTATTGCCCAGATTCTGGCATTTGTCTATCAGTATACATAAGGGCATTTAGGTGGGCGCAGTGGATATTGTATCTGGCCTGCAGTTGGGAAAACCTGAGTTTAAACCCAGCCTCAGACACTTACTAGCTATGTGACCCTGGGCAAGTCACTTATCCCTGTTTGCTTCTGTTTCCTCTTCTCTAAAAGGAGATGGAGAAGCAAATGGCAAGCCACTCTAGTAGTTTTGCCAAGAAATCCCAAATGGGGTCACTAAGAGTTGGACATGACCAAAATGACTGAACAACAAAATGAGTATACATGTGTAAGCACATATACATTTATCCACACATATCAATACTTAAGCAGGTGCAGACATGCATATACCTGTGCATAAATACAGAGATAGATACACATTGATCTGTGCAAAAGTATGTACATATGTATATATCCACATACATGCACATATATATCTGTATATGTATATATACAAACAAAATACATTTGTGTATATATTTGTTCACATAAGTATTCTGCAATTTAAAGAGCAATGGATCTGAATTTAGAAAGATTCAAGTTCACATCAAACTTCTGTGTCCAATCCACTAGCCAAATAATCATGGACAAGTCCCTTGATTTCTTTGATCTTCAGATTCATCATCTGCAAATTAGGTTAAAATATTTTAAAAACCCATCTCATAGGGTTATTATGAGGAAAGTGCTTTGTAAACTATAAGGTACTATGTAAATGTGATTTTTATTGTTATCACCTTGGACAAGTCACTGTATTCCTCAATATAGTTGGTAACTCTTTAAGACTCTAAATTAGTTGCATTGGTAGAGGAAGTTCTCTTCCACTGAGATCACAGGTCCAGTGTGTATTCCCATCCTTTTGCTGTTAATAATATCATGAGTGTCAAATATTTTTCATTGTGAAACTTGAAGTCTTGGAAAAAAAAAACCTGTTGGAGAATCCTATATTATTCATCAAGCTGAGACACTGAGGAAGAAACATCAAGTAGATTTTCAACAAAAGAAAGGTATTTAAGGCATTCCTCTGAAACATAACAAAAGGTAAACCAAGTTCAACAGATTATTCAGCTTGCAAAACCCTCTGAGTGTAGAAACACATATAGATAAATAAGTTCAATTAGTGGGAAAAGATTAAGTAAATAAATCAATAAGGTTATTAAAAATTATTGATCTCTGAGGCAAAAAACAGAAGAAATGTAGATCATAAAGGTACTTAAGGAGATAAAGCTTTAGGGAAAACTTAAGAATCAGGAAAAGGGAGGGAAGAAAAGCTGAATTATTACTCTGTGGACTAAATCCCCTGATCCCTTAAAAAGTGAATCAATTTCTTTTGTAGGAGGAAATAACAGAGACGGAAGCTTCCCAAATGGAGAGGTGACATAAAGAAGTGAATGATATACTGCTACCAAGTGCATAGATGAACAGTGATGGGAAAATAATTCCTTTGGTCTTTCAACCTGAGTTGAGGTTGAGGGGAGAGGAAGCTATGGGAGAATAGTTATGCCAGTGGAGGAAAAAGATGTAGTGCTGGGTTTGAGCATGAAGGAGGAGTCTCACAGCAGAAGGGAACAGGAAAAGGTATGACTAAAGAACATTCCCATGGTACAGCGGATTTATTATTTTAGTAAGAGCCACGGTTATATATTGAGTATCAATGGGGGAGGGTAATATACCTCAAAGTTATAAGGAATGTTAGTTATAGGAACAATGTTCTGACCACTGAGGAAGAGGATAAAAATCAACAGAAAAGAAATACATGAAATATACCTTGCCTTCCTGGATATCATTGCACCATATGAGAAGGGATATATTAGTCACCAACATCAGCAGTCACCCAGAGTGGCAGTGCATCTCTGACATACAGAGATAAGATCACATGGAGATAAAACATGTAAGGACTAAAGGATAGGGTAAGACCTCCTCACCTAAGAAAGAGAGAATTCCACACAGTATTGTTTCTATCTGACAATACTTTTTGCATGAATCAATATTTCTAAGAGTGAGGCACAACAGAAAAAGGGGGGAGTGGAGTAAAATTTACAAAGTCAATAACAAAAAAATGGGATCAAAGAGGGCACTCAAATTTATACTTCAAAGACTTCCCATTCATGAGGGACTAGAAAATAAGGAAGAAAAAATAAGGATAAAATCCATGGAATAGGAAGTAAAGGTCAGAATAGACAAGAAAGGAAGAGAAATTATGATGAGGACAATGCAAAGAAATACTTCTTAGCAAGATGATAACAAAAAATTTTTATTTGAAGTAAGAGATTGGAAGGGAAGGAAGACTGAACCACCATATTAACTGGCCACAAAAAAAGAGGGAAAAATAAATAAATTAATGTATCAAAGTAAGACAAAGTAAGAAAAAAATGGATGCATGGAAGGAAAGAAGGAGTAAATTTAAAGGAATTCAAATAAATCTGATAAATGGAAGGAGAGGGAAACCCTGTGGGAATTGATGAGCCTCAAAGTTATAAGGAACATTAGTTATAGGAACAATATTCTGACCACTGAGGAACAGGATAAAAATCAACAGAAAAGAAATATAGGAAAGTATAATCCACATAATGACAACTTTAAATGTGAATGGATTACGGTATCTGATAAAGTGAAATAAAACAGCAGAATAAATGAGAAAACATAAATCTGCTAAAAATAAGAAAAAAATAAAAATAAATATACAAGATGAGAAGCTGGAATGAAATATATCATGTATCAGGTAAATTCGGGGGGGGGAAAGAGTGGCAATCATGCTATCAGAAAAAAAAAGAGGAAATGCAAGAATATTAAAAGATGTAAGGAAAGCTAAATCCTATTTAAAGGAATCATACACTGTAAAGCCAAACAATACTAGACATATATGTGCCAAATGAAATAGCATCTACATCCACAAATGAAAAATTAACTGAATTGTGAAAGAACGTTTAGTAATACAATAATTGAAGTATATTTTAATGATCCTCTCTCACAGCTGGAGAAATGTAATTGAAAGATAAACAAGAAGAAAATATAGAACTCAACAAACTGTTACAGAAGTGATAACGGAAAGACTTGAGACATCTCTTGAATGAGTATATTAAAGAACATATATTTCCCAGCACAACATGATACCTTAACCAATATCAAGCATGTGCACATAGAAACTGTAAGTAAATGAAAAGTGCTATGTAACTATAAGCATCATTTTTAACAGACCTTTTTATTTCTTTAATTTAAAGAGATCTCAGAGAGGAAATTATTTTTTTTATTTTATTTATTTATTTTTTAGGCAATTGGGTTAAGTGACTTGCCCTAGTGTCAAGTATTTGGTCTTTGGTCATATTTGAACTCAGGTCTTCCTGACTTTAGGGCCGGTGCTCTATCCACTGCGCCACCTAGCCGCCCCGAGGAAATTCTTTAACCTTCTATGAAACTTATGGTCTTAGAAAGCAGGATGGCTGAGAATGGACTTGTCCAGGTTCCCATAGCCAGTATGTTTCAGAGTCAAAACTTGAATCCAGGTCTTTCTGACTCTGAGGCTAACTCTCTATACACTACTTCACACTGCCTTTAAATACTATTTTCAAAAGAAATGCTAATAAGTATAAATTATAACTACATAGTTCTTGAAGGTTTATATAGCGTTTTCCTTACAACCATTTTGTGAAATAGTATAAAAATATTATCTGTATTTTACAAATAAGGAAACAGAGGCTCAAAATGGTAAAATGAATTTCCCAAAGTCACTCAGCTAATTAAATGACAGAGCCAGGAACTGGACTCAGGTCCTCTCGATCCAAAAGCAGTATTCTTTCTATCACATCATGCTGCCTTAACATACTGAAGTGACAGGTACAAATTATCTACTGGTAAATAAGAGATATAGACATGTCTGTCTGTATCTGTGTTATCTCTCATATTTGCCCTCTCATCTTAATTTCCACTGCCACCACCCCAGTACGGAACCCTCATTACCATGCATCCAAATGTTCTTCCTCATATGTAAATGTATTCATGTCACTTCTTTCCTCAACTTCCCCCAATGGCTCCATGCTACATGCCTAATTAAGTACAAACTCCTTAGCTATCCAAAGCTCTCTACAATCTGCTCCTACCTTATCTTTGCAGTCGTATCTCATACTACTCCCACCCATATACTACATGCTCAATACCAACAGAGCATATCTCTACGTATCCCATGATTCTGCCTACATGACATTTTGTTCATGCTAATATGCATTCTTAGAATGCCCTACTCTCTTAATTTTGCTTGTATTAGTACAGTTGAGAGAATTGGTGGAGTGGGGTGGTGGTGGCTCTATAGGCCTATAGATGGAAGAGCTCTTGTTCACTTCTATAAAGTTGCCCTTTAGATACACATAGAATCACTGAATCACAGAATTTGTTTTGGAAAGCACCTTAGTAGGCATCTAAGTGACTATAAAGTGGTTATTCAGCCCCTGACTGAGGATCACTAATGAGGGTGAATCCATTATCACCCAAAGCAATCCATTTTACTTATGGATTCCTGCAATAACTAGGAATGTTTTTTTCCTGACATCATAACTGAATTTGTCTATTTGCATCTTATAACCATTGATCCAGATTCTGCTCTTCGGGACCATACTAAGCAAGTTTATTCCCTCTGCCCCATAACAGTCCTTTAAATACTTGGAGACGAGTATCATGACTCCTACCTAGTCTTACCTTCTCTGGTCTAAATATTCTCAATTTCTTCAACTGACAGTCATATGGCATGGGCTTAAGACCCTTTAGCATCTTGCCCTCGCTTGGACTCTCCATCTTATCAATTTCCTAAACTGTAGTTTCCAGAATTAGTCCCTCCACTCTAAAGAATACTTGAGTGAATGATGTTGGCACTGAACCTTGTACATTTTATTTAAGTGTCTTACAATATGAAAAGGGGTGGCATATGGGAGTTCAGAAGATGTAGTATCAACCACTATTTGCTAGTATAGTATTAGCAGTATTCATAGGTTCAATATCTTTTTGAAATATTTAGTATTTGAGATTGAAATAGAATGTGGTGGAAATGAGGAAGTAAATGGAAAAGAGAGAAGGACTGAGGCTGAGAGACAGAGAGATGATTATAGACTTTGTTCCTAGGTTTCTACTCTTTATTCTATCATTGTGGTGCATAGGAAGGCATTCCTAGGCTTTTATTTTGTATTTAGTGCACAGTATATGTAGGCCACTGGGCCCAAAAGGGAGCATAGCATTTGTGTATGCTAAAATATATGCTAAAATGGAAACATAGGATTTGTGAGTCTTTATAGATCAAGTTCATTGTTTTTTGTTTAAATTGTACCTCTGATCTTGCTTCTGGTTGCCTACAGAAGGGTGCTCCAGGCAAATAATAGTTTGCTAAAATCTTGCTTTCACTTTAAGTCTCACGTCAAATGACACCTCCTACATGAAGATTCTCTAATCATCTCAGTCAATAATGACCTTACTTCCCCTCCTGTGAGCTTGCCATGAATTATTCTGTAGCATATCCAGAGTATGTGTGATACTCTCACTAAAAGATTGTGAACTCTTTTGAGAGCAGGAAGTGTCTCTTATTCAATCTTCATACCTTCCATAATATTTGTTACATGTTCTATGAGTTTAGAACCTATTGATCATGCTAAGTTTGAACAATGGAATTTTCATTTCCTTTTTCATATATTTGCCAAGTACAGTAGTACAGTACAATAATTCTACAATGAAGAAATTGATATATACATATACATTATATAATTTAATATATATACTATATATATATAATATATTCATGTATCTTTCTATCTGTACGTCAACAGAGAAAGGGAAAGAGAGAGAGAGGAAAAAGAGACAGAGACAGAGAGACAGAGACAGACATAGAAAGACAGAGAGAAACAGAGATAGAAAGAGAGAGACAGGACACCAACGTATTTCTCTGACCTAATCAGATTTTTATATAGAGAGAAGTATTTGATTCTCATTGATTCTGTTACATAAAGTTTACTGAAAACAAATTAGTTTCTTTCTTTGGGGATGTTTCTATATATCCTAAAATAACCTATGAAATGAAACTGGAAGTCCTAATAATCAGTGAATTCAATACAATTAAATAAACATTATGGATATTTGCAACAAAGGTTTTTATTTTCTTCTTTTCCCCAATGAGGGGAGATGGAAGGAAGAGGAAATAAATGCTTCTTAATTGAAACAAATAAAGAAAGAAAATTAAAAAAGAGAAAAAAGCAACTGAAATGTATCAGGTGCTTGGAATACTGAGATAGATAACACAACCCACTCTCAATGAACTTACAAGCTACTGGTGGAGAAAGAAATCACAATATCATGATGGGGGTGGAGGCTGAGGGGAACAGAATGGACCTTGAATGCCACTTGATACAGACTCACCAGTTTATGAGGGAGGAAACTGGGATCCAGGGAGATAAAGTGACTTAAAGTCACATAGGTCATAAGTGGCAGGGTCAGGAATCTAAACCAGGTCCTCAAACTCCAGATTGCACATTCTTTCTATTATGCCATGGCTGAGGTCTACACAGATCATCCTGAAACTAGAAAAAGCAAAATAAATGTAAAGAAACTTCACTGTAAGAGAAAAATATTACTTCCATGGTGGAGAGTGGGGTGGGGTACAGTAAGCACAATCATATGCAAGGGATATATTTCATGGAGAAGATGGCATGTTAATGGGAAGAATTCCCGCCAATAAGGTATGGGAAATCTATTTCACCCATGTATATTTACTACTCATGTTTAGTTCTCTCATTTTTTGTCTTGATATTCTAGTATCTAATAGAACTTCTATCACAGTTGATCAATCAACTGATTGATGTAGAGAATCTTATGATTTTGAAGGGAACTCAGAGGTCACCTAGTCTACCCCCAGAGCTTATCATGAATCCTACCTATCATTTTCCTGAGAAGTGATGATCCATTCTGCTTGACAGCCTTCATTGACAAATAATCCACTACCTCCTGAAGGAAATTTCTCATTACAATATCATATCCATTAGGTTGCAAAGTCCTTCATTAGAGTGTAAACTTCTGGAAGACAGGGATTGCTATCTACCTCTTTGTATTCCCCAATGCTCAGAACAGTTCCTGACACTAAGTGTGGGGGTAATAAATGTTTATTGATTGATTAGTTGTTTACCTCTAGTTGCTAAAAAGATTTTCTTTGTGTTAGAGTTTTAGAGTTGATTCCCTCCAATTACAACTTATTACCTTTGAATCTTACCTTATCCAAACTTAACAACCCCAATTCTTTTAACTGCTATTCATGTGGAATTATTTGAAGACACAGTCGTTATCCTTGCAATATTTCCAGCTTGTATTGGAGTACTCCTTTTAAAATGTACCACTAGGAATTGTATAAAATACTTTAGATGTCCAATGACAGAGTAAGAGATGAGTGTGACTACCAACTACTTAAATCTAGAAACTAATTCTATTAATAAGAATTAATATCAAATTAGCTCTTTGGGCTGGGCCATCACACCACTGGGTCTTCGAGTCTGTAACCAATTCCCTCAGTTACTGTTGTTGTTGTTTGAATGAACTTTTTTCTAGCCACATTTCTCAATTTTTTAAAAAAATTTCTGCAGTTGATTTTTCAACCCAAGTTCAAGACATCACATATGGTCTCATCAACATAAGTATTCCCTCCATTGGTGCAGATCACAACCTGTCTATCCCATTTCATCTTGTTTAGATCCATATAGAAATCTTCCATAGTATATCTACACTGAAAAATCTGCAAGACACTGAAAGTCTTCCTCTGATTCTTTTAATGTCTTGAGAGTTCCAAAGTACTCAGGTTAGCTAGTTATTTTTTGCCTTTATGTGTGCATTCTCAATCTCCTCCCCCCTCTCTTTCTCTCCCTCTCCTCCTTCCACCTCCCTTCATCTAGTCCAACGCTATCATTTCACTGAAAAGGAAACCAAGGTTCACAAATGTTGTGCAAATGATTTGCCCAGGATCACAGTCATACATATCTTGGAGATGTATTTTATGCCATGTCTCATACAAAAATCATTATTAAGAATATGCTTCACCCTACTTACACCCATTATATATTCTTCCATTGTTATATGAGTCTCCGGAAACTGTGATCCTTATACGAACTTAGCGTTCAATGATTCAGAAGCACAATATCACCAAAATATTGGCATTGTGGAAACATACTAAGACCTACCATTCCTGTTCTGTCTTTAGGTTACATGTTAAAAAATAAAAAAGCTAGGATACTACTGTAGTCTACAGTTCTTGTACCCACTTGACTAGGAAACCTTTTCAGAATTTCTTTAATCATCAATTCTGAAACAGTCTCATGAAATCATTACCTCATCATTCTTATCAAAGACCTAACAACTTTCAAAGAGAAAATTGGGTCAAAGTTTAAGAAGAAACTCCATGCTCTCAGAGAATGGATTAAGGTGTTAGCAAGATTTCAGGCAGGAACATCTTAATCTAATTAAAGTCATTAACTATCTCTACCCTTGGCTGCATTGAATGATTATCCAGTATACACCAATTTAAGTAACTTATTGTTCTACTTAATAAATCAAAACTGTTAAATGGATTTTCTCCTGAGCTCTGTAACTGTTTTATGTTATTGTGTAATGTTGTATTTGGTTGGGAGTGTTATATGCGTATACTGTGACTCAAAAAATGTTTTAAATTAGGAAAAAAACTTCAAAAACATTGGGAAACACTGCACTTTTGGAATTTTTCTTTCTTTAAGCAAGATGCTTAGAATAAGAATAATTTCATTAATAAATTTGTCTCTGGCAGGCTTGTAACCCAAATTCAGAGTACTGAATTTGCTTTCAACAATATTAAAAAGATGTTGCTAGGTAAGAAGTTTAGAACCATTGGAAACTTGCTCTACAAGATTATCACCTTTTTCATTTCTTGATTCTAAACCATGATTTCCAATATAGTTTTGGCTACTCTCCCATGTATTTACCTTCATTTTGAAGTCATTGAGTATCAAAGTGATAATTTGGAGGATTTTTTCACTTATTTTTTTTTAATAAAATTTCTCTTCTGCAATTTCAGTAGCAGATACTGGCATATAAGCTACAAATATCTTCCTGGTAGTCTGTTTTCTTATTATACTCATGATAAGTATTGCAATACCTGATTGCCAAGTGTCCCATGAAATGACTTTTATCCTTGCTTTTGGGTGAACAATGAAACAGCTTCTCCCAATTCCTTTATTCATTTTCCCTAGGAGAACCTGAAAACTATCCTTCCATTTAACTAAAAATAGTCATTAAATCTTCTAGTTTCCTTTGTCACCAGAATGTCAGTTTACATATAATGTAGTTCCTCTAATGACGGGTGAATTGCTCATTAGCTAAAGACATCACTTTGAATACTACTAGTGACACTTGTGTTTGTAGGTGCTTTAAGAACTGTGTGATACTTAGCACCTCTGCCAACCTTTTGAGGGAGCCACCTCCAGTTGCCCTGATCTATATCTGGCCACTGGACCCAGATGGCTCTGGAGAAGAAAGTGAGGCTGGTGACTTCGCAAAACCCTCCCTCACTTAAATCCAGTTCACTTGCAAGTCATGGCATCACCTTCCTGCTGTCATGATCCTCTTCAAGAACAAAGGACAGAAAAAACAACAGCCAATCTTTCTGCCATTCCAACACTGCCACTGTAGAAATGGAGGAAGATCATATGGGACAGAGGCTTATTTTACATTGTTGTCCATTTCATGGGTCATTATCAGCACAAAGATTCATAACCTGGTGATCAATTATCTATAGCTACCTAGGTTGATATTGGAAAAATAGTCTATTGTCAGGCCCACACTTGAAGATTCTCCAGGTTGATAAAATCAACCAGTGTTTATCTACTCTTGGCATCACTGTTTAAAAAAAAAAAAGAATAAATCCATGTCATTATGAGGCTTCAAGGTAGGACTCTGTATGTGTTATATTAAATTTTGGGTAGCATAGACTTAGAAAAATATTGATAAGCTGCAGAGCATCCAGAGGAAAGCAGCTAGGATGATGCAGGGCCTTGCATGTTATAGACAGAAGAAATTGAGCCTCTTTTTCCTTGAAAAGATAAGATTCAAGAAGTAGAAAAAATAGCTGCTTCCACCTACTTGAAGGGTTGGCATGTGGAATAGTGATTATACTTGTTCAGCTTGACCCCAAAAGGCAGAATCAGGAATAATGACTGTAAGCCAGAGTAAAATTTGAAGTTTGATGGGAGGAAAAAGTTCCTAACAATCAGATCTGTCCAAAAGTGAAGTGGTCTGCCTTGGAATGGAGGCTATTGGAGATCCTCAAGCAGAGGTTAAATAACTACTCAATGGGTATGTTATAGTATAGCTGGCCACTAGGATACACTCTGGCACTCATATTTTGTGATTCTACACTTTGTTGAGATTAAATTTTCTCTTGCTTTTTTCAGCCTAAAGCAGTTAGGTGGCACAGTGAAGAGGATGCTCAGGCCTAGAGTTAGGAGGACCTAAGATCAAATCTGGCCTCAGATACTTTCTATCTGTATGACCCTGGACAAATCCCTTAATCCTATCTGTCACAGTTTTCTCATCTCTAAAATGAACTGAAGAAAGAAATGGGAGTAAACCTCTCCAGTATTTTTTCCAAGAAACCTCCAAATGGGGTCACAAAGAGCAAACACAACTGAAATGATTGGACAATAACAACAAAGCTTCAGTCTGGCATTCAATCTTGTCAAGATCTTTTGGGGTTTTTTAGTCTATCTTTCAGATTCTTCCCAGCTTAATTTCATTTGCAAATTTGATAAGGATTTCTTCTATGCCTTCATCCAAGCTATTGATATAAATTGGTACAACAGTATGAAAGACGAAGACCTAGAGCCTTCTTTACCAAGGACAGAGGCCTAGATTACTTTACTAGAGAACCACCTCTATTTAGATTGTTATCAATGTATTATTCAATCGTATTAATTTTTAGCTGGCCAAACAATTTGGGATCCACTTACCTGTAATGTTATCTAGTCTGCACATATCCATATTGCCCATTAAGACAGCATTTGAGTTTTCATTGAATATTTTACAGAAATCCAAGCAAGCCTGTCTATATTTCCCTGACCTACCAGTCTAGTATCTCCATCAGGGGAAAAAATAATAATAATAATAAAATAAAATAAATTTTAAAAAAATCTTTACTAAAAAGATTTAATTTCCTCCAGGTCATAGGCAAAGCATTAGATGCATTTTTCAAAAATGAGTTGCAGCAAGTTGAAAATCCGTATACACACTGATGCATTTCTAAAGGATGGAGCTCCCTTTACAAACAATATTGTATATAAATGGACATCTAGACTCAAACAAGCAGAAATAAGACTAATGTATTCCTGAAGCTTTTTATATCTAAGCTCAAAGCAAAATCTTACCCATGTGTTGATCTTGAGCAGAATTTTTCATTGTTTCTTTTTTTTTTTATCAATAATGTTTTCAGGAACTATATCAATTCTATTTTAAGCTTGTCGGTTATAATTGAGCATGATAGAATAATGAGATAACTGATATATAAGGAACAAGTAGACTTAATTCTCTTCTATTTGATAGGAGAACAATACATTGCAGGGTTTTTTTGTTTGTTTGTTTTACTTTTTTTTTTTAATCAAGGAGCCTGGCTCTGACAATTTCTTGCCGTATTTCTCCGGGCATTTGACCTGGTCTTCACTAAAAAGTAACATCCCGTGGTCACAGACCATAGATCTCTGACATTCTGTAAAGTATATTCATTGATCAAGCTCTCTCTATTTTCAAATGGATTCCCTGATAATAGAGATGCTGAAAGGATTGCATGACAGTTGAGAGGGGGAAAGCAATGACACAATGTTGCAATAAAATGTCTATGTTCACTCTCTGTGAAAATACATGTGGCCAAGAGAAAGTAAAACAGTTGCCCAAGGATACATTAGCTTCCATACCAAAGCTTATGAAAGATTTGTATTCTATTTTATAGGTCTATTATTGTCACCTTTCAATTAAAACACAAATACAGCAGAAGTCAGTTATAGTACAGTCTAGTCAGATTATTTTGAGGGCTCCTCTTCTGCCCTCTCGGCATTAATATGCCTGCATTCTATCTTTACTAAAGAAGTTAAGGCCTTGTCTATGCACAAGCAATTCAAAGAAAATTTAGGAATGGCCAAGTAACATGGAGTAGTGGAGAGATCCCTAGATGAAAAACAAGAAGCTCTAGACTTGAATAGTTTATTCTTTACTTACCTTCTGTGTGACTTAGATCAATTTGTACCTATAGACCAGTTTCTTCATCTACAAAATGGCAGTTGGATGAGATGGTCTCTTAATTCCTCTGCATTTCCTACCATCTGTAACCCTTTTAAGCAGTTACTTCACGTGGGGGAATCCCCATTATCTATGCCATGGGCCCTCTGAGCATTTGGAATCTTGAATGCGGATCGCAGAATCAAGATCCTCTTGAATAGGGATCGCAGAACCAGCTGTCCCGATAAAAGCTGAAAAGTAGCTGTAACTGTCCCAAGTAAAGTTCACTGGATTATACACATGTACAATGAAAATAAGCAATACAGTCATGTGTCTAGATCAGACCTGCACAACTTGTAAACTTCTTCAGGCCACAGATAGCCACAGATAGGTTAGCCTAGAGATAGACTGATGATGGTTAGTTGCCACAGGTCACGTGACAAACAGGAGAGTGCGCAGTGGCAACCCTACATTTTTTTGTTGGCCGCTCGAAATCTTCTGGTGGGCTGCAAGCAGCCCATAGGCTGTATGTTGTGCAGGCCTGGTCTAGACCTTGCTGCTACCATTATGAGATGGCCTTTAGACAAAACTTATTTAGTTAAACTTTCTAGTTTGAATAACATGTATCAAAGCTGTCTTTAAGTCTTTCAAGTATTTGCTAGCCCGGAATTCAAATCTTGCAATAAAAGATTTAGCTGTATAATTTAACTGTGCAGATATAGTAAACGAAGTTTCAAAGACACTACCAATGTGTGAAGTCAGCCTTCCTTGGGTACAGAGAGTAGATCTAGATTTGTCCAAGTAACTGTTTATAACAGCGATACTGTTTGAGCATCCAGAGTCCTAAAGTAAAAAGTAGAAAAATACAAAATGGTAGCCACATCTGGTACAAAGAAAGTTATATTTGATTGGCCCCGTAAACAATTGGAAAAGTTTGAACAGCAAGTTAAGGGAGAACCAAGAAATCCCGCTTCTCCACCAGCCAAAAGGCAGATGATTATAACTGAGAATCCAAGAAGGAAACACAGGATGAATCAGAGTCTCCATGTAAGTAACAGCAAAGTGAAGATTTAAAACAGGAATTATGAAGAATGAAAAGCAATTTTTTTCTAAAAAATATTGCTAAAATGCAAAAGAAGTGGTTTCAATTTCCAGGTGGCACCTGCCACCAAGCCATGACTCTTTCCTCCCCCAATGACCCTTGATAGGTTATTAGTATTTGTTTTTATTTTTATTTTTATTTTCATTTTTTTTTTGGCTAGGCAATGTGGTTAAGTGACTTGCCCAGGTTCACACAGCTAGCAAGTGTCAAGTGTTGGGTCTGAGGCCAGATTTGAACTTAGATCCTCCTGAATCCAGGGCTGGTGCTCTATCCACTGTCCCACCTAGCTGCCCCTACTATTTGCTTTTAAGCAAGAATTCTGAGAGCACTGCCTTCATATGCTTAGAGCTCTTTTTCCGGAGTAGTACCAAACACTTTATGTAAAGGAAAAGACACTTCACTCTGCCTTCATATTTTGGTGAAGTTGCTTAAAGACACCAACATACAAGTCACATCTAAGGTAGTGGGAACTAGCTCCTGACCCTGGAAATAAGCTTGACACAACCCCCCATAGCAGCATTTGGCAAAGCTTCTGTTTCTTTGCCAAATGTGTATATTCTCTTCTAAAGGAGTATAAGGAAACTTTGTACTCTAGTTTGAAAGTATCTTAATAATTAAACATTAATTACTCATTTTAAAGCAATATAAATTAATTTCTCATGCTATTTTATAACTGCTTTTAATGGTTTTTCCAGGGTTTTTTTTTTAGAATCATGGAAGTTTTTTAGTTTACAATTCTGTGACTTTAAGATAATAAATTTAATTTATGTTTAACAAAATGAGTTGTTATTAGCACTATACAAGTGAGGCTTGATTGGGGCCAATTTCAGTGTGTTGCAAAAACTGTAAGGTAAATTACGAGCCACAAAAAAAAAAGGAACGGCAATATTCCTTTAAGTCATGGATTTAAAGCTGAAGAGGATGTTACACCTTGTGTAATTCAGATTATTATATAGATGAGGAAAGTGAGTCCCAGAAAATTGAATACTTTGCTCAAGGTCACACAAGTAAATTCTGGATCTCTCACTCCAGATCCATCCTTCTTTCTACTGAACTATGCTTCTTCTTCCTCGTTGCCTCACTAGAAGGGAAGGCCTACCTACCCAATTTTATCTCTGTTATGGGAAGATGCAGCCTGGCCCAATGGAATGGATGCTAGAATTTGAGGTCTTGGATTCATACTCTGCCTCTGATGCTTACTATTTTAGTGACCTTAGGCAAATCACCTAACTTAATGGAGCCTCAATTTACTCATCTGTAATATGAGGAGGATGGACTAGATCAGTGATTCTTAAACTGTGAGTCACAATCCCCCAAAACAATATTTGGCAACAGTAAAAGGTTTCTGAACCCACAATGACCCAAAATTAATTAAAAATAAAACACGTAATGAATTTGAGGTTTTTCTGGCAGCACTTGCTTATATTGCGTTAAGCAATTTCACTGCAGCCTTAGTTTTGAACACAAAACATGTTCACTTTGCACTGTGCACAGGCCACGTAACACCAACAAACACTGCTGAAATCTCAAAAGTGGGTTGTGAGTGGAAAAAGGTTAAGAATGGACCAGATGATCCCTGAGGGCCCTTTCGACTCTGGATCTAAGATCCTATGAACCCTAACAGGAAGTGTCCCAAGAAGATTAGGGCTCTGAATTTTGGCTTATCAGATGAACAGCCAAACTTTCAACACCTTCTCTTTGTTATGACTTTAAGATTCAAGCCCAGGTAGAGTAGAAAGAGAGCTGGATTTGGTTATCAGAGGACCTAGATTTAATCCACGCTCTGCTACATATTATCTATCTGTATGACCTTGGACAAGTCATTCAATCTTCTAGGAATTATTTTCTTTTTTATATAAAATGAAACATTCATTTAAAAGTTATTTGAGGTCCTTTTTGAGAACTAAAACTATGATTCTATGCTTTCAGTACCCATACTATGTCTTCTACACCATGTTGCCTCTGCCAGACTATTCAGATATGCAATATCTTGCAACAAGGGACTCAGCTGGCTCTTGCCATTAGTAACACAGAGCATACGGCACTTAACTTGCACACCAATACGGGTTTTCTTTTCTTTAGAAACCAAAGTCTTCATAATTCACCTGGAGGTCTTCCACTGGTATGTGATGCAATACCCCTTATACCTACTGCTTGCCTCACCTTCCTGTTGCTATATTCCCCTCCCAAATCTAAGGGAACGAGGGCCAGAATCTCTGAAGGATGAGCCCACCCTTCTTAACATGTCACTGTGTTCTCCACCCCATCCCCATTCCTAAAATGAATTTGTTCCAGGAACTGTTATAGCTCTGCCACTGTTTCAGTCTGACAGGTTGAGACCCCTCAAGGACTGGAATATAGGACGCGGTCATCTGGAGTGAATTCACAGACTCAAACATTCTTTTGAGTCAAGGTGGCAAAGATTTATTGTTATGCTACACAGTAGGCAGAAATCCTTAGGGAACTTGTAACCTAACAGGAATGACGCTAAAGCTTTTATAGGAAAGGTAGTGAATTACGTGGTAAATGTGCTAATTAGGTGATAACATACAACTACATCATTCACTACTGACAACTGGGGACGGGGTTTCCTAGGGGCTGTGTTTTTGGTCTCTTATGTCTATAACAAGTTAGTTTCAGGAGTTGACATCTATAGCTTGACCTCTGGATTGTATATGGTAACTGTGGGCATCAGTACTTGATGGTTCTGCTGGTACAAGATAGTCCTGTTCATACAAGGGAAATTCTACAGAGGTCAGCTTGTTCCTGTAACATGGAGAGATAGTTTGCCTCACTGGGCCCACTCATGAGTCACTGCCAGAGATAGGGTCTTTGGGCTGGAAGGAAACTGTCAGGGATAGGATTTCTGAGGCTAGGGAGAAATATGATCTTGGAAGTGGGGTCCAAGTACAAGCACCTGAACACCTCATCGCCACCAGCATACACGAAGAGAGAAGCTATAGAGAAAGCCAAACCTCTGACGAGGAGTGTCTCAGCCCACAAAAACGATAGGGGGAGAGAAAAGTAATTTACACTGCCTAGCTATTAAATCATCTATAAGTGAATACCTCTGTAACAATCACCAAACTATTGACTGCAGGTTCTCTCTTTTCAATCTTTCAGTTCATGGTTCTGCCTTTTTTCATTCCTCTTTCTTTGTGTCTCTGTAGCATTTTACACTATTAATCTCCCTCTGATCTCTCCTCTCCTCACCCAAGGGCCCTATGCTGTGCCCTCTTCTCTTTTCAGCCTACATTAATTATCTCACTTGGTAACATCATTTGCTCCTATGGGACTAATTATCATCTCTATGCACGTGCTTCTCAGATATATGTGTCCTGTTCTAGCTTGTTCCTTGAGCTACAGTCACGCATCACCGACTGTCTTTTAGACATCTTGAACTGGATGTCTAGTAAGCATCTCCAATTCAACGTTACTGAAACAAAACTCATTATCTCTCCACAAATGATCTAATCCATTGTGGAATTCTGTTGTTTCTACCTTCACAACATTTTTCACATACATCTGCTATCCATTGTCTCAGCCACCACCCTGGCTCAAGTTCTAATCACCTTTTGCCTGGACTTTTGCAACAGCCTTCTAACTGGATTCCCCACCTCAAATTTCTCCCCATTCCAAATTACCATCCACTCAGCTGCCAAAGAGATTCTTCTAAATCATACATCTGACCATATCACATCCCACCTTTCCCAACTCAACAAGCCACCAAGCCTTCCTTTCTTCCTCTATTTGGCATTTACGATTCCTCATAAGCCAGCCTCTCACCTCTACATACTCTATGATCTGTTTACAATGGCCTACCTAAAGTTCTTAGAACAGGACACTCCATCTCCATGCCTTTGACGTGGCTGCCCCTCATTCCCAGAATACTCTGTTCCATCATGTCTGTCTCTGCTTCTATGGTTTTCTTCAAGCAGATTCAGCTCAACTTTCACCTTTTACAGGAGGTCTTTTTTGTTCCCTTCATTGCTAATGCCTTTCCCTCTCAGATTACCTATCATATAATCTCTATATATCTTAATATTTATATACATGTTGCATCCTCATTTTGAGCATTCACTCCCTGAGGGCAAGAGCAGTTTTTGCCTTTGTCTCTAACCCTAGCAGTTAACATAGTGGCAGGCAGAAAGAGGTTATTAAAAGTTCCATTGCCAACTGGCTGATTTTCATGATAACATTTTAAGCTTTAGAAAACACTTCCCTCGCTAAATGCTTTTGAGGTATGCTATGCAAATGTTGAGCATATTGTAATCTTCCATCTTTATCTCCCACTGAGAGACCAGGAAAATTGCATACATTCAGACTCAACTTCACCTTGCTTAAGAATCTGCAAGGAATACATATCCAAGTGCAATGACAAGAAGCTAGAGAGAAAGATTCAAAGGCCAGTTCCCTTCCTCCAGCCCTGCTCCTGAAGGAAATGAGTAAGCTAACACTTGTAGAGGGGCATTTGCCTGGGAAGGCCTCAGATGAAAATGGTGATTTTGTGGATTTGTACACATCCTTGGGAAATATTAATTATAATAACTTTCATGTATCTTTAAAAAATTTTAATTTATTTGATTTTTAATTAAGGCAACAAAACAAGAATTTCCATAACATAGTATAATAAAAAAAGATGACTGCACATGAAATTGCAAATCTATTGTGTACAACTTGCTATTCCTTTTAAATATATAATAAATTATAATTTTTTTCCTTTTTTTCTTCCTTCCTTCCCACTCTAGAGATGGCTACCATTAGACACAAATATGTGTGTGTGTATGTGTGTGCACATATATATATATATATATATATATATATATATATATATATATATATATATATATATGTAAAACTATTCTATACATACTTCTATTTATCAGTTCTTTCTCAGGATATAGATAGCATCTTCTTTCATGTGTCCTTTGTAGTTACAATAGTTAAAATGACTTAGTCATTTAAAGTTGTTCTTAAAACAATATTGCTATTACTATATATAATGTACCTCTAATTCTGCTCATTTCACTCTTCATTATTTCATGCAAGTCTATCCATGTTTTTCTAAGATCATTGAGCTTATCATTTCTTATAGCACTGTAAGTAGTATTCCATTCCATCACAATCATATACCACAACTTGGTTAGCCATTCCCCAAAAGATGGGGATCTCTGCAATTTCTAGTTCTTTGCCACCACAAAGGGCTTCTAGAACATATAACTTCCTTTCCTTTTTCCCTAATCATCTTTGGAAATAGAACTAGTAGTAGTATATTTAAGGATTGCAGGACCACTAACTACAAGGGCTCCTTGACCTCTTATAAGATATGGCTAAGAAAATACTGAAAACTTGAGAAAGTGTTGTCAAGGATATTTATTCAAGCATCTATTTTATTTTCTCTTCTGTTCAATAAAGTTTCTTCTGTAATACTGTGAAATTCAAGTATGAGGAATCATTTTCAGTTTCATGTTGGGTACCATGTTGATCTTTTATATAGTCTCCTGGGTGGTAGCTCTTCACCAAGAGAAGTGATAACACACCCCAATGCTCTTGTTGATTTTGTTGCATCCTTGTTCCCTTGCCTTTCCCCTCTTTTCCTTCCCTCCCTCCTTCCTTGTTTTCCTTTCTTATTTTCTTCCCCTTTTCCTTTCCTTTCCTTTTCTTTCTTCTGTTCTGCTTTCCTCTCTCCTTTCCTTTCCTTTCCTTTCCTTTCCTTTCCTTTCCTTTCCTTTCCTTTCCTTTCCTTTCTTTCCTTTCCTTTCCTTTCCTTTCCTTTCCTTTCCTTTCCTTTCCTTTCCTTTCCTTTCCTTTCCTTTCCTTTCCTTTCCTTTCCTTTATCTCCTCAACAAATGATTAAACATAAAGTATAGAACACCATTCTATGTATTGGAAGAGAAGCAAAATGTATATTTTTTAAAAAATTCCTTTCCTCATGACATTTATAACACAAAATATGCATGTAAAATTACAAAACATAGTTCTAGATGAGAGCTGGCTAAGCTTAAACTTCAGTGAGTGATCCCAGCCTTCTATTGACTTTTGGTATCATAATATTCAATTCATAAAAGGGAAACATCTTCTCCTTTTGAGGAAATTACTTGTCTGTGTACTCTTCTGTATGTTTTAGTTTTGGGTTTTTTTTTTTGGCTAGGCAATGGAGTTAAGTGACTTGCCCAGGGTCACACAGCTAGTAAGTGTTATGTGTCTGAGGCCGAATTTGAACTCAGGTCCTCCTGAATCCAGAGCCGGTGCTCTATCCACTGCTCCACCTAGCTGTCTCCTCTCTTCTGTATGTTTTAGCAGTTTTTGAAAAGCTAGGGAGAAGCATGAAATTCCTTTAAGAGTAATTCTCCTGAAACCAAAAGTCGAACAGTAAAGTAACAATGATTTTTAATAAAAATTAAAGTTAATAGAAAGGTAGGAAATGCATATCCTTCTATTCATGACAAAGAATGGTCAAGATGGATATAGTGTAACAATCTGCAAAAGAATCTGGGAGCTTTTAATGGTACTGAACCATCGAAGACAAGGACAAAGAAGTCTAGTGGCTGAGATTTACCTGTGTTTAATCTAATTGCCAATAAGTAATTACTTATATGCGACAAGAGATGTCAATTTGCTTAGATCAAACCCTACCCCATTCCAGAAACAATCTGGACAGTCATAGAGACAGCATAGGGCTGTGTGGGGGAAAAATTCTGTATTTGGTGTCTGAGTACCTGAGTTCAAATCCCAGATTTCCCAGTTAACTTGGTGATTCAGTCAAGTAAGCAAACATTTATTAAACACATATTATGTGCTAAGCCCCGAGGAGACAAAAGAAGTAAAAAAAAAAAAAGTCCCTGCCCTTGAGGAGCTCATAATCTAATGAGGAGACAACAGGAAAATAACTATGTACATAGAAGATATATACAGGGTAGAGGGAAGGTAATCTCAGAATGAAAGCATTAGCACTAAGGGAAACCAAGAAAGCCTTTTTGCAGAAGGTAAGATTTTAGTTGAGACTTGAAGGGAACCAGAGAAATCAGGAGGCAAAGATGAGGAGAGAGAACAATCCAGGTATGGGTGGCACAAAGGAGAAATTCGAAGTTGGGAGGTGGAATGTCTTGTGCAAGCTACAGCAGGAATGCCAGTGTCACCAGATTATAGAGTGTGCAGAGGGGAGTTAAGTATGAGAAAACTGGAGAGGTAGAAGTGGGATAGGTTGTGAATGACACTAAAAGGCGAACAGAGGATATTACATTTGATCCTGTAATTAGTAGAGAACCACTGGTATTTATTGAGTGAGGGGGGATTAAGAAGTTCAGACCTGTGCTTCTCGGGGATCACTTTGGTAGCTTAGTTGAGGATAGATAGGAGCAGGGAGAGGCATTAGGCCTGGAGACAAACCAACAGGCTTTTGTAGTAGCCCAGCTGTTAGGTTATGAGGGCCTAAATAAGAGTAGACCAGTGTCAGAAAAAAGAAGGGATTGTATGGGAGTGATGTTGTAAATGTAGAATCAATAAGGTATGGTGATAGATTGAATATGGCACTAAGAGTGAATGAGGAGTCAAAAATGGCACCCTGGTTGTGAGTCTGGGAGACTGAGAAAAGGGTGGTAACCTACCGAGTAATTACGAAGTTAGGAAAACAAGGGTTTGGGGAGAAAAATAATCAGTTCAGTTTGGGACATGCTGAATTTAAAATGTCTACAGGATATCCAGTTTGAGATGTCTAACAAACCATTGGAGGTGTGAGACTGGAGGTCAGGAGAGGGTGTAGGGCTGGATAAATAGATCTGAGAATCATCTTCATAGATGTGATAATTGAATTCATAGAAGCTGGTGAGATCACCAAGCAGAACAGAAGGAGAAGCCAATAGGGCCCAGGATTGATTTTTGCAGGGACATCTAAGGTTATTGAGTGCAACCTGGATGCCTATCGCACAAATGAAACTGGGAAGAAGTAATCATACAGATAGGAGGAGCATTAGGAGAGAGGATTGCCACCTTGAACTAGTTGCTTGACTTTCCTGGACCTCAGTTTTCCCAATGTGTTAAAAGAGAATCATGCTAGATTATTTTGAAGGTCCCTTACAGGTGTAAATATATAATCTAACGACCCTGTGTCTCCTCCCTTGAATCTAGCAAGGAACTAAAGATTTGACTAATTATCTAGCACTAGTCCTTCCTCAATTTAACTGAGGTTTTTTTTTCTTTTCATAATGACAAACAGTCTTAAGTTCTTTGTTTTATTTGTTTGTTTGTTTGTTTGTTTTTGGTTTAGGCAACAGGGTTAAGTGACTTGCCCAGGGTCACACAGTTAGTGAGTGTTACATGTCTGAGGCTGGATTTGAACTCAGGTCCTCCTGAATCCAAGGCCAGTGCTCTATGCACTGCGCCACATAGTTGCCCCAATCTTATGTTCTTTCAATTTAACTTGCTCCCACCTGCCACAGTATGGCCAACCAAAACTGACACTCTGGAAATATTTTGTCATTTTAAAAAATGTTTCAAATTACACAACAATGAATATGAGAAAGAGAACATGACAAGAGTAAAGGGACGGAGAGGCATAATATAGGAAACAATCAAAGTATTAAAGCCACCAAATGGGGCTTAAACAACACCTTCATTAATCACCAGTTGTATGATCTTGGGTAAATCACCAGAGCTCTTTGGGACTCAGTCTTCTCAAGTGTAAAATGAAGAAGCTGGATTAATTGACTTTGAAGTCACTTTCCAGCTCTAAGGGCCATAGGTTCAATGAGAAAAAAACATGAAAAAAGGGTAGTAAAGTTCTCCTTAACTAGTCACATTATTTCAATTTTATTTTCTGAGAAGCAAAAAATCAATTTTTAATATAGACCTTTAGGGAGGCGAAACTCAGACAAGACTATTTTAAACAAAATTAAATATTCAATAGTGTAGCTAAAGCACAGTTTAAAGGCTTTTTAAATAAATTGTATAGAATGATAATTAGCACCTAATGAAGAAACTTGTTAGAGAAATAAGACGAATTTGATTGTGTTCCTTTCCAAGATGGTTTAACCTTCTATAATCACTTTCTTATCTTTTAAACAAATTAATCACAAAATTTTTGTTTCCAACTATCATTCTTACACAATCTGAATTTTTCAAATATGCAATTGAACCATATAATAATACCTAGAATTAGGTCATGGAATAGTCCTTCTGCTGAAGCTCTCGAAATGCTGCAAATATAATTATCTCATTTATCCTCACTGTGTCTCTGTGATGTAAGGATGGCTATTTTATGGAGAGAAAAACTAAGAGCAAAGGATTTCAATGATTTGTTGAAGGTTACATAGGAGACCTGGTTTAAACAAAGAAAAGGAGAATAATCTTTTCCACTAAAATATACAACAATATAACAAATATTTATTAAGCATCTAGCATGTGCAAGGCACTGTGTCAAATCTTATGTACTCTAGAAGATAAATAATAGCCAGTACTTAAAAAAAATTTTAAAGTTTACAAAGTGTTTTATGTATTATCTCATCTGACCCTCCCAACAACTTCATGATCAAGTTGATAATCAAGTGAGATAATATCTGTAAAGTACTGAACAAAGAGGCTGGCACATTGCTGGCATTATATAAATCTTTGCTCCCTTCCCCTGCTTCTTAGGTGATATTATTTCCCCCATTTTAGAGATGAAGAAATTGAGGCTGTATGAATTTAAGTTGACTGGGACACTCAGCTAGTAAGTATCTTAAGCTGGATTCAAACATGGGTCTTCCTGCCTCCAAATCCAATGCTATATACATTGAACTCTGTGTGTATGTGTATGTGTACACACCTATATACATATATATATATGTGTGTGTGTGTGTGTGTGTGTGTGTGTGTGTGTATAGTGTATACTATAAGTTAGATATGAATATATACAGTTACGTATGTTTAGATATTATATATTTGTGTGTGTGTGTCTGTATAGTGTATACTATAAGTTAGATATGAATATATACAGTTATGTATGTTTAGATATTATATATTTGTGTGTGTGTGTGTGTGTGTGTGTTTCATTGAGTAAGAGGATTGCCAGAAACCACTTCCAGTATATAGGGACTGGGGAAAAAACAGCAGATTACTAAATTCTTTGTGTCTGCTAAAGAAAGTGAAAATTGAAGTGATATAAAGAGGGTTCTGAAAATAATGATTCACTTCCTATATTATCTAGTTATTTGTCATTATTGTTACTATCACATTCTAAGTTAATTTTAAATGCTTAATTCTATGTTCAATCCTATGCTAACTCTAAGACAGTATATTTTGTCACAATAAGACTTTTGAAGGAAGAACCAATAGGGGAAATTATATTCTGGATCTGATTCTAACTAAAGAGGAAGAACTGGTTGCTGGTGCATTTGGTAAGGAGGAAGAACTCTCTCTTTAGAGTTTGAGATAGAGGAGAGGAAATCTTACAGGAATGGGGAATATGGCCTCAAGGCCACATGTGGCCTTCCAGGTCCTCAGGTGAGGCCTTTTGACTGAGTCCAAGTTTTACAGACCAAGTTCTTAGTTTGGACTCACTCTAAGGGCTACACTTGAGGACCTAGAGGGCCACATGTAGCTTTGAGGTCTCAGGTTCCCCACCTCTGGACCATATACCCTAGATTTTGAGAAAGATCTCAAATGGTTCCAAGGAGAGAGAGATAGGCACCATAGACTGATATTTTAAATTATTTTCTTAAAAAAAATTAAATGAACAAAAATCTATTTTCTCTCCTTCCAACCTATCTCCCCCCCCAAAAAAAGGAAAACAAAATCCTTGTTAACAAATATGCATAGTCAAGAAAAGTCTCCAGTTACACAAAGATCACATTTTTTCTTAATTGTTCAGTCATTTCAGCCATTTCTGACTCTGTGACCTCATTTGGGGCTTTCTTGACAAAAATATGGGCACAGTTTGCCATTTCCTTCTCCAGCTCATTTTACAGATGAAGAAACTGAGAGAAACAGGGTTAAAATGACTTACCAAGGGTCACACAGCTAGTAAGTGTGTGAGGCTATATTTGAACTCAGGTTTACCTGACTCAAGGCCCAGCACTCTATCCACTGTGCCACATAGCTGCTCCAAAGATGACACATAGTAAAGAGCAAATAAATTTATATAACAAAGTTGATAGCAAATAGAAATCAGAGAAGTTATACAGAACTGGACAATATACAGAGTTTACAAGCTCTCCTGAGATGCCTCAGTGCAACCAATAGAGAGTCCCTGGCCTCATCCAAGTGGAAACTCTCCTGTGTAGTAAGAAGAGTATAGGAACATGATCAAATTGCTGTTTCCTTTACATGTCAGCATGCTCCCTGAATTTTTTCTTCTTGCAGTTATAGCTCCCTGAAAAAATCTGGACCCCAATTTCTCCTCTCTTGAGGCTGAAAGCAAGAGGAGCAGGATTTCTCTTATTCCAAGCTCTTGACACCTCTGCCTCTCATAAAGGCAGAGAACAGTGACTAATCAATCTCCATTAATGAGAAGAGTCTTATGTAAATGCAAATTGCACAATGTTGTTATTATATAAATCATTCTTTTGGTTCTGCTCACTTCCCTCTGCTTCAGTTTGTATATATTCCCAGATTACTGTGATACTATCCATTTTATCATTTCTTAGAGCTCGGTAGTGTTCCATTTCATTCATATATCATACTTTGTCTGGCCAATCCCCGGTTGATGGGCACCCTCTTTTGTTTCCAGTTCTTTGTCACCAAAAATATAAAAGCTGATATGTACATACACACACACACACACACATTATATGTATATACACATATACACACAGATATATATGTATGTTTATACATATGTTGCCTTTTTTTTTTCTTCTTTTGGCTATAGGTCTAGTAGTGATATCACTGTATCAAAGTGTGTCCTCAGGTAAACAACTATTGTGACAAAGTTTCAAATTTCTTTTCTGAACGGCTGGACAAATTCACAACTCCATCAAATTTGGATTAATGTGTATATTTCCCACAGTCTCACCAACATTTGTTATTTTCCTTTTTAATCAACTTTTCCAATCTGATGAATATGAAGAAGGTAGTAGAACCTTAGAGTATACTTAATTTGTATTTATCTGATAATCAGGGATTTGAAACATTTGTTTCATATGGCTAGCTATGTATAGCTTGAATTTCTTCCTTTAAAATTTACCCTGTTGGCATCCTCTGATCATTTATGTATTTGGTAGTAGATTCCATTCTTACACATTTGAATCAGCTTCTTAAGTGATTTGGAAACCAGACCTTTGCACAGACCAAACTTTTAGAATAGGAGGAAAGGTAAACTTTCAAGAATAAAAATTCTTAAGGCACTAATGGATACTTTTTTTTGAGAATAAAAACAATGGCAGTTGCCTTTTAAAGGGACTGATGTAGATACACAGAGAACTCACTGACCAACTTAGATATTTAAAGACAATTACAGAAGATAGAACCAAAGGATGTCAAAGGAAAATAAATCACGTGGCATGGTCTGTAAGTATAGGGTTAGAGAAAGTTTAAAACCTGTCTTGGGCAAGTGAGAAAAGTCAAGTATAACAAGTTTTTGTTTACTTTTTTGTTATTTTTAAATGCTATAAAAGAGGAAAAAGGAGGATCAAAGAAGGAATGGAACTATTATTTGGGGTGATTGGGATAATAATGACAGACAACAGAAATTAGAGCTGGTTAATTTTTACTTCTTTTTCTGCCACATAGATGAATCTTTGAGTGAAAAAAGGCAGAATTAAAGTGGCTAATTGAGAAGTGATAGCCAAGTAAGTAAAGTGATATCAAGAGAACATTTAATTGCCTTTGGTGAATTCAAATTATGTGGAGCAGATCAATTACATACCCAACCACTGAAAGAACTGGCAGATGTGATTACCAGGTTTGTCAGGGATATTTGAAAGATAATGTAGAAAAGAAAAGGTATCCCAGGATTGGAAAATGGAAAGTGTACTATTTTTTAAAGGGAAAAGACTCTGCAAACTCTGGATTACAGAATTTAATGACTTCCTGGAAAAGTTCTGGAATTAATTGTTCAAGAATCAGTAATTATCAGAAAAAATAAGTATGAGGCAACTAGGTAGCACAATCCTAGACTGAGAGTCAGGAAGACCCAAGTTCAAATCCATCCTCAGACACATACTAGCTGTGTGACTGTGGGCAAGTCAATTAACCTCTATTTGCCTCAGTTTCCTCAACTGTAAAATTGTAGATAATGATAACACTTCCCAGGATTGTTATGAGGATCAAATGAGATATTTGTAAAGCGAAGTGACTTAGCATAGTGTCTGGTACACAGTAGGTGATATATATATGCTATTAATAATGGTCTAACTTTATTTTTGACAAGGTTACTAAACAGGCATTTTAGATTAATATCATAAATATAGCTTACCTAGATTTTAGCAAAACATTTCACATAGTTCCCTTCTTTTCTGCTGGAAAAGATGGAGAAGTGTTAACAAAAGGATAAATAAATGATTGGATTTGAAATTGGCTGAATAGCTGTACTCAAACAGCAATTATTAATGGTTCAGTATCAGATAGGAAAGAGGTTTCCAGTGGAATGTCCCAGAGATATATGCTCGGATCTTTACTCTTTACCTTTTTTTTTTCGTCAGTTAGAAAATGGCCTACATAGACATGCTCATCAATTTTTCAGATAACAAAAAGCTAAATGGCATCACATTGGAAGAGAGATTCAATATCCAAAAAATGCTGACAAGCTATAACTTTGGATTGAATCTAATAAGATAACAGTTAATTTGGATAAAGTTTTAAGTCTTACACTTGGGTTCAATAATTTGATTTCACCAATAAAATACAAAAGAGATGTGTGTACAAAAGCAATTTATATGGAAAAAACCTTGGTATTTTAGTGGAATTCAAATCTGATATAAATCAATCATGTACTGTAGTATCCCCCCCAAAAAAAACAAAACACACAATGAATTCAGACTGCATTAAGATGTGTAACCTCCAGGATAAAGGAGGTGATAGCTTCACTGTAGTTTATACTGGTCAGACCACAACTAGAGTAGTGTTCAATTCTGAGAACAAGAATTTAAGAAGAATACTGGCTAGGTAGATGACACCCAAAGCAGGTCAACCAGGATGATAATGTGTTTTCAGACCATTTCACTTGTTGGTTGTTGTGTTTGTCCTTTGTTCTTGAAAAGGACCATGACATCAGGGAGATGATGACATGACTTGCAATTGACTTTGATTTGCGTGAAGGAGGGCTGTTCAAGGTCACCAGCCTCACTTTCCTCTCCAGAGCAATCTGGGTCCAGTGGCCAGGTATTTATCAGGATGACTGGAGATGGCCCAGGATGCAATGGGAGACCCTGGCCCTTTTAATCTAAGGTCTTTTCAGGTTCTCACTTTGAGTAAGGTAATGCCCATTCAATGAATAGGCCTCTTTAAGAAGTGAGGGATGTCCCCATTAATTAAAAAAAAATCAAAGACCCTCAGGGTCACTGGATAAAAGAGAAATAGTAACTATTTGCATTCACTCTGAGTACCTAAAATGACTATTTCACTTGGTTGAGGGTTGAAAGAACTTGGAGAGCTTAACATGGATAAGAGAGGACTCAAAGAGAACATGATGATTGTATTCAAGTATCTGAAGGACTGTTATGTGGCAAAGGGATTTGACTTATTGACCCTGAAGAGAAGAACCAAGGGACAATTGTTGGAAGTTGCAAAGAGGAATATTTATACTTGATTCTGGAGAAGGAGGCACTTACTAATCATTAGAACTATAAATTGAATGTACTTACTTGGAATATAACAGGTTCCCCATTAGTGCACATGTCTAAGCAGAAACTGGATGACCACTTGTAGAGGATATAGTAGTTGGGATTCCTTTTCAGGTATGGGTTCATTAGATATCCATTGGGATCCCCTCCAATGCTGACATTTTATGACTCTATGATCTTACAAAGTATTAACAAAACTGATTTGTAAGAGAGTACTCAGGTACTTGACAAAATTTGTAGTTTTTTTCATTTTCTTTTTGCATCTATTTTACTTAGAAATTTGGATCAACAGATCAAAACCTTAAAATCCCGACTACATGACATGAATATCGGAAAAGTATCACTGACACTTCTAGTAACAGAAGTTGACATACCAAATAACAGCCAATAAAGTTGAGCCATATTAATAAGTGTAAATTATTGTAAACTAATTTAAATTTAATAATTTAAATTATTGTAAACTAATTTAAAATGAAAGTCTAGGTATCTGATATGCACAATATACAATATTTCTGCCTTGACAACACTGAATATAAGGCACAGTATTTTGAAGAAAATTAATGTAATTAATATATATTAACTTAGAAACAAAAATCAAACTGGTTTTTATCTATCCATATGTATAGATCAAATAAAATTGTTTCCTCATCTATGAGATGAGCTGGAAAAGGAAACCACTCCACCAAATGGGGTCATGAAGAGGCAGACATGACTGAAATGATTGAACAACAAACCTCAAAATTAAGCTTCTACATCAGAGTCATCAAATACTAACCCCCCATCTATAGATGGCCAAGCCCTTTTTGAAGTGTTACAAGACAAATTAGAGCCCAGCTGAATCTCGAATCTGTCACACAATATGTTAGCTCTCATCTCCTAGGATTTATTTCCTCTGTATATCTGATAATCACAGCCATTTATGCCTTTATTCAAATTATTATTAAAAATAGACAGAGCCAAGGACAAATGTTTTACCCGGGTCATGCCACTCAAGCCCTCTCTTGAAGTTAACTTTGAATCATGAATGACTCCTCTTCTTATTGTCTAGCATGCATTTCTCCATCTTGTCAAAAGACATAGAATGAGAGGCTTTGTCAATTTGTTAAAATCTAGATAAGCTATTTCTACAGTATTCCACCCTACGTACAGAATCCCACCCTATGTATTCAAGAAAGGAAATGAGGTCAGTCTAACATGGCCTGTTCATGCTAAAGCATCATTAAAGAGTCTTGGCAGAAATTGATGTCAAACTTACAGAGCTATAATTTGAAGAATCCATTCTTGGCAATTATCAACATCAAGACAAGATTTGCCCTTTTATATTCCTACTGCATCTATTACCTGTTATCCATGATATTTCAAAGATCACTAGCAGTGTCTTGGCAATGGAACATGCCAATTTTTTTTAAAGAATTCTTTGGTCAGGTCAAATGTTTTGAACTCATCAGGTGAAGCAAGCTACTCTCCTACCATTCCCCTCCACCATTCTCTCTCTCCTTAGCACTCTTTGCAGTAGGCAATGGGATTATGTCACTCATGTGTCCAGCTTGGACAAGAATCATTCATAGTCAATGGGTAAAAATCTTTGTTTTGTACCATTGAATGAGATTAAGATCAGGAGATCACACAGTAACACTGAAATATTAATGACACTTTTTAAGATAGTTAAGAACAGAGAAGTAGAAAGCTTAAGAGAGAGACATTGGCAGAAAGGAAAAGTAATGATTATTTACACATGATCCTATTTAGCAACCAATACTATAACTGCCTCTTTACTGAGGGAGAGAGAGATGGATAGATGGATAGATGGATGAATGGAGCACTTGTTAAGTACTCACTGTGTTTCAGGTACTGTGCTAAGTGATGGAAATACAAATATAAGCCAACAAAATAGTCCTTGTTCTCAAGGAACTTACACTCTAATGGAAAAGACAATCCTTAAAGGGGAGTGGAAAAATGGGGAGGGCAAGGTGATCAGTGAGGAGCAGGAAAAGAAATATAGACAGTGGAGTTGGGAGTGAAGTGGATCATGGTGGCAGCCTCTCCTATGAACCAAATGAAGCAGTCACCAATATGGAGAGGGACCTTCAGGGTGGTGGTTTCTATAAGATGGCAAGGCATTCGTAGGTTTGAGTGGAGGCTCAGAGATTTCTTAAGATAACTCAGAAAAAAAAGGGTGTTTGACCAATATACCTTTTATGGTGATGGAAGGGAAGACTAATTAGGATTAGATTATCCTCTCAGCTAAGCCCAGAACAGAATGTATAGATTTGGGGGGATGGAGGATGCTAGATATGTGAGCCGAGTTATTCATTATTATCTCAAGTAACTTTGACATCCAACTAAAGTTGTTAGAATATCTTCTCTTCATTTTGGAAAGATTAGAGTTGCTTTGTTCCCCAAAGACTGGAAGTTATATTGAAAATAAGCATTCTTTTCTTTTTTTTTCCCTGAGAATACTTATCTTGAACTTCTTCTAAGCCTTTCCTAGTTCCTTATTTTGTTGTTATTGTAGTATCCTCCTGAGAGTCCAAAGCGGATTTAGATTGGTTTCAATTTCCATCATATTCTCCAGGGTTCAAAAAGGAAGCCTAAGGCTTGCAGTCTATAAAAGAATATAGTGGAATTTAAAGATTTTGAGTAGAAACTTACATAGTTCTATCTTTCTTGCCCCCCACTGTCTATACCTGAACTAAGTGGAACTGAGAGAATGGGACAAAGGAAAATAATTTCAGCTTTTTAGAATAGGTTTTTTTTAAACTATTCTCAAAGCATTTTCACTTAAATGCTGATTTATTTGATCCACTTAATTTTATAAGATAGTTAGGATAGCTATCAAATACTGGATTTAATATATTAGGAAACAGATTTTTCTCGGGTCATACAATGGTGAAGCCAGGAATAGAACCCAGGTCTCATTTGTCCAGTACTCAATAGTTTTAAGAAAGAGACACAGCTTGGAATAATGGATAGAGACATGGCCTTGGAGACAAGTAAATCTACTTGGGCTTAAGAACTGCCTTGCTGTTGTTATTGTTGTTGTTGTTGTTGTTGTTGTTGTTTTTTAGGCAATTGGGATTAAGTGACTTGCCCAGGGTCACACAACTAGTAAGTGTCAAGGGTTTGGTCTGGAGCTGGATTTGAACTCAGGTCCCCCTGACTTCAGGGCTAGTGCTCTATCCACTGTGCCACCTAGCTGCCCCTAAGCCCACTTCTTACTAAGCAGCATAGTGGAAGGTAAGAAGCATTAGGAGACATTAAAGTTCAAATCCCTTCTCCCACATTGAAACATTCTGTAACTATGGAAAAGTCATTTAATCTCTCAGTGTCTCAGTTTAGTCATCTGAAATATGTGTTTTAACAATAGTACCCACTTCACAAGATTGTTTCAAGGATCAAACAGATAAAATATGTAAAATATTTTCCAAAGCCTGCAACATTATGTATTATACACCCATTGACCAACAATGATTCATCAATTGTTTTTTAGCAAATAAGTATAGGTATGCAAATAAAATCCACATATTGGCCATGACTAAAAATGGATGCTTCGTTCGGCACTTCTTACCTATCACCTCTCTGCCGAAAAGTGAGAAATATGCATCATTACAATGACCAGAACTCTTTAGTCTTCCACAGTTCTTTTCCTTCATGATGCTGCATTTGTATAAAATATATATATATATAATATAAATTGTATAAAATGACTGGTTGCTGCTTATGCACATTTCACTCTTCATCAGTTCATTCTAGTTCTACTAGGTTTTTTTGTTCCATCTCTTTTGCCATTTCAATATTCCATTATAATATCACATACCATAATCTGTTCAATCATTCCCTAAATTTTGGGGCAACTCATTGGTTTCCAGTTCTTTGTTTCAACAACAACCAAAAAATAAAAAATAAAATGATCCTCTATATATATGTTTCTCTGCATATAGGTTCTTTCCCTCCTTCAACCACTTTGGGTTGTAGTCCATGTAGCAATGTTTCTGAGTCAAAGATATTCAAAGTTGAGTCCTTTTTAGCTATAGTTCCAAATGGTTTTCCAGAGTAGCTAGACATCTTCTCAGCTCTACCATCAGACAACAAGGGGTCTACCTTCCCAAAGGCCTGCAAACAGTGGTCATTTTCCTATTTTGTCATCTTTTGATCAGTGTGAAGAAGTCAGAATTGTTAAAAATTTTCATTTATTTTATTATTATGAAGCACCTAGTATGTACTAGGAACTATGATAAATGCTTTACAATATTATCTTATAACAACCCTGAAGGTAAGTGCTACTATTATTCCCATTTAACAACTGAAGAAACTGAGACCCATGGATTATTTATTTATTTATTTATTGAATTTTTTGAAAGGTAATCAGGGTTAACTGACTCGCTCTGGGTCACACAGCTATAAGTTTGAGCACACATTTGAATTTAAGTCCTCTGACTCCACCATCGCTGCTCTACATACTGCGCCACCTAGCTGCTCCTGCCCATATATTTTAAATAATTTGTCCAGGGACATACCGCTAGTGTCTAAGGTAAAATTTGAATTCAGATCTTCCTGACTTCATGCCCAACACTCTTTCCACTGGGCTACCTACTTGTTTCTATTAGTAATTTGGATAATTTTTCACATGATTCTTGAGAACTTGAAGCTCTTCTTTGAGGATTATTTTGGTGTCCTTTCACCAGTCATCGATTGGGGAATTTCTCTTGTTCTAACACATCTGTAACAATTCCCAACACAGTTGAGATATCGTACCTTTGTCAGAGAAATTTTCTGCCAAAATGTTCCCCCTGTTATAGCTGCCTTCTAACACACTGATGGTGTCTGTACAAAAACTTAACACTTTCATGTGATCAAAATTATCCATTTGATCTCCTGTGAGCCTTTCTATTGCTTCTTTGGTCAAAGTGTCATCCCCTATTCATCATGGCAAAAATTATCTCCTTCCTGGTTTCTTTAATTTATTTATAATATGACCTTTTATATATAGGTCATTCATCCATCTGGAGCTTAATAGGGTACATGGCATAAGATATTGGTCTATATCCAATTTTTGCAAGATTTCTTTCAAGTTTTACAGCATTTTCAATCAAATATTATGTCCACATACCATTATTTGAAATCCTTGGGATTGTCTAACTCTATGCTTCTATTTTCTTTGATTCTGAGTCTTGGGAACTTAATTTGTTCAACTTCTCTGGTTTTTTTTTTTTGTAACCATCACCAAATACTTTATAGAATACTTTGAGATCTGGTACTGCTGGGCTTCCTTCTTTCCAACTGTTTTCATTATTTCTCTTGAGATTCTTAAACTTTTATTCCTTCAGGTGAATTTTTTTATAATTTATTTCCTAGTTCTATAAAGTAACTCTTTGGTGGTTTCGCATGACACTGAATCTATGAATTAATTTAGGAAATGTTGTCATGTGTATTATGTTGCTACCATCCAAATACTAGCAATTAATCTCATCAATTATTTAGATACAACTTTATTTCTGTAAAGAGTATTGTATGGTTATAATCATATTACTCACATGTGTGTCAGCATATGGACTCTCAAATATTTTATATATTCTGTAGTTATTTTGGATGGAAATTTCTTTTCAATCACTTTTTTTTTATTTTGTTGGTAATATACATCTGTGTAGGTTTATTTACTTTTCTACTACTTTGCTGGAGTTGTTAATTGTTTCAATTAATTTTAGTTACATTTTCAGGGTTCTTTAAGTAGAAAATCACATGTATGATCTGCAAAAGTTAATATTTTGTTTACTTTTTAGCTATGCCTATCCCTTGCATTTTTCTTGTCTCAGTACCACTAGTATTTCTAGAGTTATGTTACGTAATAGTAGTGGCAATGAATGTGATCCTTTCACATCTAATCTTTTTGGAAATGCCTCCAGCATTTCTCTATTGCAGATAATGCTAACTTTTCTTGATGTCCATGTTTTTTATCCATTTTCATACCTCTCCACCCATGCAAGGTCCTTGAATATAGGAGGTATTCTATAAATGCTTTTTGAATCAATGCATGAATGAATAAATGTCTAAAGAGAGGCCATGCCTACATTTTACTCCTGTATCACTAACAGCTAGTTTGGTGACCTTGGAGGAGTCACCTAATGTCTCTAAGCCTCAGTTTCTTCACTTGTAAAATGACATGGCTGGACTAGGCAGTCTTGCAAGTATACAGTTTTGATTCTATGACTCAAAGTCTTTCTACCATTGTATCAAGAGTATAGTGGAAAGATAACTAGATTCAAAATGAATTGGCTGTGTGACCTTGGGCAAGATCGTGTACTTTTCTGGACTTCAGTTTTCTCTTCTATAAAATGAGACTGTTGAAGTAGATAATCTTGATGATGGTTCTAGGATATCATTACATCTTGTTTGAATTATTATAATAACTACTGAACTAGTATCCTTGCCTCTCATCTTTCCTCATTCATAGCCAGCATTCACACTGATCACAGAATAACCTTCCTAATCACTAGGTCTCTTCTCATCACTCCTATCCTCAAAAACCCTTCAGTGGTTACCTATTACAAAATGAAGTACCTATTCCTTATTCTGACATTTCAAAAACTCTCCAAAATCTATGCCCAATCTACTTTTCCAGCATTATTTGACACATTTCCCCTTCAAGCTCTCTACATTCTAGCCAAGTTGGATTGCTAGCCATTTCCTGATTTGATCCTGCTTTCTCTTGCCTCCATGCACTTGGAAAAGGCATTTTATGTCTTTGAAATGGACTCCCTCTGTATCTCTGCCTCTTAAAACTCTTTTCTCCCTTCAAGAACCAAGTCAGATGCCACCTCTTCCATGAAGCTTTCTCTGATCACTTATGGAACCACAGGAAATCCTCACCTCCCCAGAATCTCATGCCTCTCTGTTGGATCCCTCCTTTATTCACATATCATTATAATATATTTATTTGTGTAAATGTTTCAGCCCTCTACTAACCTCTAAGTTTCTTTAGGATGAGTGACTAAGCCATGTTATCTCTCTATCCTCAGGACAGTAATTTATACATATATCAACATATACAGGATTAATAGTTTTGTCAATGTGGGAACTCTCTCTATTGATGCATATTTACAGCCCATCTATAACTTATGGTCTTAGAGAGATGCCTGAATATAAGACAGGGTAAATAACTTGCTCATGGTCAGAAACCTAGAAAATATCAGATGAGAGATTTGAACCCAGACCTAACTTGAATTCTTTAACTCTATATAGTCTCTCTCTTCACATATGTAATAGGCACTCAATTAATATTTGTTTAATCAAAACATAGTTGTTCAATTGATATGAATTTTGGTCCTAATCTTCATTAGTCTAAGATTACATAGGCAGAACAGTTACCCATCAACAAGATATGATTTAAAGGAGTCAAAAAGGGATAGCCTGGCACAAATATCCCTTCTATTCTGCCTAAAGTCCTTGGTTTCACTCTGTCACCCTAACGTAAACCCCATCAGATAGAGATTAATTTCTTAGCAGTTTTTTTCCTCTGCTAACAGCTAGCTGAGCTCAGCCATGGTGAAAGAATGGGTGATTTTTGTAGTGGAAAGGAAAGAAGGATGAGTGATGTCATATCTATGAAGTGAGCCAGAATACCTCTGATCAGACCTGTGCTGCTGAATTTGATAAATATTTGCTGCTTGACTGATAAGGTAGGAACGTTATCTATAGAAAGACCCAACACTTCAGCAAAAAAAAAAAAAAGACATAGAAAAATTCTGCTCTCCAGCCCGTACTCTCTACCTCACCTGCCCGTAGGCTACTAAAAACAGAAGATGAAAAAAAGGGGGAAAGTGGCATCTTGCAAACATGATTATTGTTATTATAGTACCACTATTTAACACTAGTAGTACATATCTAAATACCACTTTAAGACTTACAAAGTACTTGCCATATACCACTCTGTGAGATAGTAGTGTAGGTTTTTTTAGTGGGGCAAGGCAACTACTTTTGTATTGATGCAGGGAACTCCTGGTTACAAACTCATTATTACAATGAAAAACAGCTCAGCATATACAGTATTCAACAGTTCTACAACCATTGTCTCCTACCCTTCTGTAGGAAGAAATAAGTATGTTTCATCATCAATTCTCTGGCACTGATATTGCTTTGATCAGTGTGTGGCTACTTTTTAATATTCTTTCATATTCAGAATGCATTTCTTTACTGAATGGAGCTCCCAAGGATGAAATTTCCTTTGCCAATGAAGATTGGAAATCCACCTGCAATTTATTACACTAAAGAATTGCCCGTGGCAGAATTGTCTTGTCCAGAGTGACAGAGCCAAGATGTGTCAGAGAAGAAACTTAAATCCAGGACCTTCTGAGTCCAATTTTAACAATTGATTAGCAGTGCTAGATTGCCTTTCATTACACTTACATTGTTATATGCAGTGCATATACAGTTCTCCCGGTTCTACTTACTTATGGATAAGTTTATATGCCTTCCCGCATTTCTCTGAATTCCTTATTTTAATATTTTCTTATGGCATGATATTTAATTAATTCATAAATCACAATTTGTTTGAACATTCCACAATTGATTGGCACCAACTTTGTTTCTAGTCCTTTTGTACCACAAACTCTTTTTATGGATTTTTTAAAAATTTATTTGGTATAAATGGAGTCTTTTTGGTTTTGTACTCTTTAGGGATTTATGCCTTATAGTGGGATTATTCAGCTAAAGGGTATGGATAGATTAGTGATTCTTCATTATACTCCATGTTTAGCAAAAGGTGTTTAGTTCTTATTGGCTGCGGTTTGAAGTTTGGTTAGAGGAGGAACAGAAGATAGGGCTTTCAAGTTTGAGTGGAGCTATAGCATAGAGGGATTGAATGGAAGGCAATGGAATTTATAGCTTTAACAAGCAGGAACTGGGGACCTATTATAAATCTCTCATAAGTGAAAGAACATTTCCAAAGCAAAACTATTCTATTTGTGATGCACATTCAAAAGCAGTTGCCATGGAGCAGCTAGATGGTGCAGTGGATAGAGCACCAGCCCTGAAGTCAGGAGGACCTGAGCTCAAATCTGGCCTCAGACCAAACACTTTATACTAGCTGTGTGACCCTGGGCAAGTCACTTAACCCCAATTGCCTAAAAAAAAAAAAAAAGCAGTTGCTGCCCTCCAGAAACTCACATTTTAAAGGGAAGATGTCATATAAAAATTAGTATGCTCAATATAAATGCAGAATGAATGCTGTCATTGTTGTTGTTGTTTGACCTTTGTTTTCAAAGAGGACCACTGACATCATGGGTGTAGTCTTCAAGGGGAAGACACCTGCAACTGTGGTGGGAAAGGCCTTTTGGAAAGCAGAATTCTCTGGCATAAAAGAGAAATGTCTTCCTAAAAGATAATATTTTAAATGTTCCTTATATAGTCACACTCTCTATTGTGTCCTAGACAGTTGCTTCTTTAATTTAGCTCTACTTCCAGCTTTTTCTTGGAGTGATCTTTGAGATCACTCACATTGAATCAATGGATTCCCATAGTTTCTCACCAGCACCTAATAATCTCATACCTGTATTCTTTCAACGGTCTCCTAACTGATCTCTCTGCCTCCAGATTTTCCTCTCCCTAACTACATGTCAGTGTTACCTCCAGTGGATTTGAATGTGCTTCATTAAGGCTACGATAATGAAGGGTAATCTTTGGAAAGTCCTAAAAAGTTATGAAAGCTTCAAGCATGATCCAGAGCAGAGCATTAGGGGTATCCCTTGGTGAGGGGAGGGAATAGGAGATGGCTGATGATCCAACAAAGGAGATTGAGAAGGAGTAAATGAACAGAGAGGAAGAGAATTGGGAGACGGTTGCAGGCATTTAACAATTTCTTTGCTTAACTTGATGATAATTTCATCCTTCAAACAGCCAATGTGGGAAAGTATATACACATATGCCATACATATGACACATATATGTATACAGACTATATTCAAATGTATGTTTGCATCTAAATATATGAAAAATTCTATAAATAGATATATAGTCAGATAGAGATAAGGACTAGATCTATGATTTCATTGGCATAGGAGACTTTCACCTGAGGACATTCCACCAATACAAGTAGTCCTCTTTTCTACAAGTTAGAGCATGAGAGTTGCCCAGAGCATTAAGAAGCTTGGGCCTTTGCCTAAGATCACAGAATAATTATATATCATAAGGAGGACTTAAACCCAATTTTTGTTTTTGATTTTGAGGCTGGTTATCTCTCCACTATTCAACACTGTGTCCCTTTTTTGTGTCTTTCTCCCACCTTTCTCCTTCCTCAAGCTATTATGCCATCCTCCTCCACCTTGTTTTCAGTTGCTATGATAAATATTATCCATGACTTTCTTTTATGGCATTCTGGTTTCCTTCAGATTTTCCATTTCCTTGACTGAAATATGTAAGAAGGTACCTACCTAATCCAGGAGGGGAAAACCCACCTTTCCCCTGTGTCCTCCTTTCTCATAACCTGTGGTCAAATCAGATGCTATGCACTTGGCAGCTTATACTGCATTAGGCTGTGATGGCTTCTCATGTTATTTTTTAAATGGTGTTCAAAAGAGATGAAGATGAGACTGCAGAGTTCTCTATTGGGGAATCAGGAAAGAATTCAAAAGCATGCATAGCTGATTCAGACATTAGCACAAAATCCGAAGTCTTCCAATGAGTTTGAAGAATCAATCAAGGGGCATGTTCAAAGTTAGGACCACTCTTCTGCCTAGATTTTAAACTTCTCCAGGTCCAGAGCTACTTGTGTCTTTGGTTTTTTTGTTTGTTTGTTTGTTTGTTTGTTTTTGGGTTTTTTGTGTGTGTCCAATCTCTGTACCATGTTCTGAACAGAATTGGTGAGTGATAAATTTTTGTTTCATGAGAAAACCCATGGAGGATATTTCTCAGCAGTTTTACTCAAATAAAGGCTTTAATGTATATCATGAATTGTAACTCAGATTCAGAGCTGAAACTAGGGTTGAGTGAGCGTTATCCCAAGGCATTAGAATTTTCTGGACAGTGACAACATATCCTATTCAACATAGAAACAATCTTAATATATAGTTAGCAAACATAATTTTAATCTTAGCTGATTCAAGATTAGTCTAGATGACAACTCTGCCTGTCTTCCCCCACCTCCCAAAATCACACTGTTCTCATAGTTGCCCACCACTGAATTGCCCCAGGCGAAAGATGGCTCTGATCATATTTCTTCTGTAGGAGAGAAAAGGTGGAGTAACTGCATAGAGATGGTATGGAAAAGGCTTTTGATATAGCCTGCATCTTTTTACTTCCCCCACCCCCACCTTTTGATGAGAAAGAAGTAATTTGCATGTTAATAAAAAATTTAAAAATAGCTATTCCCTGAGAATTATATGAATAATTAAACAGTAGTATGGTGGAAAATTCAAGAAAAGAACTACCCAAAAAAAGTGTCAGTTTGTGAATCAAGACTCTTAGTTGAGAGAAAGTCAGTCTGGTACATAGTCTGTGGGAGACCTTTGAGAAATTCCATTCTATTTATAGGAGAGGCTCTAGAGAGCTCAGCTTCTTCATATTAAGTAACAGAATTACAATTGCAGTCCTAGCATTTTGTAGGATCTCTGGAGCTTGGCAAGGAGAAAGAATTGATCCCAAGCCAAAGAAACAATGGCACAGTTTTACTGCTGCCTTGAAGGGAAGAAAACTGAAAAGATAATCATAGAGGCATATGAGTGATGGAGAGAAAGACAATCAGTTTGGGCTAATTACAAGCCCAAGACACGTGTAGAGGACAGGGTCTGAAGGAGATGACGCTAAAATGGAACAGGCATTTGTGGAGGCCCCTGGGAATTGCAACATGCAGTCTCAAAGAAGGAATGCCCCAGCAGTATCAGCCAGGACAAAAAAGAACTCATGAAAGAGATGTCATGATAACTTCTGTTAGCAGAAAGAGGTCATCAGAGCCCATGGTACTCTAAGACATTCTGAAACTACTCAGGGGAATATCTAGATTACTTCCCATCAACACAATGTCATCTTTCTCTAGGCAGGTTTTCTAGGAAAGATTTCATGTTTGGTGATCAGTGTGGCACAGTCATAGAACGCTAGACTTGGAATCAGGAAGATCTGAGTTCAAATTGTGTTCAAATCACTAGCTGTGTTACCCTGGGCAAGATACTTAACACCTCTCAGCCTTCATTTTCTCATCTGTAAAATAGAGGTAAGAATAATATCTTCATCACAGTGCTGTGAAGATCAAATGAGATTGTACATGTAAAGTACTCAGTAAATCTTAAAGCAATATATAAGTGCTAGAAATATGTAGTTTCCTGGGTGTGTCTGGCTAATGAAATATAGGATGCAAAATTTTATTGTCCCATAATGTAATACAGAGGACACATGGTATGGGGGAAAGAAGGATAGATTTGAAGCAGGGTTCAAATTCTGTAGTATGTACTCTCAAGACAATTTGCTATCATAAAAGCATAAATTTGGCACCACAAGGAACCTAAAAGGTCTTTGAGTCACATTTTAGAAATGAGGTTAAATGACTTGCCAAAGATCATTATATGAAACATTTTAAATGAGGAGATCAAAATGATGATTGAGACAATCTATAGTCAGAATGTTAATTTCTAAAATTCAACAATTCTAGTACCATGAAAGCTGGGATGAACCTTAAAAGATCATATAATGTTAACTCGTTCACTTGACAGAAAAAATGGAACTTGGGCCCAGAAAGGATAAATGACTTATCTCAATGTCAGAGTGTGAATTTGAACCAATCTCTTCTCATGTCATAGCCAGTTTTAGTTCTCTTAACCCTGAACAGAAGTACCTTGCTCGTGATTGTTTTCCATATGTGAAAATTCCCTGTGTACAGATTAAAGATCATTTGGTGATTTTTTGAAAAAAGCCTTTGTAGCTTAGAAATACCATTTGAAATAAATGACCAGGCTGTTGCCAAGGCAACGATGAAAAAAAATTAATGCAAAAAAGTGCCTAAATTATGAACATCTGAGGTCTGTGGTGATATATATGACTCTTCTCCAAAATTCAGTAAGAATTTATATTCAACATAACATGTGGAATATTCATCTCAGAACATATATTACATATGGAAATAGAGAAAAGGAATTTTTGAAGTACATAAAATGCTCAACCAGAAATTGGGTTAATGCTTTAAAATCTAATACCTGAGTCATGCTGTGTGATAAAGCTACAAACCTCTTAGCCAGCCAAGAATAGCTCTTTTATTTTGACTCTAGCTGCCTACGTCTCCTTTTATATGCTAACTTTGAAATCCTGCCAAAGTGCCAACCCATTTTGGAGCTTCTGGGGATGTGACTTTTGTTAGGGGATGAGAACTTTCCACAGGTGTCACTTTTGGAAATACCAACACACCGCAAAAAGGCAATATCTAGTTTGAGAATACATACCTCCTTGGGGTTACGACTCTCAGGCAAATTTAACTTAGCCATTCAAATCCAACATGTCTAAAATCATAGCTAGTGACCTTTAATAAAATCCTGATTGCCACTTATTCTGAGAAGGCCAGGAACCACCTCACTATGTTTCAGGAAAAGATGGCAGGGTGATCAATTTAGAGCTAGCCAGGATCGTTGAAGTGTACTGATGAACAAATTGAGATATGAAGTGATTTCTTCAAGGCCTCACAGATAGAGTGAAATAGGAGAGAGGGTTGATAGAAAGCTCACGTCAGAGTCAGGATAATCTAGATTCAAAACCAGCTTCTTACACACACTGGCTGTATGATCACTTAATTTCTCAGAGTGCAGGGAAACTCTAAGTTGTCTATAAGGTGCCAGTACATATTGGTAGCCTCTTCATTGGGATTTCCCTATAACAATGAAATCATAGATGCAGTAGAATTCCATGCTGCACACAAGGAGGAAATGACAGAGCTGTGGCCTCAACCTAGGAACTCTGATGCCAAATCCAGTGCCCCTCCCATCTTGTTAGGGATGTGAGAAGGGGGTACGTTCTTTAAGTTCTCTGGAGATGGATATCACTTAGGTTTATAGAGAAGTAGAGTCTGAACTTGATTTATAGAATACTTGGCTTCAAATTCCATTTCTGATACTAACTTGAGACAAGTCAATTAAGCTCTCTGGTTTTCAGTTTCCTCATCTGAAGCACTGTAGCTATCTAGGTACTCAGTGGTTAAGGCCGTAGGAGCTGCTAATTTGAGCTAATTCCTGTCCTTTATCTGTTACTGTGGGTTGCCCTAGGTTCATGGCTCTGGGTTTGTCTAATTTTTCAATAAAGGAAGTAGGCTTCCCAGTTCTCACATTCAGGTAGGGCATCAAGGTATAAAAACCTTATCTAGCAAGGGAGAAAGATTAAGAAGATATACAATATACAAACATGAATCAGATATGAAACAGGTGTCTACTCAGAAAAAGGAAGATCAAACAGAAAAGAAAAACAGAATGATTCGAACAGAATTTATCATATTATTGATACTAATACAAGCATTCGAGAGACTTCTATTCATGCCTTATTGAGGCATATAAAGCTTTCTTTTTCTTTTTTTTTGTTAAGGCTGCTAACTAATTATTTCATATTTCACCTCCACCGAGCAGTTAGACAAAACACCACATTTAATCCAAAGATGATCTGTTTTTGTGGGGCCTTCACCTTTGTCTAATATTGATGCTTCTCTAGGTACTAAGCTTTTCCTACTGCTGCTGCTGCTGCAACTACAATTAACTCCTCTGGTCAGTACTGAAGCTACTCCCTTGATGACTTCCCACAACCCTCTGAAACTCACAAGGTTTACTGCATGGACATTGCTTCTCAGTTACAGAAGTAGAAACGGAAGTAAAACAAAAGAGAGATAGCCTTTTCCCAGTCACTGGCTTAGATAGAACATATGCTCGCTAATATGTGGGTCTGATTGGGGAATAAAGCTCCTGCTATTTCCCCACCCATTTCCAGTTCTGAATTGGTTACTCTCTGAAGCCAGAAAGGGAAAGATGTTCTGAGAGGCAGGTTACCCCTTTAGCACATCGAGGATTTTGGTTCAACAGCCAATCAAAAGGCTTCATCAACGCATCCATCAGGAGAGTCAGAGGATATATGAGCAGACTCTGGCAGGATGGAGTGTAGGGGTGGGAAGTTCATATGTTTGACGTGAATCCTGACTGAGAATGCTCTAGAAGTGCAGGCTGATATTGGCTTCAATACATGTAAAATAAGGGTAATAAGTCAGCAAACAGTCATTAAACACCCACAATGTGCCAGGAACTATGCTATGCATGGGAGAAATGAAGATTCTGCTCTCACAGAAAAATGGGGGAGACAAGATACAAATGACTAATTGGAGCATACAAGTAAAATTGGGAGTGGGCTCAGAGGGAAGGCACTAAGATTAAAGATGATTGGGAAAAGATTCTGGCAGACAGTGGGACTTTAGCTGGGCCTTGAAGGAAGTCAGGAGGCAAAGATGAGTAAGGGAAAGAATTCCAGACTTGGGGGATAAGGTTTTTTAGCCAGGGAAAATGCCTGAGAGATGGAGTCTTGTGTTCAAACAAAATGCCTATAGTCCCTCCCTTATGCCTGGGAGACTCAAATGAAATGATAGAGCATTTTGTAGACTGAGAGACTGTCCTTTCCTATAGTGGCCTGCTTATAATAGGCATCTAATAGATGTGTGTTACACTGAAGCCCTTAAGGACCTCGAAATTTGCTTTTCTTTTATTACCACCATTGTCTTCATCTTTTCTCACTCTGGAATAACAAAGAAACATGGTCTTAAACCACACCCTTCCAAGCCAGGGAACAGCGTGAAAAGGAAGAATTCATTGAGATGGTTTGGGAGAACACCAAGTGGGTAGTCACATTGCCATAAATTACACCTCATTAACTTATGTAGTCTAGCAACCAAATCATGTGTTGGAAGATTGGACCATTTTTAGAATTTTCACAAATATGACTAATTATGAAGTTGGACTTTTTTTTATTTCACATACAAGCCAACTGACTAGCACCACCATGCCTCTGGGGGTGTTTTTCAAAAGGAGTTCCTTCAAAATGATATTTATAAAGCAAGCACTTTACTTTTCTGTACTCCAGCAGGTCTTTAGAAGGATTTCCATAGACAGTGTGTTCCCAGGCAACTGGAACAAAAGAGATATGGGTTCCTAATTGTGTATGGCAGAGGCAAATGACCCTCCTGATACTGTCCTTGTATTGGATAATGTGAGGGATGATGCATGCAATTGCTTCAACTTATTTGTAGGATATAGCTGCAGGTCTGGGGAACTAATGCTGAGCTCTATAAATCATTCAGCAATTCTGGTGTGAAGGTATTAGATCAATGTAAGGAAAGAAAAGGCAGGCAGCTCAAGAGGATTTGTAACGGTAGACGTGACAGCTGTCCGGCGTTAACACTCACATCTATAGACTATAAACCAAGGGGGTTTGATGATATAGATATAGGGGCTCTGGAGACATGGGGGCGGGGAGTAAAAGAGTTACAGGAAGAAGGAAAAGAGGGAGTGAGAACACAAATTAAGAGAATAATAGAAGGATATGGCAACAAAAAGACAGAAAGAAGCAGAGCAAAGAGAGAAGGGAGAAGAGAAAATTAAAGAGAGTGCTGAGTTAAGAGAGGAGAAAGAGTGAGACTAATAGATAAGAGAGGATATATGCATTAGTGGGAGAGGTGGGAAAGGAAAGGGAGAACAAAAGGAGGGAGGGAAAGAAGAAAGAGGCAGAAGAGAGGAAAGTGAAGTAAGGGAAGGGATGAAGAATAGAAGAGTACGAAGAGACAAATAGAGAAACTGGAGAAACAATGAAAGAGACATGATAGGGACAGAATGAGAGAGAGGGGGAGGGAGGGAGGAGAGAGGCATACAGAGGGAGACAGAAAGAAGGAGAGAGGGGAGAGAAGGAGGGAGGGAGAGAGAGAGAAAGAGAGGCAGATAGGGACAGACAGAGATTTAGATTCTAATGGATTGTATCAGGAAATGTGGTTTTGGAAATGTTCTACAAACAATCAAAAACAACAGGATACGTCCAGAAAATCTTTTAAAAAGTAATTTCAAAATTGGTGGGTGAGCAATGAAAAACTGACCTCAATAAAATGTATTTTTCCTGACTTTGTATGGAAATTAGAGCAAAATACTAAAACGTTTGAAATTCTAGAAGAAGAAACTAAGGCCCTTAACTTTCTACTTAAAATTCTTTCCAACAAATCTCACAGGTAGTACACAATTAACAGAGCCAAGATTTAAGACCCAGTTGTCTACCTGCAAAAAATATAGTGAACTTTCCACTACTTGAGGTAGATCCTCACAGATTTTTGCCGCAGCTGAGTAGAAGAGACATTAACTTAGGTCATGGTCCTGTTAGGCAGTGAAGTGTGTTTCTTTATCCATCTGCTCTTTTGTTCTAGGATCAGAAGGTGAGGTTGTCTTTCTTGCCAAGGCTGACCCCTCCACCTGTGTCTCTGATGACCTCGCCTCCTGTCTCTTCCCAGGTCTTGCTCCACTGATCCTTCCCTCCTGTTCTTATCTTCAGTATCTCCCTTCTTTCTGTTAAAGGCTCAGCTTAGCTGACACATCTTTTGTGAAGCCTTCTCTGATGCTCCATCTTCAAATGCCTCTTCCATTCTCAACTTTTTCTTAAAAGACTTTCATACCTTTCATTTGTTCCATTTTATCTATCACAGACCATTTTATTTGCTTCTGTAAGTCTAATCCATCTAATAGGTTATAAATTCCTGGAAGACAGGGGCTGTGTAATTTTGCTTTTTTTTTTTTAATCCAAGGTATGAATTACAGTGCATTCACATAAAAGGCATTTAATAAAAGTTGTTGAATTGAAATGAGTTTGTCAAGGCCAGCACTTTGGCTCTCATTTGCCTCCATATTGCCCAAGTTCTGTTAGTCTCCTTCATTTCAGCCTATGCAAAAGGATTTCTTTAGTTTAGGGCACTGTCCAAGGTTCTGAGGATATAAGAACAAAAAAGCAAAAGGGTCTACTCAATTCTACTAAGGGAATACAACATTCACATAAGTAAATGCACGATAATTTGAGGAGTGAGACAAACCTAGACAACTAAGAAGATAAAAAATGGATTTCCATAGGACGTGGCAACTGAGATAAGCCTTCAAGAAAACTAAGAATTCTAAGAGACATATTAAAAAGGAGGAAAAACAGGAGGAAGGGATATGTGTAGGCTTTTGTAGATAGCTTTCCACAATGAACCACATCCTTATAGTCTCACAAATATCTGACAGTAAAAAGAATATCCAGTCCTGCTATTTTTTATTTACTAATTTTAAGAAATAATTTCAGAAAATAAAAGTAATTTAGACTTTAACAGTCTCTTCACATGAGGCATACTGTCTATATGTACAACAAAGGATTGGAACTAGACCTGTGTTTTCCATGTTATAATCAGCTCCCAAGTGAAGAAACTCTCTCTACCAATGAAAGTCAGCACCTTCCCTTTCTGCAATTTATAATCTTGAAGAGTTATCTAGAAGAGTAGAAAGTTAAATATTTTGCTGAGGGTCATTGCAGACAGTACGTGTCAGAGGTGAGATGTGAATACAAGTTTTTTGTTTGTTTGTTTCAAGACTACATAATCCTCTCTGCCACAAAGTATGTAAACCAAAATCATAAAAAAAAACTGATAAGCATGACTAGAGAGACAATTTTGTTCAAAAATCCATTGGGTCTCAATTCCCTCAACTGCAAGATAATAAGGTTGGACTTGTTTACCTCTAAAGCCCCTTGCAAATTTAAATATATAATACTGTGAACAAAACCTGATCAGGTGCATGCCCCAGAAATTTAAAGTGAAGGCATAAATTTGGGGTACTTTTATGTTTGCTTCCATAGGTTGCAAGGAAAATAAAAGAGATAACCATACATATTGTCACAAATAAGCAACCCACATACTAATGCATAACTGCTGAAGCTGTGAATTAGTACAACTATTTTGGAAGGCAAATTGAACTTATGCAAATAAATTGACTAAAATGTCTATGTACTTTGAATTCTCTGGTGCACAGTTTCTTTATCTGTAAAATGAAGGAGTTCCACTACTAAGCATATACCCCAAAAAGGTCATTGACAAAAAGAAAATCTCCTTAAACACCATAATATTTATAGCAGCACTTTTTTGTAATAGCAAAAAACTGGAAATGAAGCACACGTATTTGGAATGTGATATGACTAAACACATTGTGATGCACTAATGCAATGGAATGCTACTGGACTGAAGGAAACAATGACCATGATCAATACAGAGAAGAGTGGGAGTCTTAGATGTGCTGATATAAGGTGAAGTGAGCAGAGCCAGGAAGACAAGACACGATGCCTAGAAAAAATGAAAATGAAAAGAACAAGTAGCACAAAAGCAAGGAAAAATGAATGTTGCAAAATTACAAAGAGCTAGCATGGCCCCAAAGAAAGGACATGAGAAGACATCTTTCCCACCACAACATTTACCTTATGAATGCCTCCTTGGGGAAATTCTTCAAGATCCCTTCATTAGGAAAAAGAATCACTTGATGGGAATAGTTATTGACACCTATACCTGTCCAGAAAGTGATCTGTGAGCCCATCTGGGGTGATGGATGGTGTGATCTATATGGCCTCTTTTTAAGACAGAACTCATTAATTAATAAATTAATAATGTCAAAATGTGTTTATCTGTGTGTCCATCTGGCTACCCATAACAAAGGGAGGCAGAAATCAAATTTTGGTAAAATTACAACAGTCCAGACACAGGCAAAATCTAGAGTCTTATTGGAAGCATTCAGGTCTTAATTGGGGCATATTGGAAACTGACCAGTCACCACTTCAACAAATGAATTAAAATAACTGATGGGTTTTTTTTCCCTCATGGCCAATTCTTGCTTATGAACAGATGACATCCACAAATGAAGGTGGGTTGGTGTTCTAAATGTTATGTACATTTTAAATTGACTTTTTGGTTAATAAAAATCTGTTTTCTTTCCCTCCACCCCTTTCCCTAACATCACTGGAAAAAATAATAAAAGAAACTCCAAATCCTGGTAACAATTTTCAATTTTGTATAGTTATAGTGTATATAGACATAAATATATATGTGTATTATATACAATTATATTTAATATATACCATTCAGCCATCCCCCAAATGATGGGCATTCCTTGTAGTTTCTTTGCCACCACAAAAAAAAAATGCTGTTACAAATATTTGATGTCAATGAAGATCACAGTATACCTTAGTGTGCAAGAAATTGAAACCTCATTAACTTAGCTGAATGGGGCATACACTTCAGGACTAAAGGAAATGGACCACAGGGCTGCTGAATTCCACCTAATTCAGTTTGCTTTCAATTAATAACTCTACCCTTGCAAACCACAGGTCCTCACATAATTATTTTCAGCATCTTGTAATTCAACTCAGATCCCTAATTGACCGATACATCAGACTATAATATTGCTACATTACACAGTTTCACCCAAGCTGGCTCTAAGATTTCCCTGTGATTGAATATGGTTTTGAATATATGTTAAATAAGAGAATATACTCAATCAAATTATTTTATAACTTAAATTTTATATATCCAAGGACAAATTTGTGGTAAATGTTGAAAAATAATGTTTCTAATGAATTCAGAGATCAAAGATCACAGAAATATATTTGATCCAAAGGGATTAATATAGAAATCCAATACAAGAAGGTCAAAGGCAGAAGGAAATGTCTCACATACATAAACTATTCATAGTGGAAGTTTCTGTGATAGAAAAAAACTGGAAGGAAAGCAGGTATCCATCAATTTGAGAATGGCTAAAATAATTCATACCATACAAGTGTAATATTATTTATAGCATAAGGAATGAAAAATATGAAGAATTCAGAAAAAGTTTGGAAGATTTTTATGTTCTAATACAAAGTAAGCAGAACCAGGACACTAGTTTATGGGATGATCATAATAGTGTAAAGGAAAACAACTTTGGGAAACTTCAGAATTTTGATCAGTCAAGTGACCTATTGTGACTTCAGAGAACTGCTGGGAAAGAACCCCAAATGTTCAGCAGAGAGATGGTGGACTACAGGTGCAGAATGTGATCAATGTTTTGATTTATTTTACTTGACTGTACTAATTTGTTACAAGTTAGGGTTCATTGAGTAAGGGACGGTAATATAAAAAAGAAAAGAGAAAAGCAGCAAAACTATATGTCTGTGTGTATGTACATGTATGTATTTGTGTATTATATATACATATATACCTATATACACATACATATATGAAATGTATACAGATAAATGTATGTATCTATATATTATGTATATGTATATGCATGTGTGTATATGTACATACACACATATGTATATATGGTATACATACTTATTACACATAAATGCAAGATGCTGCACTCAGGTTTAAAATATGTCCAAAAGGAGAAGATGGAGGAATGCACAGAGTGCTGGACTCAGAGTCAAAAAGACCTGAGTTCATGTCTGGTCTAAGATACTTACTAGTTGTGTGATACTGAGCCAGTAACCACTTCTTTCAGCCTCAGTTTGCTCATCTATAAGATGCAGATGGCCTCTAAAATCTCATCCACCTTTTAATTGATAATTCTATGCTCTTAATAGTTATGTAACTCTGTGCTCATCATTTTGCTTTCCTATGCCTTGATTTCTTCATTTATAAAGAGGGTGAACTAGTTATCTAAACTCTTTTACAATTCCAAAATCCCACTGTCCTAGTGGAATAGATACTGTTTATGTGAAAAATATTTAGGATATTATTTGATTGTGAGTTGTAATATGAGTCAATAGTGCAAAATAATTGCAAGAAAAAAGCAATCAATGATACTAAGTCTACAAAGAGAGAATTTGTATACCTTCCATCTCTGTCCTGGTCAAATTACATCTGGAATATTATATTGAACTCTGGCAGTCACATTTTTTTAAATTTCCACTTAATAGTAATTTTTCCAATTACACGTAAAGATAGTTTTCAACAATCACTTTTATAAGATTTTGAATTCCAATTTTTTTCTTTCTCTGCCCCTTCTCCCTCCCCAAGATGGCAAGCAATCTGATATAAACCATACATACATGTGCAATCATATTAGATATATTTACACATTAGTCATGTTGTGAATGAAGAATCTGAACAAAAAGGAAAAACCATGAGAAAGAAAAAACCAACAAAACAGAGACAATACTATGCTTTGATCTGCATTCAGACTCCATCATTCATTCTCTGGTTGTGGATAACATTTTCCATAAGTCTTTTGGAATTGCTTGGATCATTGTACTGCTGAGAAGAGCTAAGTCTATCAAAGTTAGTCATCGCATAATACTGCTGTTACCATGTACAATGTTCTCCTGGTTCTACTCACTTCACTCAGCATCAGTTCATGCAAGTCTTTCCAGGTTTTTCTGCCTGCTCATCATTTCTTATACAATAGTATACCGTTACATTCATTTACCAAAGCATGTTCAACCATTCCCCAATTGATGGGCATCCCCTCTATTTCCAATTCTTTGCTACCATAAAAGAGTTATTACAAATATTTTTTGTACATGTGGGTCCTTTTCCCTTGTTCATGTTCTCTTTGGGAAACAGACCTAGTAGTGGTATTACTGGATCAAAGGGTATGAGCAGTTTTACAGCCTTTCAAATATAGTTCTAAATTGCTCTCCAGAATAGTTGGATCAGTTCAAAACTCCACCAAACACCAACAATGTTCCAATTTTCCAATATTTTGCCAACATTTATCATTTTCCTTTTCAGATTTACCCAATCTGATACATGTGAGGTGGTAGCCCAGAGTTGTTTTAATTTACATTTATCTAATCAATAGTAATTTAGAGCATTTTTTCATATAATAGATAGCTTTTATTTCTTCCTCTGAAAACTGCTTGTTCATATCCTTTGACCATTTATCAATTAGGGAATAACTTATATTCTTATAAATTTGACTCAGCTCTCTATATAATTTAGAAATGAGTCCTTTACAGAGACATTGGCTGTAAAAAGTGTTTCCCAGGTTTCTGCTTTCCTTCTAATCTTTGTTGCACTGATTTTGCTTGTGCAAAACTTTTTTAATTTAATGTAATTAAAATTATCCCTTTTGCATTCCATGATATTCTCAATCTCTTCTTTGGTCATAAATTCTTCCCTTCTCCACAAATCTGATAGGATCTGACAAAAGTACTTGCAAGGAAGAACAACTTTTAGAAAGATAGGATTTAAAATTATTTTGTATGATGAAAACTTAAGAGAAATAGGAATTTGGCCTGAAGAAGAGAGATTTAATGGGGTGAGGGTGGGAGGAATGGAGAAAATGACACATGGTATCTGCCTCCAACAATTTTTAAGGGCCACCATTTGGAAGAGGGATTGAGCTTCTTTTTTGTGTCCTAGGAATTCAGTATGGAAACATGGATTGAGAGAAGAAAGCAATCTTAGCTGTCATCTAGTCCAGGACTTTTTTAACTTTTTCCACTCACAACCCCTTTGCCACTTCTCAAACTGTGGGTCATGAGGTCCTCATCTCAAAGATGAGGAAACTTAAGCTAAAGCAAATCAAATGACTTGTCCAAAGTCACACAGGTGTCAGATTGGTGTGAGATTGGAACTGAGGTCCTCTGACTTGAAATCCAGCACACTTTTCACTGAATTATGTTGCTATTTCAGAATGCAAATTGAAGGGCACATACCATTTACTTCACTGTTTGTATAACCAATGTCTGGAGTCCAGTCATTAAGAATGTACACCCCAGTGTAGCCTTCCATTACTTTCTCCTGGACTATAGCAGAATCCTTTTGTTTGTTTGTTTTTTCCTATGCCAATCCATCCATCCTAACAGCTGCCAGATTGATTTATACAAAAAAAAGTCTATTAATGTAATCCCTTTACACCATTCAATAACCTTCCAAAGGCTCTGTATTACCTCCAGGATAAAATATAATCTGCTCTTTTTGGCATTAAAAGCTCTTCAAAATATGGCCCCATACATACTCTACCAATCTTGCCATACATCACTGCCCTTCATGAACACTGCAATTTAACCATACTTGCCATGACACAAAACACCCTATCTCCTATTTAATGCTTATACACTGACAGTCCCTCATGCCTAGAATGCACTCCCTCCTAACCTTTATTTCTTGGAATCTCTAGGTTCTTTCACAACTCTGCTCAAACTGAGAAGTAAGGAGAGTATTACACAATGTCTGCTGCTGGATAGGAAGAGGGAGGGGTAACTGGAAAAGGACTAGACCTTTTTCTGTTATGATTTGCAACTCCAGCTTGAATTCCCTCTACCAAGATGCCTGCAAAGCCCAGCAGCATGCCTCCATCTCTCCCTTCTGTGCTGTTTCTCTGATCGCCTTTCAGTTTCTTCTTTTGTCTGTTTTCCCGTATGTATGTTGTTGATTCATTACAGCTTGGCTCACTAAGTCATGGGTGGGGCTGAGGACATGATTTCACCATCTCTGCTGCTGCTCAACTTGTACAGTTTCCCCTCATTCATCTTAGTCTATGCTCTTGAAAACTCTGGTTTACTCTTTAAAAAAAAAAAAACCTATTTGTTTGCAGGCTGCAAAGATCATAATGTTCTGAAATCACTCTTAAGGCCAAGGAGGAATGCTTGTCCTTCTGAACAGTTCCAATAAGTCAGTCCATATTTAGACCTGTACACTTGATTGATTGCACGTGGATTGTTCAACTGGATTACTAGAGGAAAAAATTAAAATGAATGGGTAGAAGTTGTGGTGAATCAGATTTGGACTCAAAATGAGGGAATAGTTCCTAGCAATTAGAGTTGCATAACAGTGGAAGAAAAGAGATAAGCATTTAACAAGTGTCTACTGTGTGTCAGCCACTATGCTAAACATTTTATAAATATTGACTTTATAATTTATATGTACTATATATATATATATATATATATATATATATTTCAAATGTATAAATTTGAAAATAATCATTAATTAACCTATTAAGCCTTGGCTTTGTGTAGAGCATTGTGCTGGGTATCGAGGAAGATGTAAATTTAGATAAAACATTTTCTCTAACTTCATTGAGCTTATAGAGCTACTCTAATAGATTAAGACTTCAACATATATAGCTGTAACACACATACGATGAATATTTCAACACAATATATCAATGTATTATGTGAGGTACAAGGAGAGAAAGATCACATCCAATTGGAAGAATCAGGGAAGACTTCCTGGACAAAGTAGCACTTGAGAAGAAAGATAATGGCGTGGTACATGTTCAGGAGGGCAGTGATTCACTAGGAAGTTCAGTGGTGGAAAGCAGGAATTCCAGGCAAAGGAATTAGCCTGAGCAAAGGTTTAGAGGCATGAATTCACACATTCCATGTTTAGGGTTCAGAGTTGCATGGTTTGGGGAGTAAATATAGCATAGCAATATGAGCTATGCCTGGAAAAGTATTAGAAATTTTTGGTAATTACTTCTGGCATATAATTAAAATAACTAATGATGGCCTTGGAAAAATAATGAGAAAATGTGCATCATTCCCTTCCCTGAAGTGATGGAAGACAAATGGGTATAGAAGAATATGTATTCTTTGAGATACAGTCAACCTGTTGATTAGTTTTATAAAGTAACTTTTTTCTTTTTTTTTAAAGACAGCAAGTTATCAAGAGCTTGAAGGACTTACGTGACCAGATCTCTCCTTAAGAAAAATTATTCTAGAAATAGTAAAAAAAAAAAAAGGTGGTTTAAAAGACAATAGGGTCAAAGATATAGAACTAGAAGAGATATCACAGGCTGTATAATAAATCTCTTCCTTATACTAATGAGGAAACTGAGGCACAGGGAAATTAAGTGACAGGAAAGAACGGAGATGAAACTATACATAAGGACCTCTGGCAGTAGTCCCAATATTTGGTAATGAGTGCCAGAAACAAAGTGGTGGTAATAGAAATAGAAAGAGGGGGATGCAGCATGATAAGCATGTTCCCAAATGTTATTGACAGCATCTGGTACCTGACTGGATGTGAAAGATAAAGGGAAAGAATCAGTCAGGGATAACCCTAAAGTCATAAACATAGAGCACAAGTTAAATAGTAAAGTCATAGAGAGCAACAGTGAAGTCAGAAGAGGCAACAGTTTGAAGGACAGACATAACAAGATCAGTTTTCTAATGCTGAGTTGGAGGTGCTGGTGGAACATCCCAGTGCAGATGCCCTGCAGTATAAAGCTCCAGATGGTTAGCATTTTATGAACCATTGGGATGACTTATATCCCTATTGTGTCCTCCTGGCAGTTGTGATGAGTTGGGTTTCCTACTAGAGGTTTATGCACTCAGAGGCTGTGTGTTTGTCATAGAGGCCTGGCATCTTCCTGCTGCCTCCACTGATCTTACAAAGCCCAATTATATTGTCCTATAGGGCACTGTAGAAGATATACTTTTCAGACTGTCAAGTACATCTGAAAAAGCTTTAAACTATGTCATGCTTTCTATTTCGCATGGCTAGATGAAAACAATACACTCATCCCTGCTTGCAGAATCTTAAAACCTTTATAAAAACCTTAAAACCTGGCAACCCGAGGTATCCATTTTAAGTGCTAAATAATTTCAATACATTTATCAAATCTCCAAATCTTAGAATTGGATGGGGCCCTAGAGGTCATCAAACCCAATATCTACCAAATGCATAAATGAATTTCTCTGTTACATCTTCCTCTCCTCATTTCTTTTAGTATTAGAAGGGAACAGACATCATCCAGTCTAAACCTTATCCAGATAGAAGCTTCTCTGCATACCCTTAAGAGCTGATCATCCAGATTCTCTTTGAACAATTCTAGTGGTAGGGAACCCATAACCTCTTGACATAAGATAAGGAATTTAGAGCCAGAAGGGAACTCAGAGACTGTCTAGTATAACTTCCCTCTTGCCATTTTATAGATGAGTATGATGAGGCTCAAATATATTAAATTAAATGCCCAAGGTCACAAAGATAATGTATCTGAAATAGAATTCAAATCTAGGTCCTTTGCTTCTAGAATCAACACTTATTCCATTGCATAAGGCAGAAGCAGATAAGCAATGGATAGAGCATTGGATCTGGAGTTAGGAAGATCTGAGTTCATATCTGGCCTCAGACACCCACTAGCTGTGTGACCCTGGGAAAATCACTTAACCTTTAGTTGCCTCAGTTTTCTCAACTGTAAAGTGGGGACAACACTTGCTTTATAGGGTGTACTTTACATGGTAAGGTAAGACACCTTACAGGGTGAGGTACCATATAAGGTGAGGATCAATTTATTTAATTTATTAAATATTAATGGCTGCCTAAGCTATTACATGTCTGCTACATACAGAGTACTGTGCTGGGAATTGGAAGAGATAATGTATTTAGAGAAGACCTTGACCCTGTAGTCATGGAGTTTATAATTTAACAAAGGGTTAATTAGCATAGATTCTGAAGCATATTTTCTTGTAGAAAGTCACATTGGTTTCAGAATCTTGTGTTATGCCAAGTCCAAGAATTTTCTTAGGGAAAACCTCATGAAGAACACAACATAACATTGTACACAGTAACAGTAATATTGTATGATGATCAACTGTGAATGTCTTAGATCTTCTCAGCAATAAAATGATCCAAGACAGCTCCAAAGGACTCATGATGAAAAATGCTGTCCACCTCCAGAAAAAGAACTGATGGAGCTTGAATGAAGAATGAAGCATACTATTTTCATTTTCTTTACTCTTTTCATGTTTTCCCCCTTTGGGACTGTGTCTTCTTTACAACATGACTAATATGGAAATATTAACTGAGGGTAACTGAGGGGTCTCAAACCTGTCAGTAAGTTGGGAGGGATATCTACCCAAAACATGTGAAGACTTCCTCCAATGGAATGGATAGATAAGAACAATTTGGCCATGAAGGTGGCCATGAAGGTAGCTGAAGCAGGCACTATGGAGCTCTTAGAGCTTGGTTGGACATTGAAGATGCCAAGGTCATCCACTGTATCCCAAGCCATGACCAGTAATCTTGCCACTGGACACCAATAACTCTGAAAGACAGAGTGAGACCTACAGCTTCACTCAACACTGCCTTGCTCAAATAGAATTTATACATGACTCAAAAGATATCACCCATACAATTTTACCAGTTTTACCTATCTCAAAGTCCTATGGTAGCAGGCAAGTAACAAGCAACAGATGTGGATACACTGGGAGATGCAGTAACAGCCCAGAACTCAGATAGCCCAGGCTATCTGGTAATCTTCTCACTAGACTGAAGGGGTAATGGGATGCAGCAGCCCCCAGGATGTCTGAGCAGCCTTTTTTAGGGACCACACTGCTCACCTCCTGGGCTAGAAAAGGTGGCTTAAAAATTATATTTTTCACCAAATCCTGGCCCACTTGCTATCGTAGGCAAGGATTGCACCCTGTAGTTGAAAAACAAAAAAGTGAGCAATTCCACTCACCGTAGGTACGTGGAATGGGTGCATGTTTATGGACAACGTGAAATCCAGTAGACCTGAAAGACAAACAGCTCTTGTTGCAAGAGAATTCAGCAGGTATTACATCCAAAATAGCAGCCCTGGCTAAGCTTATGGCCAGCTTATGGGAGTCAGAGATAGATCCATGTTTTTTCTAGAGTGTCCAAAGTTAAGGGGAGCGCCATGAAGCCGACGAACATTTTGCAATCAAAACTACTGTAGTCAATAAGTTTGTATGCCAATACAGCGAAAAACAGGTTCATGACAATGCAATTGCCACTTGCAGGAAAGCGTCATTCCACCGTCACCAGTAAGTATGCTCCCACTATGACAAACCCTGAGGAGGTCAAAGAAAAAATTTATGAAGACCTAGAGACTCTCATCATTCTTGTGCCAAAGAGGACTCTGTGTGACTTTAATGTAACAGTAGGCACAGACTATCAGATATCCAGGGAGTCCTTTGGAAGAATGGAATCAGAAACAGGACCAGCAATGGACACTTAATACTGAAGACTTGTGTGTCTCATGACCTCACTACAAACACTGTCTTCTATTTATCTAAATGCAAAAAAAATCCCAAACCTTTGTGGATGTGCCATCACAGCAAATATTGACATCTACACCATTGTTAGGAGAAGAGACAGATAGGATGTGAGAGTGAAGAAATCAATGTGTGGTGCAGAGTGCTGGACTGATCACAGATTTATCCTCTCTAAGCTAAATATTCCTATTCAACAGAAGCAGAAGCCCCAAGATGAGATGACCACCACAGGACAGGGTCAGCAGATTAGAGAATTTCTCCAAATGGGAACAGTTCTTTGCTAACTTGGAGGGAAATTTGACCCAACTTATGGTGGTCAACAGTGGAGCAGAAAAGGAGTAGATAACTTTCAGAGATTTGGTGCGCAGCAGTGCATTTACTCATCTAGGCCAGAACACTCACAAATATCAAGATTGGCTTGGTGAAAACGATAGTGAAATTCAGAAGCTACTAAATGAAAAAGAACGCCATAGGGTTTACCAGAAAGATAGTTCATCTGTCTCTAAGAAGGCTGTGTTTAACTCCAGTAAAAAGCAAAGTCCAAGTGAAGCTTAGGATTCTTGGCTCAATAAGAAGGCAGATGAAATTCAGTTTTATACTGATAGTTATAATCTTAAAATGATTCCCTAACAACTATTCCTGGGCCAAAGGCCTATGGTGCATCTCAAATACTCAGTGTTGATGGAGCCACATTGATTAGTGATAAGGACGTAATCTTAGAAAGATGGGCTGAACACTTCTATAGTGTTCTCAAAAGACTGTCCTCAATTAATGATGAAGCCACTAAACATATAACTCAGGTTACAGTCAATCCCTCTCTAGCTGAACTTCCAACTGAAGAAGAGGTTTTGAATGCCATTAGGTTCTCTCGTGTGGCAAAATGCTGGGTGCTGATACTATTCCTGCTGATACTTACAAGGCAGGGGGTCCACTGCTCATACAAAAGCAGACAGAAATTTTCTGGTTTATATGGCAAAGGGAGGTTATCTCCCAGGAGTTCAAGGATGTTTCTATTACCTCTATAAGGGAAAGGGAAATAGGTTGTCCTGTGACAATCACAGGGGCTTCTCTCTCTTAGCCATTGCTGGCAAGATTCTTACAAATTCAGCCCTCTTAAATAAGCTAATCCTTCACCAGGAAGATGATCATCTAACCAAGAGCCAGTGTGGCTTCAGAAAGGGCTGAGGAAAAGTTTACATGGCAATTACTGCTTGACAACTCCAGGAGAAGTGCCAGGAACAAAACAGAGGTTTCTACACATTTGTCAATCAGACCAAGGCCTTTGATACTGTCAGTTATGACAGCTTGTGGAAAATTATGGCAAAATTTGGTTGCCTGGAGAAGTTCATCATTATCGTACATAATTTTCGTGATGGCATGCTTGCCTGGGTTCTGGAAAAAGTACAATGCTCCCATGCTTTCCCAGTCACAAATAGAGAGAAGCAGGGGTGCTTGCTCCCATCCTTTTTAGCATGATACTTTCTGTGATGTTGGATGCCTTCAACAAGGATGATGATGGCATCAAGGTTGGCTAGCATACTGACAGGAAATTATTTAACTTGAAAAGATTAAAAATGTGTTTTTAAGTGTTTTCAAAGGTGTTTGCTAATGTCATTGACTATGTGCTGAGTGAGTTCCAAAGAAAAGAATTCTCTGCAGATCCCAAGGCTCTCTAAATGTTTCTGTTCAAAGAAGACACTGCTCTGATTGAAATGAGACCCTACAGGAAACCTTCGAATCCAAAAAAATCCAAGAACAAGATGAAGGGAGTGTTAGTGCATGGCTATTTTGTTCACAGATGACTGTGCACTCAATGCAGCCTCTGAGGCTGAGATGCAAGAGAGTAGGGCTCAATTCTCTACTTCTTGTGCTAATTTTGGCCTAACAACACCAAGAAAACAGAGGTTCTTTACCAGCCAGCACCACATCATCCATACATAAAACCATTGTTTACAGCAAATGGAGAAATTTTGAATGCTGTGTATAAGCTCATTTACCTTGGCAATATACTTTCCAGGGATGTCACCATAAATGATGTGGTTGACACATGCATTGCGAGAGCTAGCTCAGTGTTTGGGAAGCCCCAGAGGAAATTGTGGGAGAAAAGAGGTATTAGAATATCTACCAAGTTGAAGGTATACAGAGCTATTATACTGCCCTCATTGTTGTATGTCTATGAAATCTGGACAGTATGACAAGCACCATGCTAGGAAACTGAATCACGTCCATCTGGATTATCTTAGGAAAATTCTGAAGATCACTTGGTAAGATAAGATAACAGACACTGAGGTCGTTTCTTAAGCTAACCTGCCAATCATTCAAATTCTACTACAGAGAGCACAATTCTGATGGGATAGCCACACTGTTCAAATGCCAAAAGTATGTTTGTCTAAAAGATTTTTTTACAGAGAACTCACACAAAGCAAGTGCTCACATGGAGGTCAGAAGAAATGACGTAAGGACACTCTCAGGGTCTATCTAAAGAACTTTGGAATCAGTCGTGAGACATGGGAGACACTGGCACAGGAGTATTCAGCATGAAATGCCTACATCCAAGAAGGCACTGTACTCTATGAGCAAAGCAGAATTACAGTAGCTCAAAAGAAACATCTCCACTCCAAAAGAGATATCTCCATTCCAAATGTTCATGTGGACTACTTGTACCTTACCTGCAGCAGAATCTGCCAAGTTCATATTGGTCTGATCAGTCACAGTCAAACACACTTTTGTTGTCTTCTTTAAGAATGAAGGACAACCAACTGATATGGAAATATGTTTTGCATGTTTGAATATGTGTAACCTACATCAAATTGCTTGCTGTTTCAGGGAGAGAAGTAAAGTGAGGGCAGGAGGAAGAAAACTTGGAACTAATTTTTTTAATGAGTTAAAAATTGCCTCTGTGTGTGTTTGTGTGTGTAAAATTTAAAAAAATAAAAAGAGCACAATGCATCAGACCAATTTACAGGCCTGAGAGGTATCATGTTTTCCCTATTATATGCACCTAGAAAAGGAAAAATACAAAAAGGAGAGGAAAAAACAGTTGATATTTGTGGTGTAGAGAAGAGTATTTGATGTGAGAAAGCCCTCAGACTACAAATATCAGAGGAAGAGGAATTTATCTAAAGACCTTTCCTTCTTGCTTCTATCCCTTCAAGACTAAGCATGACTAAAGTACCTACTAAACTTGTGCCTTGGGATAAGAAGGAGGTCAGAGGATATCATGGGCACGTTCCATGACACTTTCCTGGATGCTGCTCCATAAATGTGATGATGCACTGGCCTCTGCAGCCACACTTCCCCAATCTAATTTCTAATCTCTCCTGGGAACCGACTGAAGCTAAAGTTCACTTTATAGATTTGCTCTACAATATACTCTCAATAAATGTCACTGTGTACTCAGGATACCAAACTAAAATTAAACCAGCCCTTCTGCAATTTATTTTCTGAATCTGGCAGACTAGTTTCTCCCATGATATCCAACACTATCTTGTGGTTATAATTATAACTATATTCAATAGAAAAGGTGAAAGTCCTTCAATAGTCAGAAAAGCATGCCAGAAGCATTACTTATTTTTAATCATTCTTTAACAAAATATATTAGGAAGGTGGAAAAAGGAAATTACAAAAGATTACAAAAGATATAAAATACTGAGATTATGCTATGGCTTTAATGAACTCTGTTAAAAATCATCATAGGAGGTTAGAGATGGAGGGGACCTTAGAGATCATAGTCCATCCACATGTTATAGCTTCTTCCACCACTTGTCTTCCCTCTCTGAAACAGAGGTATTTAGGTGGCACAGCAGATAGAGTGCTGAATCTTGAGTTAGAAAGATGTGAGTGAGGGTTCAAATCTGGCCTCAGAAAGTTACTTAACTGTTCAAACCCTTGGCAAGCCACTTAACCTGTCTGCCTTAGTTTCCTCATTTATCAAATGGGAATAGAAAAAAGTACCTATCTTCCAGGCTTGTTATAAGGATAAAATAAGATACTCTTTGTAAAGCACTTCTGCAAATATTAAAGCACTATGTAAATAGTAGTTATTATTAAAGTACAACTATAAAAAGTCCTGCAATGAGGGAGACCATCACATTTGGTCTTTACTATTGAGTGTGCAGGTGCTAAATGAAGAAGTGAAAAGAATTTCCAAGAATTTGAAATCTGCAAAAGGAGCCAGACCTAATCAAGCATACATAAGCGAAATCCATACTAGAAGTGACTATATTAAAAGCATTTAGGGATAAATTCTCCACATTTCTTGAAAAGAGTTAGACTTCAAGAGAATGGGGGAAATATGAATGGGTTTTGTCCAGTAAAAAAGATTTTGATGAGTTGGAGAGTTTGAGGGGGTGGTTTAACTTGGGATTTCGTTGATAGAGGGAACTCTCAGAAAGCTAACTCCCTTTATCGATGGAATTTGGCAACTATTCTTCTACCTCCAGTTTTAAGGAGTTGCCTGGAACATGGAGAGATTAAGTGATTTATTCAGGGTCTCCTAGACAATATGTATCAGAAGCATAGTATGAACAACTTTGAGGTTCACTCTCTGTTATTCAATATCACCACCACTACTATCCATATAGTGTTTTAAGCTTTTCAAAGAGTTCAGTGTGTTTTATTCTTACAACAACACTTTGTAGTAAGTGCTCCAGATAGCCTTGTGTCCATTTTAAAACTGAGGAAACTGAGTCTGAGAGGGAAAAAGCAACTTGGCCAGGGTCACACAGGTAGCATATGTTTCCACCAGAATTCAAACTTATTTTCTTCAGTGCTGTGTGTACTATGCTATACTATCTGCTCTGTCCCCTGAAAATGGCAAACCAAAAGACGTCAGCAGCTACTCTGGTGTATTAGCTCTCAAAAATCTTCACAGGGATAGCCTATGCAGGCATAGAAGATACCCTGAAGCAAAATATAAGCAGGGGAGAATCGGGCTTTTATTGAGAAGTTTCTACAATGGACTATAGATCACAGCTGACGGAAGTACAAAGTGAAAGTACTCATATTGTGTATTGATTTTTTTTTAAAAAAAAGGATTTGAGTGGATAGAGCACCGGCCCTGAAGTCAGGAAGACCTGAGTTCAAATCTGGCCTCAGACCAAACACTTGACATTTACTAGCTATGTGACCCTGGGCAATTCACTTAACCCCAATTGCCTAAAAATGAAAAATAAAAAAAGTTTAAAAAATTAAAAAAGGAAGTCTTTAAAAAAAGAAAAAAAGGATTTGACTTGGTAAAACCAAGAAAAGCTTCTCATGAACATGGAGGCTCTCATACCCATTTCTGAATTATGCAGGACTTCACAAAATTTGTGATCACAGAGATGGCTTCACTGATGCAAGGAGTATCAAGTGACCTAAAGTGAGGAGCTAACTAGGGAGATGTGTGTTCTCCCAAAGGTGTTCCCTAATGTCATTGACAATGTGCTGAGTGAGTTCCAAACAAAAGAAGTCTCTGCAGATCCCAAGGCTCTTTAAATACTCCTGTTCAAAGAAGACAATGCTGTGCTTGAAATGAGACCCTACAGGAAACCAGCTCAAGGAAATTCACAAGTGGGAAAGGAATTTGAGAAAAAAGAAAACAAACCACATATTGAGCAATTCACTTCAGTGCAATCAAGAAGTATTTATTAAGGACCAACTGTGCACAAAGTACTTTTCTAGATGCAAGGTATACAAGGAAGAAAAGTGATGTGATCTCTTCCTTAAACGAATTTATAGTCTATTACAGTAGATAAGAAATGCATACAAATAAACATGATACAAAATAGATTGTGAGACGAATAGAAGTTTAGACAAAGTTCTATAAGAAATAGAAGAAAGTTCTGGTAGACATACTTTCTACAATGGACCTATTATAGTGGCAGAGTTGATAGTGATTCAAACTCCTCCCTGATGCTAAACATTGCCTCTTTAACAACCTAATCTCCTAATGTTACTATATGGCTGCAGATCCTAGAATACCACTGTCTTGAAACAATTACAAAGTCAAAAGGTAATGGAAAGACCCATGGTGACTACATTCAGAATGTACCATGATACCTACATGGACTTGCAAACCAGTCCATTGGGGTGAAATAACTGGATATGGAGACATTAATGAAGAGATGTATGATGGGAAAGCAGGTAATTATCAAGTGTCAAGAATAAGAGAACAGAAAGACAACTGAGGGAACATATTAATATTTTTGAGACCCAAAAAAGGCCAGGAAGATGGCTTCTAAAACACTGAATAATTCTACCTCTAAGACTTATTAAAACATACACACACGCATGCATACGCACACATGCACGTAAGTATGCACCAAAAAGAGTTGCACAAAATGGGAAGCAAAAAGGGGGACAGAACAATTGACATATGGACAGAGGGTGCCTACATTAGTGAAATCATAGATCAGGTAAAGTATCAATGACCATGCAATTCTATATCAACTATGATGTGCAAGACACAATACTTGGATTTATCAATGAAATTATGATATTGCAGGCAATAATTATGCCATTAATAATAAAAAAACAATTAACATTTATGTAGCTCTTTAATGTTTGCGAAGTATTTTTGCAATCCATTCACATATTTTCATCCTATACAACCTTGCCCATCTCTTATACATCCTTCAATGTGGAGGAGAGTCTACCCAACATGACAGTGGTTTTCCTCTACATATTTTGACATTGTTTAGTACCAATGGATCACAAAGATGGTCAGCTAGGTATCTTTCCCTCATGTTACATGACCAACTCTCTACAGCAGATAGGGGATGTAGCTACCAGTGTTTGACTCCATTCAGCTTAATGGAGGCACAGCAAATGACTGTTTAATTTACACAAGGCCTACTATACGTGTCCAAAAACATAAAGAAGAGAAAAAACTTGACCACTTAAGGAGAAAGGAAAAAAGAAGAAATCAACAATTCAAATAGCCTGTGCAATTCTACTCACCATTTGCCTGAATGGGTATTTGCCCCAGAGTGTGCATTAGATATAAGATGAGAATCTATTGCCATTTTCAATTAGTTGGTCTTAGTTCTCGTATTACTGATTATGTGAGCATCTCCACCCTATCAAGGTTGATTCTAAGGTCTCCATTTTATCAAGTGTACCAAAAGTCCTGTTGATTGACTATTTGTAATGGTAGAGGTAATGAGACAGACAGACTGAGTTGGCTTTCTTAGCATTCCTGGTTAGCTACAAGGCCCCTGATGGCATGTCCTCATGTCCCTTCTTACCTTAAAGTAAAAATAAATATTTGTGATTATATTGACATTTATATATAGAGAGAGAGACCTTTTAAGAGTATTTTCTCCTATTATTCTTTTCTTTCTGGCAAACTCTTTACCATTTTTATTTTATTCTCTAGAAGTCCTGGTTCCTTCCTGTCTCCTGATTTATGGTTTAGCTGGTTACACTGAAAACAAAGTGAACATTTGAGTTATTATTTTTTCATAGAAATCAGCTCGGACTGATCTGCTCTCTGAAAGAGACTACCTTCATTTAAAGAGACTATAACCCCTTTCCAGTTACAACTGTTGAATTAATTTTGGGATGATTTCAGAGATTTCCATGAGTATTTTTGACTATGCAGTATGTGGTCTTCATTTTAAGAAGCTATTCCCTGGGGGAGCGAGGTGGCACAGCAGATAGAGAACTGGCCCTGAAAACAGGAAGACCTGAGTTCAAATCCAGTCTCAGACATACAACACTTACTAGCTGTGTGACTATGGGCAACTCACTTAACCCTATTGCCTAGCCAAAAAAAAAAAAAAAGAACCTACCCCCATTCCCCACACTATAAGAGAAAAATCCACTGTTGTAAAGAACAGATGCTGTCAATCAAATACTCAACCACACTCGTCACACTCGGCAGCCACCATCAGAAAGTAATTTGGAGTAACTGCCAAGTTCTTTCTGGCTGCTTCTTTTTCCTGTCCTTCTGTGGATAATCTTATTTTTCGTGGGTCATAGACTCCCTTAGAAATATGCTGAAACCTATGAACCCCTTCTCAGAAACATGTTTTAAAGGCATAAGCTATATAAGATTATAAGTAAAAACCAATTATACTGAAATAGTTTCTCATCCGTAAAATGAACTGGAGAGGGATATGACAAACCATTCCAGTGTCTTTGCCAAAACAAAACCTCAAATGGGATGGCAAAGAATCTGCATGACTAACCAGCTAAACAGCGATAGCAACCAAACTAGTTATTAAAATATGTTTGGAAGACAACCTCAAGTGAAGAATCCCAGGTGCAGTGTTTATAAATTAGTCTCACCCAATCATGTGGTTAGCTCTAGTCCCCATCTTATAGATGCCTCCCTTCTCTATATCAGTGATTGCATTTCATTGATTTGTTTAGGGAAAAAATGTCTACAACTTGAAACTTGATATTAAAAAATGAATAAAGTAAATAGCATCAATGAATCTAGTTTTGGCATCCCTTGCACAAATTTTATCCTTATACAGTTATACCCTTATATAAAAAAGTCTACAGATTCAGTTTCTACCTTAAGCCACTTGTTTAGTGAGTTGGCAAAGCTTTCATTCCTCAGTTTTTCATTCCCAGCAAAATCTCCACACAGGTCAATAACCAGGCTATTGGGTTAACTTAGGAACTCGGAGTGTTGCTTGGAAGCCCTGCTTTCTCTCTATCTTGACTGGATATGATGTATTAACGCATCTCACTAAATATCTGCAACTATGCTGGACTTCAGTATATCCTTTCATCACTCAAGCGCAGTTGAAAGTTTCTGGTTTGTTCTAACATAGCTGATATTTCTAAATCCAGCATCAACAGTGGAGAAAGTGTCCATTCTATCCTTTGTTTGGTCAAGAACTCCTATCCCCATTTATAGTTATATATAGTTGTCCCCTTCCCTGCTCCTCTGCTTCATGTATGACATGAATTTTATTCCAGCTCCCCTAGATTTCCTTTCTCCACACTAAATATTTCTAGTTCTTTCATTTGATCCTAATATGGTACAGACCACAAGACCTTTACCATTATGCTCTCCCTTCACTTCTAGGATTGCCCTCCCCAAATAATCTCCACAGTACAAAGGAAATCAACAATATGAATCACTCTAGAAACTTCAAGCACTACACAATGATTAGTTAATATTATTAAGAGAAACAAAATCATGAAATCTGCTAGGATGAGTCTTGAAGATCTTAGGGACCCATATATTAGACAATCCAGGAGAGGTCAGGTGTTGAATTACAGACTGAGAAATAGAAGGCCCAGGCACCAATGGGCCAAAACTAGGCAGCTAGATAATATAGGAATAGCTATAGTTATAGGTATCTTAAATCCACATAGGTTAACAAAGTCCAGAATGAGGGCAGGATCAGGCAGAAAAGTAAATATCAGCATAGGTTGGAATAAACAGGCTAGCATAGTTCTAAGGAATTTGTTTAAATCTGAAGAACTTGAGCCAGGAAGACCTACGCTCACACATCTCACCTTGTTCATTTATTAGTAACCCCGGGCAAATCATTTAACCTTTCCAAACCTTAGTTACCTCATCTGCAATGTTTGTATAATAATACCTATAGTGCCTACCTCCAAGGGTGGTCACGACGCATCATCATCATCATCATCATCATCCTAGCATTTATTACTTTTTAGTTTGTAAAACACTTCACAAACATCACCCCATTTGATCCTCACAGCAACCCTCTGTGCTAGTGCTATTATCTCTATTTCACAGATTAGGAAACTGAGGCAGAGAAGTTAAATGACATAGAGTTGACAACTAGTGAGTGCCTGAGCAAGAATCAAACTCAGAAATTACTGAGCCTAAGATCAATGCTCATCATTGTCACATAGCAATCTAATATAAGATCATGGATGTAAAATTCTTTGCAAATTATGGAATACTACATAAATGTCAGTGGTGGTGGTAGTAGTAGTAGTAGTAATAGTAGTAGTTATTATAAGACAAAATATATACAAAGAAATTCCCTTTGAGATGGTCTCCAGGTTACATTTTACATGTTTTGTTTATTTATGATTGCACATTTTCTCCTTGAGGATTTATACTAATTTTGCCTTTCTTTGTTTCCCCAACATTTAGTTTAGTGCCTGGCAAGTATTTAATAAATGTTTATTAAGTTACTGGCTAACACAAAATAATTTTGAGAGGGGGCAAATGTTAAAAGCTAGGGATGGGGTAGAAAGAATAGGAAAGATCTAATGGAGGACATGACACCTGAGTTGTACTTTCCGAGAAGCTAGAAATTTTACAAGGTGGGAATAAGGAAGGAATGTATTCCAGACAAAAAGAACTGTTTTGTGCATTATTAAAGAGATGAGTGATGTATTGTACATGGAGCACAGCTAACAGTCCATTTTAACTAGAAATCAGCATATTAAGGGGAGAAGTATGAAATAAGTCTAGAAAAATGGTTGAGATCCAAATTGAGACTGGCTTATAGATAGATCTGTCAGTATGATATGAAGAGAAGAGACAGAACCAAAAAAAAAAAAGAAAAAAGAAAAAAGAAAGGCTCAGAATTGAGCAACTTTGAAAATAAGGCAACTTCCTAGTCCAGACATAGAAGCTCTTACAATCATCTTCTTTTAGACCAAATCAATCCCCAGATGGCACTAGCCTAAAAGAGTCAAGGATGTAGATAGGATGAGCATAGAGAAGAAAGACATCTGGATAGAATTAAGCTGACAGAAAGTAGTGAGAATAGATTGCTCTTAAAAAGGCATGACACTGGAGAGAACAATTTCATTCAACTGATAGAAGTAGAAGCCAGAACGTAAGAATGTTAAGGATTAAATGGTATGGGGGGGGTAAGAGTTCTACAAATGTGGTTGCTGTTGTTCAGTTGTATTTCAGTTATGTCTAACTCTTCATGACCAAATTTAGGTTTTTTTCTTGGCAAAGATACTGGAGTTGTTAGCTATTTCCTTCTCCATCCTATTTTACAGATATGGAAACTGAGGCAAACAGGGTTAAGTGACTTGCCCAGGATCACACAGTTAATAAGTGTCTGAGACCAGATCTGAACTCAGGAAGATGAGTCTTCTTGACTCTGGGACCAGCAATCTATCCACTATACCATCTAGCTGTCCCAAGTCCACAAGTATGGGCCAATCCTTTAAATTATTTGACTGAAAAAGGAAAAAAAAAAGAAATAGGACAGTAATATTGCAACATCATATGGGCTAGTTGCAAACTGGCCTTCCTAAGGAGGAAAAATGTGATTTAGAGCATAGCAAAGAGTCTATGCCAAGTCAATCAAATAGAAACCAGTAAAGTCACCTGCTGTCTGGTGGATATGCCTAAATCATCACCTTTAGATCCTTCAGACAAAAGAGCGTGTAGTCACTGCTTTAGCTTGGAAATCAATTTTAATGGAAGCCTAATTAAGAGCACATCACAGTAATAAAGCACGGTGGTCACAAGGGCACGAACAAGCAATATTCTGGGCCAAGGAAAGAGGAATGAACAGATTTTCCAGAGACATCAGAGATAATAACAGCAGTCCTAAAATAGCCTGGCTCCCAACCTTTAATTCTCGACTCATCTTAGGAGGCGCAGCCGACATTGGTACTGACTACAGTGCATTAAAAAACACAAACAAACAATGAAGGGCAGTGTATTGTGCCTTTTCCTATTTGTCTTTTGAGGTCTGATTCACAAACAAATGGAGAATGCTGCAGCAAGTCTATTCTCAGAAGCAAACAGCTAAACACTCATGTCTCCCTCAGAAACATTCAGCTACCAAGGACAGTTACTTTACTGCCTGCGTAGAGAGCAGATGATGGCTTTATATTGACAAACCGCAAACCTTGAAAAAAAATGTAGATAAGCAAGCTATTCCACGTTTACTGAAAACAGGTTTTTTTTGCAGTAGGTGTCTCCATTTGTTCCTTTCTTTTCTGTTTTCGAACTTGTTTTTCTATTATGCGACAAATGGTGAGATACATTATTATTGCTATTGCTGTTGTTAATTTTATGGCTGTTATTCACTCTTAGCATTTTGTTTGATGGAGTGGGCATTTAATAAACGCTTCTTGATTGACTGTCTGACCGGAGCTCATGTAGAAAAACAAGAGTCTTAGGACAAATCACTGCCTTCCTATGTTTTAATGTTCACTGCTAAGTGAACACCCTGTATTTGAGTCAGTGTATTAGAATGCGGGCTCATCTTACGTAGATTTGCTGAAAATATTTGATGATGATGACAATGACAACAATGATGAAGATGATGATGATGGTGTTTATTGTTCTGGACCTGTGATTTTATCAATTTTGGCAACATGTTTTTAGGACCTCCCTCTCCTCCAGGAGAATATAAGCTCCCTGAGGTCTGAACTGTTTCTATATCTCCAGCACCTAGCACAGTGCCTGGTAAACAGTATTTAATTAGTATTTGCTGGCTGCTTCACTGATACAGATCAGCAAGTCCTATGCTAATTAGAGTCTTTGGAATTTGGCTGGGACATCGGGAAGCTAACTGACATGCCTTTGATTCCCCAGCTAGGTGCCAAAGGCAGACTAAAATTCAGGACTTCTCTACTATAAAGTGGGCCCATTAGCGACCACACTGCTAATCAAGGGTAATTCATATTATATTGATGCTGTGCATGCCTAACGAACTTCTAATCTGATAATGCTATTATGATTTGATCAGAGGATTTTGATAATTGGATGGGATCTTTGGAATCGTATAGTTCAACCCCATCTGCTTTACAGATGAGGATCACTAAGACCAAGGAATGGAGGGACTCACCGAGGTTATAAAGCCATGGGATTTTAGGGTTACAAGGAACACCACTAGCCACCTACCCCTGTAGGCTATAAAGATTACACCATAGCCAATTCAATGTGGTATTCCGGTTTGTTCCAGACTCTCTGATAAAGGAAATGCTATATCAATCAATAAGTCTATAAATCAACAAGTATTTATTAAACACACATCATGAGCCAGGCTCTGCATTAGATACTAGGAGTCTGAAGATAGAAATACAACATCCCCTGCCATCGGGAGGCTTATATTCTATCAGAGGAGATAGAATGTACATAAATAACGGTATGCAAGATATACTAGTATCAGAGGCTGGAGATTAGGAAAGACTTCACGTAAGTAGCAATTGAGCAGAGTCTTTTGAAGCAGCAAAGGAATTCTAAAAGGCAGTAATAAGGTAGGAATGCTCTGCAGGAACAGAATACAGCAAGAGCAAAGATATAGAAACTGGAGGTAGAGTTTCATGTAGGAGGAGTAGTAAGAAGGCCAGTTTGGTTGGACCAGAGAGTATAGGAAAGGGAGAAATGTATAGCAAGGTTGAAAATATGTAAATAAGGTTAGAGTCAGGTTGTGAATGGCTATATAAGCAAAACAAAGTAGCTTATATTTGATTCTAGGGATGATAAGGAGCCACTGGAGTGACATGGTTAGATTCATACTTCAGGAAAATCACGGAAGCAGCGCAAGTGAGAAAAAGGCCTTGATTGGATTGGAAATACCACAAGGCCTTTTCTCTTTTAAGGGTCGTTCTGAGTTTAGCTTTGGGGGAGATTATCAGCTAGAATTGTTTTTAATCCACTAGAGGCCAAACTTTGGAGTTCAAGTCCATTCAAAGTCTCCTAGAGAGTAACCCTCAGAGTTATTATTTACATATTTTATTGGACTTCTGATTTTATTGTTGTTGGGAGTTCCCAGTGATGGACTCCCTCTACCAATGCAAAATGGACATTTCCTTTACAACTTACAGTCTTAAAGAGTTGCACTGGGCTTTGAGAGGATCAGTAACTTGTCCAGGGTCACACAACCAGTATGTGTCAGAGGTAGGATTTGGAACATTTTTTTTTTAAATTTCAAGGCTGGCTCTCTCTCTGTCTCTCTCTCTGTCTCTCTCTGTCTCTGTCTCTCTGTCTCTGTCTCTGTCTCTGTCTCTGTCTCTCTCTGCCACACTGCATCTTATCAGCCATAATACTTAGATGTATACATTGTTGTTGCTGCTTGTTGTCTGGTCATTTCAGTCATGTCCAAAGCTCTCCGTGCCACTATTTGGGACTTTCTTGGCAAAGATTCTGGAGTGCTTTGCCATATCCTTCTTCTGTTCATTTTATAGGTGAGGAAGCTGAGGCAAACGGGGTTAAGTCACTTGCCCAGGGCCACACAGCTTGTGAGTGTCTGAGGCCAGATTTGAACTCAGCAAGTTGACTCTAACTTCAGTCCTAGCACTCTATCTTCTGTGACACCGAGCTGCCCCACATTTATATGTAGAGTACTTTATTCACAGTAAATGTAAAGGATAGGTAATATTAATCTTATTCTCATTATGCAGTTTGGAAAAGAGTATATACAAAGATTAGGAAAGATTGTATATATAAATTGCTTTATCCACAATGAGTCTATATGATCTTCATTTCATATAGATTGGAAAACTGAAGTCCAGACAGGTTGTGATTTGCCCCATCCCTCTCATCCATTTCTAAATAGTGGCACATCCAGGACTGAGCATCACAGAAGCTGAGGGTTGGAAGGGAGCCCTCTGGCCATCTGACTTGTACCTGAATGAGAATTCCATCAATATCACGCTCAACATGTTGTCATTTGACCTTTGCTTGAAGACCTCTAATAAGGGGGAATCTACCACTCCAAGGCAGTCCATTCTCCTTTGGGGCAGTCCAAATTGTTAGGGAGTTTTTCTTACATCAAGATAAAATTTATCTCTTTGAAACTTCTACTCACTGTTCCCAGTTCTATCTGCTAGAACCAAATAAAATAAATCCAATCCCTCTTGCATATGATAGCCCTTCAAATACTTGGACAACTATCATGTCCTTCCCAAGTATTCTTTTCTTCTGGCTAACCAATTCTTCCAAGTAATTCTTATATGACATTAAGTAAAGGCTTTTCATCATCCACTCTGCTGTTCTCTAATGACTCTCCAGCTTATCAATTTCTTGCCTAAAATCTGGCACCTAAAACTGAACACAATACTCTATAGTACCAAACCAGACTACATAGTACGTTGGTACTGCCAGCTATGTAGTCCTGGACACTACACTTTAGCACATCTTAAGACTGCTACAGTTTCCCTGGACTTCCACATAACACTGTCAATTCATTTTGAGCCTGAAGTTCATTGAAACCTTCCTGTATTGTTCATGTAAGCTTTTATTTACCCAGCCCTAGCCCCACTATGTTGTACTCATGAAATTGGCTTTTTTAATCCAAATATAAAACTTTACCTTTATTTCTATTAAATTTAACTTTACTAGGTTAAGCACAATGTTTTAGCCTATTACTTTGTTAGGTGTGATTCTGTTATCCAGGATGTTAATTATCCTTCCAAGTTTTGTATCATTTTTAAATATGATAAGCAAGTCGTCTGTCCCTGTATCCAAGTCATGAACTAAAAAAACAATTGTGCTATAAGAAATGATGAGCGGGATGGTTTCAGAAAAACCTGCAAAGATTTATATGAACTAATGTAAAGTGAAGTGAGCAGAACCCAGAGAACATTGTACACGGTAACAGTAATAGTGCAAGGATGATCAACTGTGAAAGACTTAGCTACTCTGATCATGACAATTCCAAAAGACCCACATTGAAAGATGCTATACATCTCCAGAAAGAGAATTTATAAACTCTGAGAAAATTGAAGCTTTTCCCACTTTCTTTATTTTTTGTGTGTGTACATATATAATTTCTTTTGTAACATGACTAATATGGAAATATGTTTGCATGTTTTCACATGTATAATTGCTATCACATTACTTGATTTCTCAAAAGGCAGGAAAAGGGCAAGAGGAAGGGACAGAATTTAGAATTCAATTTTTTAAAGAATTAAAGTTAAATTTTTAAAATGCAATTAGGAAATATTTAATAAAATAAGTAAAATTTGAATTAAATTAAAATTTGAAAACAACAACATTAAATACAACAAGACCAATCACTCTTATGGCACTCCACTGGAGATTTTGTAATATTTAACCATGAATCACTATACTTTGGGCCTACCCATTCAACTAGTCCTAAATCCATCTAACTGTACTTTCATGTAACCTGTATCTTTCTGCTTTTTTGAAAAGAATGGCAATGGAACCTTTATCAAATGTTTATTAAAATCTAACTAAATTGCACCTACCACAATAACCATGTTTAATTCATGTCTTCCAACTCCAAATAAATTACTCAAAGTGGTCTATCTACTGTAAACATGATTGCTGACTCTGGACTAATCTAGATTCCCAAGGCTGATTTAGACTCTATCTGATTTCCTAAGCACATTTTTAACATTTGTTTGCTTTCAGAAACTGAAATGCCATATGATGTAATGGAAAGATAACTAGACCTCTAGTCAGATGCAACCTGGGTTCAAATTCTTCTTCCGGTACTTAGATTCCATATGTCCATAGAAAGTCGCTTAAACTGTTTGGTTTCAGTTTCCTAGTGATAAAATGGGAATAATAATGCCTACAGCACTTATAAAGTTGTTTTGAGAATCAAATGAAATATAAAACAGTATGCAAATCTTAAAATACCATATAAATGTTGGTATATATTTTTAGCCTTAACAAAATGAGAAATCTTTGCACTTTCCATGTTCTGGATAAAAATGTTTAAGTAATAGGATAATTTGCTCTTTAAACGCTAGGTGAATAAGAAGTAACTATTTATTATTTCCATACTATGTGCCAAGGACAGTGCTACTGTAACAAAACTAGAACAGTAGTTAACCTCAAGAAGCTCATATTTTCCAGGGATAGGGGAATAATATGTACACAGACAAGTACTTTTAAAACATATGTAAATTATACAACGAGCTTTTGGGGAGTTGGAAAGAATTAATGACTGCGGAGTCAAGAAAGGCCTTGTGTAGGAAGAACGTAATGGTTGAGCTGAGTCTTGAAAAAAGGTAGCCAAAGATTCCATGAGGCAGAGGTGAGGAGGGAGGGCATTCCAGGCATGGGAGATAACCCGTATAACAGCAAAGGGAGTACAGATGTGCAGGGAACAGCAAGTCGGTCAGTTTGGCTGGAAGGAAGGATGTGGATGTGGAATGAGGGCTGCCTAAAGGGGAGTAATGAGAAATAAATCTGGGAAATGATATTGGACCCTATTGGGAAGGGCTTTAAATGTCAAAGAGAATTTTATTTTCCATCCTAGATAGGGAGGTACTACAGCTGTTTAAGCAGGGGTGTGACATAGCCATATCTCTGCTTCAGATATATTACTTAAAAAATAACTATTTATTTTATTTTTAATTTATGGCATTTCCATAACACAATAAAATAAATTGCACACAAAACTGCACATCTATTATATATAACTTGCTATTCATTTTAAATATATAAAAAAGTTATCATATAAAGTTATTTTTGCTCTCTTTTTTCTTCCCTTCTCCCCACCCTAGAGATGGCTACCATTAGACACAAATATGCATATATATGTAAAATCATTTTATACATATCTTTATTTATCATTTCTTTCTCTAGATGCAAATAATGTCTTCCTTCTCCTGTCCTTTGTAGTTAATTTGGGTATTCATGCTGGTCAAAATGGCTTATTCACTCAAAGCTGTTCTTAAAACAATATTGCTGTTATTATATACAAAATTCTCTTGGTTCTGCTCATTTTGCTCTTCATTATATCGTGCAAGCAAGCCCATGTTTTTCTAAGATCATTGGGCTCATCATTTCTTATGTCACAGTAGTATTCCATCATAATCATATACCACAACTTGTTCAGTCATTCCCCAATTAACAGGCATCCCTACAATTCCAGTACTTTGCCACCACAAAGAGAGCTGCTATAAACATTTTAGAGCATATAGGTTATTTTCCTTTTTCCCTAATCATCTTTGGAAATAGACTTAGTAGTGGTATTGCTGTAGTATATTACCTTTGTAGGAAGAGAGATCAGTTATGGTGTTATTATCATAAAAATTTAGGCAAGAGGGGGTGAGTGTCTGAACTAGTGTTGTCACATATGAGTGAAAAAAGGTAGACTGATACAGATATGTTTTGAAGGTAGCATCCACAAGATTTGGCAATTGACTGGATATGAAGAGGGGGCAGGGGAATGAAGAAGTGTGAGGAGTAGATTACTCTGAGGTTGAGGACCTGGATGACTAGCAATATGGTGGTACCTTTAACAGAAACAAAGATAATGAGAAGAGTGATGAAGTTCAAGGGGAAAGCTGAATTCCATTTTAAAGATATTGAGATGGTGATAGCCCTTTAAAAATTTGCAAAGCTTTAAATCCATTATTTAATTTGATCTTCACTAAAACCCTTGGAGGTATGTTATTTCTCTTACTATTATCATCTCCCTTTTACAGATGCCAAAACTGAGGGTGAAAATAGTTAAGTGATTTGCTAGGGTCATACATGTAGTGTTTGAGGCAGGATTTGAACTCAGACCTTCCTGTCACCAAGTCCCACACTCTATCCACTTTTCCAACTAGTTATCCCAATAGGACAAGGGGAGACCAAGTATGCTCAAAAGAAATTTGACAATGACTGGATGTCAAGAGAAAGATGACATCTCTCTACTGTAGATTTGGGAGACATCTTTGCAGAAAGAATAATTGAAATCAAATGAGGTGATTAGATCACCAAGACAGTACATATAGAAAGAGGAGAGCAGGGGATAATCATGAGCTCTGTCCAATCACAGAGGTAAGAAATATTTTGATGGAAATGACTACTCACAGTGTTCAGTACTTGCAAATATGAAAATTTTGTATTATTTTCCTGAGACATTTGGCCCTTAGTTCATCATTGAAGAAATCTGAAATCATACATATTGTAGTCTGTAAGTCACATCCCTATTCCACTGCCTCACCAGTGGCAATATGGGGAGCTCTATCATAATCAGTGATTCAATTTTAGGCCTGGCTTTGGCATACAATTATGAGAAAACTGCCTGTCACTTTTTGTAAATAGTGGAAAGACTGAAATAAGTCCATCTAGCCCTGCATAATATGGAGTAACTTCTTTAGGTATCACAGTGAGAAATAGTTGAATACTCACGAAGTCATCATTAAAGTCAGAAAAGGTTGTTCATTATTTACATTTGTTTTTCTTTAAGAAAAAAAATGATCTTAAGTTTTACAATGCACTCTGGAGCTAAATTCTTCCCAAATAGTTTATTCTATCAGCAAAAGACTTGCCATGAAATGAAATACACACTATAATTCCATGTGTGATCTTTAAATTAATAAAACAATTACATGAGTGATTTTTCTGTTGAGAGATTTTCTGTAATATCAAGAGGAGACAAGGTAGGGATTTGTTTTATTTTTTGAAAGGACAAATCAGTCAGTCTATTTCTTTTACTAATATTAGTATTTTTATAAATGATTAGACTCCATTCATAGATGCAAAACAATTAAGGTAATTAAGAAATGTGAAGAGAAGCATAATTGAAGAGGGAGTCAGGAATACTTAAGTTCATGTCTGGCCTCTGATACATATTAGCTGTGTGACTCTGGACAAGTCACTTAACCTTTAGTATCCCTAGGTACCTGTTTAAGACTGTAAGATGCAAGCAGATGCCAATTTGCATTGGTAGAGAAGTAGAAAAAGTTAACTCATGAGCATTTCCCTATACCGATTAAGTCACAGATCTGCCTACCTCCTAGATATATCTATCTATACATATACTACATGCATGTACATATATGTATATATGCAGACATATAAGAATATACGCATATATTGTAACACATACATATTTCCAGCAAAAAAAAAGTGCTTCAATTTTCTAAGTAATTTAGGTAAAAGTATTATTTTAGTCTGTTTTAGCTAGAAAGTTGCTGCAAATCTTTATTCACTTTGAGTAAGAAAACATTTCTCTCTTTGGGATCTCCAAGCATAGCTCATAGTAAACTCTAAAACTAGATCCCCACATACGAATCCAGTTGGACTTAGGAAAGTGGCTCCCAATTAATCAGGTGACTGGAATAAAGAGGTGGCCTTCTGTTGTTGACAGAGCAGGACCTCCTTGATTCAAGGCTCATTTATCTCTTGAGGGGTTGTGCACCTCTAGTAGCTCTCACACCTGTCATAGAGCTTTGAATACTGAAGTATGAACCTCTAATCTTTTGGAGTTTGTGAACTGATTCAAACATTTTGGAAAGCAATCTGTAATTATGCTTAAAAAATTATTAAATTAGGCATAACTCCAGATTGCTCTCCCAAAATGTTTGGATCAGTTCACAATTCCACCAACAATGAATTAGTGTCCCAATTTTTCCACATCCCCTCCAACATTTGTCACTTTTGCCTTCACTGATTTTAGCTAATCTGATAGGTGTAAAATAATATTCCAAGATCATTTTAACTTGCATTTCTCTAATCAATAATGATTTACAACATTTTTCATATGACTATAAATTGTTTTGATTTTTTTATCTAAATACTGCCTATGCATATCTTTCGATCATTTATCAATTGGGGAATGACTCATATTCATATAATTTTTTACAATATTCTGTAAATGTTCTGTATTTGAGATACAATGGGGTCACTTTCTACATTTGATCTTCCCCAGCCACTAGTGCCTCTTCTCTCAAAAAGATGTTGTTTTCATTTTGTATATATCTTTCATATACAGGTATATGTACATGCTATCTCCCTTGAGCAGATGTGAGCTCCAGACAGCAAGGATCACTTCATTTCTATTTTTGTATCTCCAGCACCCGATACAGTGCCTGGCACATAGCAAACCTAAATACTTACTGATTGGTAGCTTAATTACCCAATAGGGGTCTAGGATAGGTATCAATTGTCACTCAGTTCCATCTTCTTTATAGAAATCCATGTGTATTTGTTTTTTTCATGGTTATTGTCAATAATTATATCGCCTCCCCCCCTTTTTTTACTTTGTCCTTGAGGATTTTTCTGATTATATTGTGCTATAAATTTCCCTGAAAATCAATGTCCTTCTTAATCTTCAGTAAATATAATTTTCTATCTCCCTTGAGCAAGAATGCTGTTTAATCATGGGAGTTCACCCCATTAAATGTCCTATTGTCATTTTGCTAAGAATATTTCAAGCTACTGGATGAAAGGGGGGCAAGCAAGTCATTTATACTCCTTGGTTCTTCCTATGAAAAATTTGGCTCCTAAAAGAATCATGAGTTAAGCTGAAATGAATGAATGAATGAATGAATGAATGAATGAATGAATGTTCCCCATTAATTTCTACTCTGGAATTTCCAGTAGTTGAAGAGATCCATAATTACAATATTGTTGGCACTCTTTCTACTTACGTGAATCCTAAATATTTCCTACCTTACTAAATACATGACTGTGAGTTGCTTTGGTAACAAAGCCTTCTGAACTTAGCTAGGCTGATCTCCAGCTGACAGATACATAATCCATCTTAGGGCCATATTGAAAGCCATTCACATTTGTTGGGATTTTTAAAAGGTTCTTAGCAGGAATACCTATGAGAACCTTGGACTGAGTCCATGCTGGAATGAAACAGAATAGGAGTTTCTCACATCGGTGAGTAATGGGAAATTGAAGAAATTAAAATCAAAATTGAATGCAAATGAAATCAAAGCCTAGCACAGTACCTGACACATAGTAAGTACTTCATAAATATTTGTTGACTAAATGATTTGCTGAATAATTCAGTGCAACTTCCTGGTAGCACATTGTAATATAGTGTAACCCTGCTATATTGTGAGTACCAAGGGAAAATTAGAATACTCATTACATAGCCTTGCTGTGTTCTAACCAGAGTAATGTATGTTATCTCTGTATCTCTAGTAGACTGAGTGGATTGGGGTTAGGGAGGGGGAGGGTTGGATCAACATTCAGTACATAAAGTCTCTTCATAGGAATCTATGCTTCTTAAAGGGATTAATGGTATTTTACTTCATTTTACTCCTTGATATTTTCATGACAAAGGCTTGTAAAGATCTGAGCAATCCATCAGTAGATTATCAATAAACAGTCAATCCATATAATTCAGCCTCCAAATTATGCTTCTCTCTCAATTGATAATACACTATAATATGGCTCTGTTCTCAGTTCAATGGATAATTCAACTCTTCTCCTTACTCTTTGAACATATGGTTTTAAATTCATAAATTTATAGAGGTGAAAAAGGACCTCCAAAATCTTTAAGTCCAAAATCATCATCTTGCAGTTGAAGAAAAGAGAAAGGTCACATACTTAGTTAACTGCAGAGTTTTGGAGTTATATTTGGGGGCATCAGAGGCCATCTAAAAGAATAATGAGCTGTTAAAAAAAATTACCTCTACAATGTCACTAACAAGTGGTCATTCAGCCTTCTCTTGAAGATTTGGAATGAATGGAAAACTATTTCCTCCTGAGGTAGTTTCTTCCATTTTCAGAAATATGCAACTGTTATGATGTTTCTCCTTGGATCAGACTGAAATGTGCCTGTCTGTAGCTTTCATCCATTAGTCCTAAATTCTTCCCTCTAGGGCTAAACAGAACAGTGTCTTTTACATGGCAGCCCTCCCAATACTTGAAGACAACTATCATTCTCTCCCCTACTGAAATCTTTTCTTTTTTCAGCTTAAATATCTCCTCTTTCTTCTGTGTGGAAAATTGATTGGAATGGGGAGAGACTGGGGAAAGGGAGAACAATTAGCATGTTATTAGAATAGACCTGCCCAACATATGGCCCATGGGCCATGCTTGTACTCCCTTTGGAGTACTCCTAAAGTCCCTAAATGCAGTGCCCAGAAGAAGAGTATGATGCTACAGATTTCCCTAACCAAGGAAGAGTTGGGAATGGAGACAGCCCTCACCTTTTCCCTCTCCTGCTCTATGAATCATCTCCATCTAGTAGCACCTCCTGCAGTCAGAGTCCACTGCCTCTCATACAAAGGTCCAGGCAGTGACAAGAACCTTGGAATACTTGCCTTCCAGCAACCATAGAATTACGGGTTTAGTACTTGGATTTGATTTCCCCTAAGTTTCCATTGTCCTCAATGAGGAATGCACTATTTTTCATCAAATCTTATGTCAATCAGGGCCAAAGCATTCAGTGCCCTACAATCAGGACTTTTTCTGCTCCTTAAAAGGCAAGATCCAACCTCTTACCTTGTCTACTCCTACATATATGGATGCCTTAGGCATTGGTGAGGGAGTACAGCAGTATTTTCTATCATACACACTCATGTCATCTTATAGCACTGGCCTGGTAGTCTGTGTAAGGAGTTTAAGTCCCCATATAGAAAACCATGAGGATCATGAGACAATGTTTTCTCTATTACATTATACTAGGCTCAAAAACAGCATATGCCCTCCAAGAAAAATTCAGTGTTATAAGAAAATGACAAGCATGTTTTTTGTTATTAGAAAATGGTATTGCTGATAGAGCTATGTGATTATGTGTTACTGACAAAGCTTCTCAAATAAAGATTTTTGTACTTCAGTCTCTACTTTGTGGCTTTATTCACTAATTGAAATTGGTACTAATTACTTTAGTTAGTGTTCCTGCCTCTGCCTCTTATGAATCATGATAATTTCATTACCAAAAGGTCACTCCATCTCTTATTCTGTTCTGTCTCCTAATGCTGGCTCCTCAGTTGATAATGATTATTTCTTTTTTTTTTAATCACTAACTAATCCACTCTGCTCTCTGGGGACCCTAAATTCTTTTCCCTAATGAAATGAAGGTCTCAACCTTAGAACAATGTTTTGGGCCTGAAAGAATATTTATGTCACCTGGGAAGGTGAAGTTTCACTGGAGTGAGTGGGTGAGGGAGTTTAGACTATTTATAAGTTTAGGTGCAGGTCCTCCATTTTGCATATTTTTGTTCAGTAAAATAAAGTCTGTGCTATATTTGGTGAATTAATTGGCTGAGTGCATTCATGGGAACTATGGGCCACTGAATTTTGAATTCCATTACATAAACCATGCTGCTACATTTAAGAATTTTGAGCAAAGCATTGGCAGAATGAATGAATTCATGACCAGCATATTAGGAATAATCAAAAGTATTATTCTAGCATAAAGCATGTCAGAAAGCCAGTCCTAAGTGACTAGATTGGGGAATTATGATGCTTCTTAGAGCTTGGCGAGCCAGAAGAATATGCTAGAGGATGTGGATTCTAACACCTGCTTCCAGGTCTCTGCAGTGTTCTTCAAAGTGGTCTGCCACTTAGGCAAGTCACTTAAATTATCTGTGCCTTAGTGTCCTCAACCACAAAAATAAGAAGGCTGGAGATTTCTTCCGACTTTAATTTATAATCTTATGGTCCTAAAATAAAATAATATATTAATTGATGAGAAAATGTATAATTTAACCATAATAATCACCAGGCCTATGGATAGTGGTGAATTTTTCTTTATAACCAAATCCACTCAACAGTAACCAGAATCTAGAATTTTTGATGATATAAAATGGCTTTATGCCTTCAGTTATGATTGAATGTAGTGTAGGACCCAGGATAAAGTTCTTTTTTATTACTGACATGCTGAAAATTTTGTGTTCAATATGCTAAAAAGTTTCTGAAAGTCAGTCAGACCTAGAGCTGGTTAGCCATTGAACCAAATTCCACGACCATTTCACAATAGTCATTGTCTGACCTATAGATCTCCAATTTTATCTTGCAAAATGGCAGAGCTCCATTCTAAAGTGACCAAAGATGCCCTTGAGCAAGCCCAAGGGATGAGTGGGCATTTCTTATGAAAACAGTGTTATTCATATAGTGTCACAAAAGAATCATCCTTTTTGTCCCCATATTTCGATAAAACTCTTGAAAAGGATCAAATAGAAAGAATTCTCCAGAACCTGTTCTTCCAGAAGACATTTTTATAGAAGAGAAACACATAAATAGAATGTATGAGTAAAAAATACAATAAAGGACGTAAGATATGTTGACAGCTTCTTATATATAGATGTTCTTGTGGGTATATTTCTCCATTAGCGTATACATCATCATGTTGTCAAATTAGTTTGTTGATAACTATTAGTCTTTTGATATGAAAACAAGTTCATAAAACAGCTTTACAAAACTATATTTGTTTAAAGAAACTTACATAAAAAATAATTAGCTAGAAGCAGAAAAGATATTAAACATATGTCTAAACTTGGTCAATAACCCATTATATGGAAACAAAAACCAATGGGACATAAGTGAATGAAAGCAGATGAGAAGGGGGAAAAAAGGTGATTATTTTTTTTGGTTGTACCTAAAAGGAGTCAATGTCATGTTCAGTGTGTGTGTGTGTGTGTGTGTGTGTGTGTGTGTGTGTGTGTGTCTGTCTGCCTATGTGTGTGTATATCTTTGTAAGGAAGATCAGGCTCTAAAAAGGAGGCAGCATATTACAGTAGAAAGAATACTGCCTTGAGTCAGAAGACTTAAACTCAAACCCCAACTCTCATGTTTCTCATTTCAACCTCCCTAAACCTCAATTTTCTCATCTCTAAAGTGATTGGTTGGATTAGATGGCCTCTGAGGTGCCTTCAAGCCCCATTATGTATGATTCTACCAATACATAAACATACACATATACATATATGTGCATGTATACATATGTGTGTGTGCATATGTGTACATATATGCATGTATACATGTGTGTGCATATATTTATATAGCAATCCTACAAGCTAATAACAGAAAGGGAGGAAAATATCTCTCCAAGTTGGAGTTAAGAAATTGAACACTTGGCTACTGATTTCCTTGAATAGAGCAACAAGATTTCAGTTACAATGGCATAGGACACCATACAAATCTGGGAAATCTTGACCATATGCTCAAAGGAAACACACTATGAATAGCCATGGGGACCAAGATGTTGGAGTATAAACTGCTAAAGGAGAGGGGAAATAGTGAAGCAATACATGTGACCAGATCAGGAGAAGCAAACAGTATGGAGCATAGCCTGAAGAACTAGATATTTGGGGAATATTCCAATATACTGAAATATATTCAAATGGCTTAGAAAGGGGATAGATATGATCCCATGGAATCAAATTCTACAAGGGAAGTTAATCTAAGAGGATCATAGGGCTATAGAAGGGAAACCAGAGGCCATTTAGACCAAGACTGTCATTTTACCAGTGAAGAAACAGGAACCCAGCCAGCTTAAATGATTTGCTCAGATAGGTGGTAAATAGCCCAGGTAGGGTTTGAACCCAAATATTCTGATCCCTGAGCCAGTGGGTTCCATTATCACAAGAGAGGGGTGTTTTCCAGAATAAATTCACGGAGACATAATTTACTACATTATGATTACAAAGTAAATAGGGGGTTGTTGTTGTTTGTTTTCAGTTCTCAAAGAGGACCATGGCATCAGGAAGGTGATGCCATGACTTGCAAGTGAATTGGATTTAAATGAAGGAGGGCTGTGCAAAGTCACAAGCCTCATTTTCTCCTTTGGAGCCATCTGGGTCTAGTGGCAAAATATATAGATCAGTATGACTGAAGACTGCCCCACAGCCTCAGGGTGCAATACCCTAACAAACATCCAACTTCTGATTTATTTTATTTTTAGCCTCTATCAATTGCTTTCAAATACAGTCAGTTACTCAATGAGTGTTTAAGAGACTGCTATGTGCTATATATACTATGCTAAGCACTGAGGATACAAAGAAAAGCAAAAAACAGTCTCCGTGCTCAGGAAGCTTGCAGTCCAATAGAACTGGCAAAAATTTTAAAAAAGCATTATTTCTGCTTAACAGTATTTATTTTTTCCTCATAGACTAGATCCACAAGGCTCTGATCATGTCCAGGAATTCTCTTAGAAGTATAATGATGGCATATATGAATTCTCTATGTTGTTCTCAAATAGGTTTAGTGAAACATTTCATATTCATGGGTATCTCATAGGCTGAATAATAACTAGGAATTCTTTCACTTAGGGGCAAAAAACAACTAGAGGAAGTGAGATGACAAAGCAGAGGGTAGTATTAGTGGCCCAGAGGATAACTTCTCCCCAACATTCATACATGTGCTGGAGCCCATGCAGACACTGGCACCCTAAGGAAAAAGCCCTATCTCCCCCCCACTAGTTATAGCTTTGCTCAGAGGACAGATGGGCACAGACATCATTTTAGTATTAAGCTAGGCAGAATGATTTTAACTAGAGACTAGGGAAGAAAGAGGGGAAAATATTTCTTTTCCTCACCAGGTTTAAGGAACACAAAGAGGAGCGAATGAAAATGATAATGTGCTACTTTACAACATTCCTTTAGAAGCTGAGATCCTTCATTATTTTTGATGACACCATTTCAACAACAATTACTTGTTAAAATGTAGAGTATTTATTGTACTATCATATTTTCATGCATAAACACCCATGGGAACCATTTGCTGTTAATGGGATTTAATATAGCATTCAAATCAACTACTGATTTTTTTAAAAGGTGCTTTATAAAAAAAGAGTATCAGTGTTATAAGATTTTAGTATCAGGTAAATCTACCTAATTATAATAGTCTAACATAGAACTTTATAAGCCATGGATGATGCCATAATAATTTTAGGATATTTCAGGGAGTAGATTCGTATTCAATTTTTAAAGTACAACGCTTTGTTCATATAATGTGATTTTTGTTGCCGCATGCAACATATGGTCTGTGTTTATGAATGGAAATTTATTCTTTCAGTACATGAGCGTATAGTCCCTAGAGCTTAAAACATACACTCTAACTTATTCATGAACATTAAAGACAATTCTTTGGAATTAGCATTGATGCTCTGTTGGGATACTGTAGGAAAGCTTGCTGGATGTTGACTACTTCCTTGAGCAAGATTAACATTAGTGAACATTGACAAAAAATACACAATCCTACCTTGCATATGTTGATAGGAACTGTAATATATCTGAGTGTATGTGTTTGTGTGTATATTTGATGGATATTTAGATGGAAAGAAATATGGCATGGTGAAAAAAGTACTGGCCTTTGAGTAAGAAGCTCTGGGTTCAAGTCCTTCCTGTAACACATAATGATTGTATAATTCAGGTCAAGTACAGAGTCACAGGATTTGAGAGATGAAAGTGGACACCTGAAGATGGAGTAGAGAAAATACTCAGCTAAGCCCTCCCAACATTCTCCTCCAAATAACTTTAAAATAACACCTCAAATTGAATTCTGGATTGGTAGAGCCAACAAAAGGTCAGAATGAGACATTCTTCCAGGCCAAGATAACTTGGTACTTTGAAAAGAGAGTTCTGTGATACGAGGGTGGAAGTTGGCACAGAGCCCATGTGGATGTAATACTAGTATTGCTGAAACAAGAAAGAACAGAATTAGAGGAGGTAAAATAGAAAATTTTGATTAGATGAAATTTAAAAAAAAACTTTTTCACAAACAAAACTAATGCAGCCAAAATTAGAAAGAAAACCAGAAACTGAGGGAAAATTTTACAGCAAGTTTCTGTGGTAAAGGTATCATTTCTCAAATAGATAGGGAACTAAGCCAAGTTTATAAAAATAATTCCCCAATTGATAAATGATAGAAGGATGTGAAGAGGCAGTTTTCAGAAGATGAAATCAAAGCTATCAATAGTCATATAAAAATGTTTTAAGTTACTACTGATTACATAACTTCAGATAAGTGTAACTCTGAGATACCACCTCATCCCTATCAGATAGGTTAATATGACACAAAGGGGAAATGACAAATAATGGAGGAGATAGGGGGGAAATGAGACATTTATTTACTGCTGGTAGAATTGTGAACTAGTCCAACCATTCTGGAGAGCAATTTGGAACTACACCCAAAGACTGATAAAACCATGCATACCCTTTCACCCAGCAATATTACTACTAGGTCTATATCCCAAAGAGTTCCAAAAAAAAGAAAAGGATCTACTGCAACAAAAACATTTATTGCAACTCTTTTTGTGGTGGCAAAGAATTGTAAACTGAGGAATTGCCCATCAATTGGGGAATGGTTGAACAAGTTGGGGCATATGGTTGAGACGGAACACTATTGTGTTATAAGATATGACAAGCAGGATGGTTTCAGAAAAAGTTGGGAAGACTTATATGAACTCATGCAAAGTGAAGTGAGTAGAACCAAGAGAACATTGTACACAGTAACAGCAATATACTAAGGATTATTAACTATGAAAGACAGCTTCTCTGATTATGGAAATGATCCAAGATAATTCCAAAGGAGCCATGATGAAAGATGCTATTCAACTCCAGAGAGAGAACTAATGAACTCTGAATGAAGAGTAAAGTATGCTTTTTAAATTTGTTTGTTTTCTTTCAAAACATGGCTAATATGGAAATGTTTTGCATAAAAAAGAAAGTAAGGACCTCAATGTCCATCTTGTCTTTCCCATACCTGAAGGTAATACCTATACAGCATGTCAGCTCAATGGAGAGAGTCTCTGATAATATTGAGGGGAAAATTCACTGATGTCTGGAGGAAGGCAAATTGTAAATTAGTGACATGCTGGGGATCCAGCTTTCCCCTATGTCTGCTTCCAAAGCCTGTTCTCTTTCTCCTTGGGTTTATCCTTGGAAGGAAGAATGTCTCATCTCCCAATTTCTTGAGTCAATACTAGTCCTCAAGGGGGAAGGGTATAAGTATTTATTAAGTACCTACAATGTTTTGAGCATTCTTCTAACTGCTTTATAAGTATCCCATTTGATCCTCACAACAACCCTGTGAAGTTGGGGCCATCATCATGCCTATTTTATAGTTGAGGAAATTGAGGTAAAAGTAAAATGAAGATCTAGTATTTCACAGCTAGTAAGTGCCTGAGGCCAAATTTGAACTGAGGTCTTCCTGAGTCCAGGCCTAATGTTCTAACTACTGTGTCACCTAGCTCCCTGAAGAGCAGGTGTCATTATTTTCTCCACCAATGAGCAGATTCTTATGCAAATAGTCCTGGCTTGAATCCAGGGTTATAGTAAGTAAATAATTTTGTTTAAGATCTAAAAATGTCCATTGTGACTGGGTGGTTTTGCATAAATGTAATTATGGGATGGGAGTTCAAGTGATGAAATGGTAGGCGAATTTGTCCTAGGGGCAACCCACCACAAGGTTTTTTTATTGTAATAATGTGGTGGTGGTTTTTATCTGGGAACCTAGGTCTGTCTGTATTAGAGAAGGCTGGGTTACTCCAGTCCAGAGACTGAATAGGTATCCTTATACCCTGTGTGAGAAGTGTTAATGCAACAGTTTGGGTGGCCAGCACATGTTATATCTATATAAGATAATAGACTTTAAAATTGAAAATTACCTCCATGGTCAACTAGTTCAAACTCCTCGTTTTATAGATGAGGAAATTGAGGCCCAGAAAAGAAGAGCAACTTTACTGAGGCCACATAGGGATAACTGTAGAAAGAGGATTCAAACATAGGGTTTCTTACTCCAAATTTACTGCTCAATCTTTTGGTCATTGATAATATCTATCTTCTATTTGTTTATCTCTATAATCTATCTAATTCTATAGCTATCTTTCCCTATATATATACATATATATATATACACATATATGTAGATAGATAGATAGATAGATAGATAGATAGATAGATAGATAGATAGATAGATAGATACAGATAGACAAATAGATATATCTACCCAGGAACAAGTCACCTCAAGCTGCTAACATCTTTATATATCAAGCATTAATTCATCAAAACAGGTCTTGTACATACGGAAGTGAAAATTTCACTACATATAAAATGGAAGATGTGATTCAAGGTACCAGGAGATGCCTAAAAAAGATCCACAGTTTACTTTATACCATAGGAGAAAAAAACAAAACCACAAATCTCTTTGCAGAGCAATTTCCAGGAAAGCTGTGAACTATCTTTTAAAAAAAAAGTGTCAAAACTGTCGAGTTTGTTTTTTAAAAGGAGTAAACTCTCTTGAATTATTTATTTGTATCATGTTTATGTCAACTAGGGCCTGATTTTATCATTCTCATACAAACAGTGAGTCTTACTCAATATGGACTATTTCTCCTTTTACCTTGAGTCTTAATAAAATAACCCAAAGTATTAAGAAAGACATTTTGCTAAATTCATCACATGAAATCCAGTGATGGAAACTATGTATAGAGTTAATTGTTACACCTCTCCTTGAGCATTCAAAGCAGAAATATTGTATGTGAGAAAATAAAGTTATTTTAGTCTTATTGTAATTATGTAGCTGCTAGAGACACTGTCTTTTCTTTGTACTATAAATGTAATATTTTAATCTATATTTTCCTGTTCCTGTAAAGGAGTGAAATTTATTTCAAAATAAAGCACTTTCCAGTGAGTAGAATATAATGCTTTGATAAATAATATTTTGCCTCTTCAGGGAGAGTTTTTCATGAAAAACTCAGCCAAGCAACATTCTTAAAAAAAAAAACACAAAGGTAATATTTAACAAATCAGCATAGTACAAAATGTAGTACAATGATGAGAAAACAAACATAACAATATAAATATGAGCAGTGGGGGATGGGGGAGAGAGAAGGGAAGGGAAGGGAAGGGAAGGGAAGGGAAGGGAAGGGAAGGGAAGGGAAGGGAAGGGAAGGGAAGGGAAGGGAAGGGAAGGGAAGGGAAGGGAAGGGAAGGGCAGAGAAGGGCAGAGAAGGGCAGAGAAGGGCAGAGAAGGGCAGAGAAGAGAAGAGAAGAAGAGAAGAGAAGAGAAGAGAAGAGAAGAGAAGAGAAGAGAAGAGAAGAGAAGAGAAGAAAGAGAGAGAAGAGAAGAGAAGAGAAGAGAAGAGAAGAGGGCATGTTATTGACTTTCAAGAATTGTTCATACTTTCAAAGGTCATTGTTTAATAAACTCTTTTGAAGAAAACAAAATACTAAAATCAGACCATGCATACAACTTATATCAAGATAAGATCTGGATTTGCATCAAAGTGGGTATTTTTCCCCACAGCTAGTAGCCTTTAGCAATCACTTTTTCTGAAAATCTTAGCACCCCACATCAGTCCAGTCCTGTTTCTCTGAATTTAGCCTGGCTGGTCCATGGATGGAAAATATACAGTGCCAAAAAAAAAGGTAGAGAACTGAGCATCTCACATATTTGTAAAGCCATTGTGCAAACATTAAAGCCATGCGTTCACACACACACACACACACACACACACACACACACACACACATACATACACATATCTTGTATTCTCTATAACTTTCAATCAATTGTATAAATTTTTAAATAGAGTTATTTATTTATATGCTGTGTTCCCAGTTAGAATGGAAGCTCCTTGCCGACAAGGACTACTTTGGCCTTTCTTTGTATCCCTAGCACTTAAACATGGTGTTTAGCATACAGCAAATTACTTTTTAAAATGTTCATTGTATTATAAGATGCTAAAGCAGAATTCATGAAAGCATACCTATTCCCTTCAATTGTCTTCATCAAGGATGTCTGCATTGTGCATACATTCTTGTCATAAATGTTTTTTAAGGAAGTAAATATCTGAGCCAGTAGTCATTGATGTTCTCTCACTGATCTGTTGTGGTGGTGGTTAATAATACCTGCAGAATTTTATTTCTCTAAGGATCTAGTATCATCTTCTTTTTCAGATACCTTGAGAATTCAGCTCTGGTTGTCCATGCTTGTCCATAGAAAGCTCAGTAGGCTTCTAAATATTTATAGACAAAAAGGAAACATTTAGAGAGCACCCATTGAGTTCACAGGCAGCTAGGTGGCATAGCAGATAGAGCACTGGGCTTGGAATCAGGAAGACTCATCTTCCTGAGCTCAAATCTGGCCTCAGGCACTTACTAGCTGTGTGACCCTGGGCAAGTCACTTAATTCCGTTTGCCTCAGTTTCCTCATCTGCAAAACGAGCTGGAGAAGGAAATGCTGAACCACTCCAGTATCTTCGTCAAGAAAACCCCCCAAAAGGGTTATGAAGAATCAGACATGACTGAAATGACTGAATAATAATAAAACATATGGGCCAGGAGTCATTTTCATGAATTTTGTTTTTGTTTTTGGTGATGATACCCATGATGTTTTTCTCTAAGGATCTTGTATTCTCGTCTTTTTCAGATGCCTTGAGAATCCACCTCTTTAGCAGTTGCTTGTCCGTAGAAAGCTCAATAGGCTTCTAATTATTTAGATATAGTCAGGAAGCATTTAGAGAGCACCTGAGTGCACAGAACTGGACTAGATTTTGGAGGAGTAGAGATGTAGCAATGAGTATGGCACCAATAGGTTGAAAGTAGCATCCCTGTTCTCTAGGACCATGTCCTGTCTAGTAACTTGAATCTGACAGAGATTTTTTTTATGAAAAAATAAATGTCAAACATAAATCAAATTGTTCCATTAAAGTAACATAACCAGTGTTTATTCCCAAGTAATATATGATTTTCCCTAGAAGCAGCTGGTGCAAAAACAACACTGTTATGTCTTCTGAAATTCACGTTCTTATCAATTTTTGCCTTTTAGTGTACTTGTTCATTTTCATTATGGAGGCTACGCTTTCTTCATACCAGATAATTTGGGGTATAGCTGATGTAGCAAAATGTGATTTTCAAAAAGCAGAAGAATGATCAATAGAACTGGTAGCCTTCCTGTCTACAGAAAGGAAGAAGAAAATTAAATCTGTATTGAAAATTCACTTCCACCTTCAATAAGCAACAGAATAATTTAATTTTTATACCTCAAACCATTAAAGATAACAGAAGTGTCTTGTAGCTCTGAGGAAATATAAGGGTGATGCTGAAAATGAGCCTCCTATCAGCCTTTTAAGGAAATCCATATTTATCCACTGAACAACCTTTTGCAAATCCTCACGTGCCAACAGTTTAATTCAATCCCACTAGCATTTATTCAGCAAGCTTTTTACATGCCAGGGTTAGGGACAAAGAGACAAAACCCAGATGTTTCCTGCCCTGAGGGAGCTGACATTCTATTGGAGAAAAATAGGGTGGATATGGGTAAGTAAATACTGAAAATATATAAAATATATAAAAAGCAGTTATTTGGAGGCAAGTGCTTACAACAACTCCATATAGATTGACCAAAACTAGTATAAGCATTAACTTAAACTTAATTAGCATTTATTTGGGGGGATTTTATTTTTAATTTATGGAATAAAACAAGCATTTCCATAATATAGTATAATAAAAAAGATGATTGCTCATGAAACTGAAAATCTATTATGTATAATTTGCTATGCCTTTTAAATATATGAAATATGTAATAAAGGTATCATGGACGTTTATTTTTCCCCCTTTTTTCTTCCCCTCCCTCTCCCTGTCCTAGAGATGGCTACCTTAGACACAAATATGTATTAGAGTTTTAAAGGTGGAATGTAAGTGAGGAATGAGAATGAGGATAGAAAAACTAAGATTCAGAAAGGTTGATTGACTTTCCCGTGGTCTCACAGCTTAAAGCTAAAACACTGTTGGACAGTAGAAGGGTACTGGAGCTGCAGTCAAAGACCTGTGTTCAAAACTCGTTCTATTCACACATATTTTGTCCTCAGCATGTTATTTCCCTCTCGACGGGCCTCAGTTTCTTAATCTGTAAAGCATGAGCAAGGCATGGGGTAAATTAGATGATCTCTGACATTGCCTCTGACTCTAAATCCTATGATCAGTCTGGGATAGGTTTCAAACCGTTGTTCCTGACTCAAGTTATCTCTTCGTTATTTCCTATACCTCGTTGCCTCAAAATAAAAATCAACTGAGGATTATGAAATTATTAGGGTTGGAAAGATTAGGGCCAATCGCCCTGCATGCAGCCTGTGTAAAGGTTGTTTTCACGCAGTCAATAGACATCAGTTAAATGTCTACTTTGTGCCAAGCACAGTGCTAAGTGCTGAAGTTTCAAATAAGAAAAAAAGAGACAAAAAAAAGAAAAATTGAGATAGTCCCTTTGCTCAAGGATTATGCAGTCTAATGAGGGAGGGACAATAGCACACAAAAGGAAGTGGACAATCAGAGAGGAAGGGGCAGCTAGGTGACACAGTGGATACAGCACTGGCCCTGAAGTCAGGAGGATCTGAGTTCAAATCTGCCCTCAAACATATAACACTTACCAGCTGTGTGACCCTGGACAAGTCACTTAAACTCAATTGCCTAAAACAAAAAAAAAAAAAAGAGGAGAAGAAAGTACCCAGAAAGGAGACATTGTAAAGCCTAGTCCAAAAAGTGAAAGTGGTAGAAAATGAAGTTGGCTGGCCTGGGATTCCTCTTTAAATGGAGCTTTGGGGATGAGGTTCTTGCTCTGCCCTCCAACCTTCCAATCAGAGGGGCACAGAGCATGAGGGTATTGATGAGATGTGAGTACCAAAGCTGATGCAATCTTGAAGGAGCTAGTTTCCTGGTGATTAGGTTTCCTAAGGGCATGATCCTAATGAACTTCTTCTGGGCTACTGGTCTATCTTCCCTATTCTTTCTCATTCCTGCTTCTAAGGTAAAAAAAAAAAAAGGCATATTGGTATGTTCTGGTATGTTCACATCAATTGCTAAAATTTGTAAAGACAGAGAGCCCTTTAGCCAATTAATTCCCCTACTCTGCTTAAAGTAAATAATTAAGTATTGTAAACTGAGACCTTTATCAAATGAAAACATTCTAGTCAGTCCCTCAAAGACATTAAATGCACACTTTTTTCGCACCCAATTTTACCTGTGGGTTTTCTAAAAAGTAGCAAGCAAATTCAGACTGAGCGTTCTAGCAGCAAGCCAGGAGACAATACTGCTTCCTCATTTCTGTGTAATAGAATCTTTAGCTTTTTTTCAAACATGACTCAGGTGTCACCTCCTACACAAGGCCTTTACTGATATCTCCTCCCGCAATTGTTAGCTTTCTTTCCAGAAACTGTTATGCCTAACTTTGTGCGTAAAACAGAATCTCTTGGGGATGGGGGGAGGTGAAGGGAAGGGGAAGAAGAGGCTGACTCTTCTCCCCTTTCCTTAACAAGAACATGACCATGTCAACTTTGGAGGGTCAGGAGATTTGGTCTTCTCATGAGCATCTTAACGTCCCCAGACAGCAGTGACTGGTAGCAATATCTGCAACAGAAACTGAGGGCAAACTCAAAACACCAAAGTAAGTAAGCTTCCAGCCTTTACGTGGAGCCTAACAGAAAGCTACACCCTGCCAAAGGGGAACATTTCCAGAACTCTAAATAAAAGGGTTCCAGGAGCTATAAGTTACCTTTGTTTCCATGTGTGCTCTACCTTTAAGCCCACAAGCCCTGAGTGTTCCATGTAGTTGTGGGAGAATATTCCATCAAGTGTATGTACCATACTTTGTATAGCCCCACATGATGGACATTCCCTCAATTTCCAATGCTTTGCTACCATAAAAAGAGCTGTTATAAATATTTTTTGTTCAGCTTTAGAGTTTGTTTTGCTTAGAACTAATTACTGCATTAATGTACTCTCTTATCGCTCCCTCTTCACTCTCCCCCATTTCCCTGTTGAGTGAAATGGATTTCTGTGCCCAGCTATGTGTGTTCTTTCCTCCTTTGATTAGTTCAGATGAGTGAAGCTCAAGCGTCCCCCACTTCCTCCACCTCTTCGTCTTTGTTTGCATAGACTTCTACTAGCACACCCCAATTATGCAAGATTATTTTCCCTATTCTTCCTCTCCATTCCCCTCCCTCCACTTCTCATCTCTTTCCATTCTCCTTTGAAGATTATCAAGACATAACAGAACCACTCTTAGATCCTTTGTCTATTTAGAATTCCTCTATGACCCCTGATGATAGGGTTATGAATGAACATGTTTATCATCTCCCTATATTATAAACAGTCTATCCTTGTTTAGTCCCTCATAATTATTTGCTCATCTTCCTCCTTTTGTGTTTTTCTTGACTGCTTGTGTCTTCAATTCAAAATTTCTATTCAGTTCTGCTCTTTTCATCAAGAATGCTCAGAAGTCCTCTATTTCATGAAAAATCCATTTTTTTTCTCCTGTAGGAGAAATACATACCCAGATTTTTCTGTGTAAGTTATTCTTGCTTGCAAGCCTATTTCCTTTATTTTCTGGAATATTGTAATGAGTCTTCCACTCCTTTTAAATGGGGGTTTCTAAATTGTGTGTGATGCAGTATCTTTTCTTTAATCTAGAAGCTCCAGATTTTGGCTCCAGTGTTCCTGGGAGTTTTCATTTTGGGGTTTCTTTCAAGAAGTGACTGGTGGATTCTTTCTATTTCTATTTTTCCCTCCAGTTCTAAGAGATCTGGACTGTTTCTTGAATATGATGTTTAGGCTGTGTGTGTGTGTGTGTGTGTGTGTGTGTGTGTGTGTGTGTGTGTGTGTGGTCTTAGATTTCAAGTAGCCAAATGATTGGTAAATTATCTATCCTTAATCTGTTTTCCAGGTCAATTTTTTTGATGCGAGATACTTTACATTTTCTTCTATTGTGTTCAGTCCAGCAGAGTAAAATGTTTGTATAGTGATTACTGTGCCAGGCATTGGGCTAAGCATTTTACAAATATTATCTCATGTAATCCTCACAAAAGCCCTGCAGGTAGGAGGTATCATTATCCCCATGTTACTGTTGAGGAAACTGAGGCTAACAGAAGTTAAGTGACTTGGGGGCAGCTGGGTGGTGCAGTGTTTACAGCACTAGCCCTGAAGTCAGGAGGACCTGAGTTCAAATCTGGCCTCAGACCAAACACTTGACACTTACTAGCTGTATGACCCTGGGCAAGTCATTTAATATGAAGAAGAGGAAGAAGAGGAAGAAGAAGAAGAAGAAGAAGAAGAAGAAGAAGAAGAAGGAGGAGGAGGAGGAGGAGGAGGAGGAGGAGGAGGAGGAGGAGGAGGAGGAGGAGGAGGAGGAGGAGGAGGAGGAGAAGAAGTTGTTGTTAAGTGACTTACCCAGAATAATACAGCTAGTGTCTGGGACTGGATTTGAACTTGTCTTCCTGACTCAAGACCTAGCATTCTATCCACTCTACCATCAACTTGCCTCCATTTCTTGCCTTACAGAGTCATTATCATCTATTTGGTCCATTCTGATTTTTAGAGAGTTTGTTTCTTAGGCAAGGTTTTGTACTCTTGTGCCAAAATGCTGATTACTTTTCCAATTCTTCTTTGCATTGTTCTCATTTCTTTTCCAATTTTTCTAGCATTCACATATCATTTTAAAAAATCATGTCCAGGGATACTAGTTGAACTTGTGCCCAAGTTGTGTTTTCAATGTTTGGCAGTTAATATTTTCTTCTAGTTTGTGTCTTGCACATCTCCATTATCATAATAGTTTTTTATGCCTGTTTTGTTGGTGCATTTTCCTGGTCTACTTCCTGATTTCAGACTTTATGTTAGGACTTGGCTCCACCTACTCCTGGAGGGACTGTTTATCTAGGTCATCCAGCTGCTTTCATGGGGGTATTAAGAGTTTTGTTATTCCAATATCTCCAGGACATCTCAACTGGGAACCCTCAAGGTCTCAGTTCTCCCAAAGTGGTTTGATCCAGGGCAAAGTTTGATTTCTGGCCCCCCTGGTATGAGATCTTCAAGTTCCTGCCCTGGATTTGCATCTAGACCCATGCTTCTTAAATTGTGGGTCATGACCACAAAAATTTGGCAACTGTAAAAGGTTTCTGAACTCACAACAACCAAAAATTAATTAAAAATCAAACACGTAATGAATCCCGAGGTGTTTCTGCCAGTGCTTGCCCATGTTGCATCAGGCAACTTCACTGTAGCCATGGTTCTGAACACAAAGCATGCACACATCGCACTATGTAACTCTGCCATCTTGGTTTTGCCTTCTAGAGTTTCCTTTCAGCTCCAGAGTTCTTCACAGACATAGTGAGTGCCATGACCCACATTATGTCCTACTCCCTAAATTCAGTTCTGTCAGAATTCCAGCTCATACATGGTAATAGGAACCAAGATGCCAAAATCTGACAAGCCCCTTTCCCATCCTCCAGTTTTTAATATATGTCACTTACAGCCAGAGGCAGTATCATTATGTAGATGATCATTTCAATTTTATTAAAATTCTCCCACTTCCTCAATGCAATTGCTTTTAGGGCATTCCCAATTTCTTTTTGACCTTTTTCTCGTAAGTAATTCTACTTACAGGTTACTTTCAGTGAATTTCTACAAGGCATACACACAGGTCATCCTCTATAATCCTACCCAGATTCCTCATTGAGCATGAAGGTGACCTCTGACTACATCAATGAAAACCAAGTACTTGTAGGTCTCCGAAGCTGGAAAGCCTTCAAGTACAGACCAGCTGGTGAATCTTCTATCTGGTGCACAAGAAGAAATCTAGCTAAGATAGTAGAGTATTTCCACAAGGTTGGTCATAGGTGATAAATGAAAGTATTTTTGCATAAAGATCCATCTAGATTCACAACCCTCCCCCTTTGGAGATGGAAACCCCTTTGGTTTCTGGGAATTATGAGAAATTAACAAGCCTGGGAGAAAGGCTGGTTAACTTAGGTGAAAAGGATATGAGAAGAGGCAAGATCTGAAAAGGTAATCAAAATTGCACTCAAGAGTCAAGCCAAATAACTTTCCAGGTTTTATTAATCCATGAATCTTGACACAGGCAGTAACCCAAATGGGTAGGAATAGGTCAAAATGGAATAGGTAAGAGTATGGAGGAAATGTAGGAGAATGACAATCCGTCTCAATCAATGTCTATCAGTCAGCCAATAAGCATTTCTTAAGTGTCAACCATGTACCATATTGAGTGCTAGGGATGCAAAGAAAGGCAAAAGATAATGCCCTCTCTCTGGGAGTTCACCATCTAATGTGGAAGACAACATGAAAAAATGACTTCATACGAACAAGTTATATACAGAATAAACCAGAGGTTACAGAGGGAAGGTACTAGCATTAAAGGAGATTTGAGCTGAGGCTTGCAGGTGACCAGGGAAGCCAGAAGGCAGAGAGTTCCAGGCATAGGAAATGAGTGAAAATTCCCAGAGTTTGGAAATAGAGTGTTTTGTTCAAGGAACAACAAAGAAGCCAGTTTTTCAGTCATTTTTAATCATGTCTGAAACTTTGTGACCCCTTCTTTTATGGAGGGTTCCTTGGCAAAAAGAATGAAATAGTTTGCCATTTCCTTTTCCAGCTCATTTTCCAGTTCATTTATTCCAGAAAAGGAAACTGAGGCAAACAAAGTTAAATGATTTGCCATGGCCACACAGCTAGTAAATGTCTGAGGCTGGATTTGAACTTAGGTCTTCCTGACACCAGGCCTGGCACCCATGCCACCTAGTTGCCTGTGGAAGTTAGTAGAGTCCTTTTATGGCAGCTACATGCTAGGCACATACTGTCCTTGCTCACTTTCAGTTGTACCACGATGGGCCTGAGTGTTGATGATGTAAACTAATGCCAAACTCTGCTTTTTGGCTTTGTGCCTCAATTATCCTCATTTGGAAAGGTGAACAAAAGCCAATCCATAAGGCTGTGTGAAGCAATGGCATTGTGGGCTAGAACACAGCAGTTAGTTATTAGTATTAATTACACCTTTGCCCCCTATAATCCCATGCAGCTGAATTTACACCCTCTTACAATAGCGTAAGCTTAAAAGTTCATTACATCTTATTATTTATGCTGGTTATTTTCAAAGAGGTATAAAACTAATTTCACTTTGTGTGCTAGAACTTATAGTAACTATCCACTAATTGTCTATTAGCAAGAATAGAAATTATGAAACATCAGAAGAGGCCTGTTTTATTTTGTTTTTTTTCTTCCCCAGTTAATAATCTACTTGCTGCAGTATCACAGCACCATGGACCTCATCAGTCCATTACCTCCCTCTCTCTTTCTCTGCACCACACATTGGATTAAATCTGACTGTCTTCTGTAATTGAGAGAGGTGCTAACCCCAGTGGCATCTTGAGGCTGGCTTATGGCAGTCAATTGGCCTGGAGTTTGGCTTTTTTCATTTTTCACTTGGGTGAGAGTCCCTTTTCTAATGAGACCCTGAATAACTCTTTAAGGCACAGAAGGATTCTATTGTCTTCCTGAAAGCATATTGCAGACTCCACAAAAATGTAGGGTGAAGGAGATTCATATTTGCTTCCTGCCTTTCTCCCGATCACCAGCCTTCAACAGGAACTTGTCACTGCTTTCTTCTCCCCGCCCCACCCCACCCATATCTTCCCTTTGCATTTCGCTGTGGCAAAGCAATTACTTCAGATAACAATGGCTTGGATTAAATATCCCTGAGAATTCTGGGAGTAACAGCACTAGTATGTACTACAATTGAATCTCTCAGATGGAGGGATAGATCAATCATTTGTCCCCTAATTGCAATTAGCTCATTCATATTTTTTCTTCCTCTGGGTAAACTATTTTCCTGTAACACTTCTTTTCATTCTTAGCTTATTAGTTGCAGCTAAGCAAAGGGTTTCCACCCATTAATCAAAAATGCCATCCTGGGATATAAAATTAAGTTTCAGGCAGGTTGAACTTTAATTCAACCCCCAACTTTTTATTGTCTTCCTTGGAAGTGACATCATGAAAAAAGAAGAAAAGAAAAGAAATGAGGAATGTGTGAGTACAATGGTTTGAAGCGTCTAGTTCCAAGGGAGGAGAGAGTTTTGATTTCTAATAGTGACAAGTTGATAGGTGGATTACTGGTTGGATCTAACCCACTGTAAGAAGGAAGGAATTGAGACTCTGCTCAGGCCAACAAGACACCCCTTTCCAGAGAATGCCAACCTAGTCATTAACCTAAAGGCCAGGTGGATGCTAATATAAATAGGTGGAGGTGGGGCAGGGTGAGGGTAACATTTCCAACTGATGAATCCAGCTGGATGAGGACCGTCACTATTACCTCAGCCCCCAGAGAAGGCTGGATAGAGTGAAACTGAGACCTTAAACATTTAAGTGAGAACAGAGCCCAACTAGGAAGTTCCCATGAATCTTAGACAGCCTTTGGATGCCTCCCCGACTCTGAGTCAGAGTAGATTAGTCCAGCATCCCCAGGGATAGGTTTATAAGAACTGTCTATATTTTACCTTTTGAAGCTTAATCTAACAGTTACCTTTAAATAACACTTACAGAATTTTCACATTCCTGTTTGACTTTGTAAATTGCACTCATAACTCCAATAACTGTAACCATCTTTGCCTATGATACATTTTAAAGGTATCCTCCCAAAACTGTGAGCTCAGATTATGAATAGCTAATATTAGGGATCCCATTCACATCAGTTGCAGAAACCAGAATAAAAATGAATCACTTCCCTGAAGCCATTCATCTGCAGGATGACTGAAAGAATAATCAACTCAGTGCTGTATCTCCATAGCTAAAGTAAAGAAGGTACTTTGGGGTCATTTAGGCAATGGCATATTTTCAAATGCATACAACAGGGGGTTCTTAGCTCTCCAGAGTGTCTATGGATAAATTTCAGGGATGGGAACGGGAAGTGTCCATGATTTTGTATATACACACACACAAACACATACATACATACATACACAAATATGAATCTGGGCAGCCAGGGGGCCCAGTGGTACAGCATGGAGTCTAGAGTCAGGAAGATTCATCTTTCTGAGTTCAAATCTTTCAGAGTTCAAATACATATAGTAAGCATCAGAGCCAGGTCCAAAACAAAAAGAAAAAAAGCCACAGGAACAGGAAAGGTACATTGTTCAGAAGGAAACTTTTGAATTTTCACATTATTGAACAGATTCAGTTCATGTTGCCAGTAGGATAGGACAGTAGGAAGAGTACTGGCTCTGAAATCAGGACAAAGTAGATTCAAGTGTGGTCTCTGATGCTGACTGACAGTGAGTATCTATATCAACACTTTTAGGTTTATAAAGCATTTTTACAGATAGCATCTCATTTGATCCTCACAACCATCCTGGGAGGTAGGTGTTATTATTATTCTCATTTTAAAGATCAGGAAACTGAAGCAGACTGAGATGTGCGCAGGGTCACACAGCTAGTAAGTGGTTTAGGTGAGATTTGAACTCAGGTCTATCTGACTCCAGAGCCAGAGCTCTATTCACTGTACTAGCTATTTGCCTGTGTTACCTTACCAGGGGTGGGGAACCTGCAATATTGAGGCCACATGTGGCCTTCTAGGTCCTTGGGTACAGCCTTTGGATTAAATCCAAGTTTTACAGAACAAATTCTTTTATTAAGGAGATTCATTCTTTGATGTTTGGATTCAGTCAAAGAGTCACACTTGAGGACTTAGAGGACCACATGTGGCCTTGAGGCCACAGATTCCCCACCCTTGCCTTAGACAAACTGTTTAACTTCATTGGGCATCAGTTTCTCCCTCTGAAATGAGGGGGTTGTACTAAATATGGTCTGAGGTCCCTTCCAGCTCTAGATTTATAACAATAACCCCATGATGAACATTTACGAAGCAGATGCTGTAAATCAATAAGTGTTCATTAATTGCTTATGCTCCAGGTACTATGGTCAGAACACAGTGCTATCATATGTTGGCAACTATATTCACTTCTGGGTAAGATACAAAGAGAAACCAAGCATAGCCCTCAATCTCATCATGTTTATAGTGAAACAGCTATAATACAAAATAGAAAGTATTGAGCCCACTCAAAAAAGATAGAAGGCACAGGTAATAGATGAGGCTAGAGAAGAAAAAGATTATTTCTGACCGGGGAAATCAAAAAAAGTTTCATGGAAGAGCTGAGTTGTAAAGGGCAAGGAGGATTTTGGGAGCTAGGGATAGGACTGGAGAGTACCATTTCAGGACTAGAAGCTGTCAAAAGCTATAAAGGTGGGAAAAGATGGTATGTGAATGGGGGGTGGCAAGTGGTCCAATTTAACTGGAGAGTAGCATATGTGAAGGAGTATGAGAGATGCCAACAGGGACATTGCTGAGCCAGAATCATGTGGCAAACTGAGATCGGCACCTGAAGAGACCTATATGTCCAAATTGAAGTGCCTGGAGGTGATGGCTTCTGAGGAAGTCAAAATCAGAGATGATAGTTACAGATTAAGTAGCTGAAAGGGCCAGCAGCAAAAGTGATGCTAAAGGCAGAAGGCAGGTCAAAGGTGAGATCTCAATGAAATCCAAAGTGCTAGTGGGAAGTAAGATACACAATTCATGGAGAAAAGACTGTATGGTTATAGAGGCCATTCAGTTGAACTCCCTTATTTGACATACAATAGAGGCTTCCTGTATGTAAGTAGTTATATACATGTTTGTGCCCCGGACTAGAATTCCTTGAGACAAGGGACTGTTTTTGCCTTTCTTTGTATCTCCAGTACCTAACACAGACGCTGGCACATACTTAGCAATTAATAAACATTTGTTGGCTGTCTGAATTTCATTTTGTCCTGTATACCATGCTGATGGTGCCTCCAAGCTTTATGGGATAGCCTTCAATGCCCACACATTCCAGTTTCTGCTGAATATCTTGTAGCTAGAAGGCTCCCACTATAGCTGCCCACTTTCTTATTTTCCCATCAAATCTATGCTGTGTCAAACAGGTATCTTCAGAGGGAACTACCCCAGAAAATGTTTTATGGGGAATGGTTGAAAGAACTATGGATGTTCAGCTGGGAGAAAAGGACATTTGGTGAGTGTCTGATTGTTGTCTGCAGGGATCTTAGGGGCTGTCATATAGAAAATGGATTAGATTTGTTATTGGATATAACGAAATAACTTCCTAACAAAGCTGTCCAAAAGCAAAATTGGCTGACTCCAGAGATATTGAATTCCTTGTCGCTGAAGGTTTTCAAGTGCTGACAAAGTCCTTGTCAACAGCATTGTGAAGTGGAGGTCTGTTGAGATACATGTTGAATTAGATAGTATCTAAGATCTCTTTGATTCATGATTCTATGTAATATTCTGTATTACATAGGAGTCTATTATTATAATACTAAACAATTTGCCTAAAAGGGAATAAGGAGTTTAGAGACAGGAAATCAGTGAGGGCTTTATTTATCAAGAAAACTTCTTGGAGGAAATAAGATTTGAGTTGGACCTTTAGAAAGGAGTAGAATTTAAACAAGAGGAGGGAGAGCATTCTTGTTGGAGACTTGCTGAATTAGTCTCTAGTCTCTGTCCTTATCTTCAATTCTACCTTACCAATTGCTTCCTAGACACTTTGAACTGGATGTACCATAGGCATGTCAGACTCAACATGTCCAAAACAAAACTCATCATCTTCTCCCCTGATGCTATCTCTACATGGTATGGAATCAGAAAGGCCTGGATTCAAATCTTGCCTAAGACGCTTAATAATAGCTCTGTGACCCTGACTAGGGATGTCACTTAACTTTTTGGTGTTGCAGTTTCCTCATTTACAAACAAAATAAGGGGGGGTTAGATTCAATAGTCTCTAAAGTCCTTTTTAGTTTTAAATCGAGAGGCAGCTAGATGGCTCAGGTGCTGAACCTGGAATCAGGAAGACCTGATTTCAAACGTGGCCTCAGATACTTACTATCTGTGTGACCTTGGGCAAGTCACTTAACCACTGTTTGCCTAGGAGGTAGCTATTTAGTTCAATGTGTTGGGCCTAGAGTCAGGAAGATCTGAGTTCAAATTAAGCCTCAGCAACCCTGGGCAAGTGACAAATGACAAACCACTCCAGTGTCCTAACCAAGAAAGCTCCATGGACAGTATGGTCCATGGGGTCATGAAGAGTTGGATGCAACAAACAAAAACAAGCTCTGAATCTCTGACCCTATTATCTTAATTGCCAAATTTTGCCATTCTTATCTCTACATCTTTTATACCTATGCCCTTTTCACCATCCCCACAACCACAACCTTCAAAGGAGCCTTCAGCACCTCTAAATTGCATTTTTGAAAAAGCTTCCTACCTTGTGTCCCTTCTTCAGGTTTCTACAGCTCACCCTCCACACAGCTTCCCCTGTGATTTTCCTAAGGATCAATCAATACACATGTATTAAGTCAGGCACTGTGCTAAGTGCTGGGGATACAAAAAGAGACAAAAGATAGTCCGTGCCCTCAAAGAGTTTACGATCTAATGAGGGAGACAACATACAAATAAAAAATACGTATGTACAAAGTAAGTCATATATAGGATAAATAGGAAATATTTAAAAGACAGGAGGCACTGGAATTAAGATGCAATTAGCAATCATGTCTCCAGAGGACCCAGTGATAAAGAATTCCATTGACAGCCTGATAGGGGTGATGGAATCAAGATGAAACAAGAGTTAAACATTTCTGGACATGGCAAAAGTGTGCATTTGTTTAGCTTAGCTATGCTTATGTGTTACAAGGACTGCCTTTCCTTTTTCTTTTTATTCTGAACTTTAACATAAAAAGAACACTTCCATATGCAAAGTAAGAGAAAAAGAGGATTATTTGTGAAACTGGGGATCTCTATTATATATGTGTTGCTTTTAAACATAATGGAGTCAAGATGTTACTTTCAAAGCTGTCCTGCTTGTCTGTGTCCTTAGGAACTTCCTTCTGTTTTCTTTGAGCATTAAAAAAAATGTTTCAATAATCCTCTTTTATCTTATTTCTTGGGAGGGGGTAGTACCATTGCCATATTCCCTCTCAAATCTTCCTTTTCCAGTGAAAACCAAGCTCTGAGGCTATATTCATTTTCCCTGGACATATGAGAATAAATGAAACATGAACATGGTGAAAGTTGTTTTGTTTGAGATTGTCAGGCAGAAATCAAAGCTTCTAAATACAGATGAACTTAAATTCTGAAAGTTTCCAGAACCTTACCAACATTCTTCCAAAAGCTGAAATCCAAAAGTCCTCGTGGCTACTTCAAAGAGTGGTTTCTAAATTTATTTGATTGCATAATACTGTCAGCTCAAAAATGGGAATATGTACACAATATATGTATAACATGGTTTAGGACTGGTCTTCAGATATGGCCTGAAGGGTAGGGAAGGGAACGATCATTTTTCTATTTGCTACTAGCCCATTTTCCTTATTCTCATCTCAGGTTCTAAAGAAACAAAGGGAAGGGCAGGCACAGTACTTCTAATATTTCTATGTTAATTACAAAAACTATAACATTTCTATCAGTAGTCAATTCTTTTCTGAAATTCACACAAAAATATGTTAAATATTATTTACTTAATAAACTGTAGTCTAGAGTAACTTCTTTTCCCAGAAATGTTTGCTCATTTCTCTTTTTATATCAACCTCCTCTCAATTTCCTAGATTTAAATAAAGGCCAGGATTACTGCCTAGAGTGTCTACCCATTAACAGTATAATAAAACAATATAGAAAAGACATAAATAATTATTTATATTGTATAAACTAAAAGATCACAATATTATCTATAACTGCAATTACAACTGCTGAGTTATCCTTAGTTCTGGAAATACAGTTCTACTACTCATTTCTCTTGGAATAGCAATTAAAGTCTTTTTTCAAGAATTCATTTCATGTTTCCTCACAATATAATCTTTAAATTCAATTCTCTCAGGAAACACAATCTCTTAGATGTTTTTCACTGTACTCCCTTCAGTCACCAAAGTTTTTTTTGAGAACCAGAGTTAAGGTCTTCATAACCTCACAGATGCCTCAAAGAACTATAATTAAACTATCTCCCCAATATTCCATTGCCTCTTAAAGATACAATAGTGGCATCTACAATCATGCTGGCAGGAATCATTGAAGCTGGACTTACTTCGCGTATATACTTATTGCTTAATTATATACTTGTATTAATGCAGTAATATATAAAACCTACCCAAAAGAGAAACTTAAGAAGACTTAATTAAGATTAATTAAATGGTATTGTAAAATAATGGCAAATGATTTAAAATGGTAAACGGTTAAAAAAATATAATGGTATGGAAACCTTTAGTAGTATAAAAACATTAATGATCCAAAATCCTTTTTTGTCCTCACTAAAATAGATTATTAATAATATTTTATTGTACTAAGGGTACTATGACAATACATCTTAAATAATAGAAGAGCTTGGTTTCATTCCTATTTTTAAAATAGAATTTCTGATATAACAACCTACATCTTGTAAATTCTTGGTTTGACATTTAACGATACAATGATTCAAAGCCATGATTCTAAATTGCTTATTTCAATACTTGGTTTTAATGGATGTCTCAGTTGAAAATTTTTCATTTTCACTTTTTAATGCCATCCACTAAGTAATGTTTTTGTTGAATTACAGCCAGCAAATGTCCATCCTCCTGATGTCAATCCATTGTTCTTGCAGACTAATCAGAAGGTGTCCTTTTTATGTTTTCAACAAATGGGTTCAAAGACAAATGAAACTATTCATTTGGAAGACTTTAAAAGACATTAGAAAATTCAGTTTCAAAGATTCTTTTAAATGTTCAGATATGAGATCCTGAAGGCGACACATAACATTTTCAACAACAAAAGCTTACTGATTTTTTTTGATGTTCTGATGACTTCATATTATCATTAGGTAATATTGTAAGACATATTAAAAATACAGGATCAGGTACATTGAAAATGGCAGCAGATGTAAATCTATCTCTCTATGTATATATTTCAAATAATCAGAATTTTAGTTTCTTGACATAACTTGTCAAATATGACTAGATCACTATTGATTTTGCCTTTTTTAAAATGACTGATACAGAGGCTGTACTGGGCGTCAAAAGTGTGAGGTTTTTTTTTTCTTTTATTCACTGGTACTAATATTAATATTATTTTCAATTAGTATTTTCTTTGTTGTAATCTTTTTTGAGCCACTTCTCCATTTTGTGAGCATTCATTTACTTAAACCTAAATAACAAAACCCATAAATTCATTTAACCAAGGACACAAAATGCAGAAATATGCTAAAAGTGAACAAATGAGGAAGAGGATGATTTTTAACCCTCCCATGTTGTCAAATTCCCATGGAACCTCAGAATGCCTCAGGTACTATATGTAACATCTGACATAGGCAATTAATAAGGGCACTGGGACAATCTATATCTTAGATAATAGGAGAGCTTGATTTCATTCTTATTTTTTGGATAGAGATAGGGTTTCTAGTACTTTCATCTTGCACCCACAAAGGATTTTCATGTGAAACTATAAGGATGCACACATCTCACTTTAAAGATTAGAAAACTGCTAGTTAGCTGTATTTTGAAAAGAGACCCAGTGGTAGTACTTCAGCACCTATACATCAGGAAATGAATTTAAACTATATAATCTAATCACTAACAAGCATTCAAAAGGACAGGAATACTTTTATCACTGTGTAATATAGAAACATATGAGATATTAATTACAAATGCATTCTTAATCAACTCCATTTAATTCAATATTTAACAAGTGTCTACTATGGGCAAGGTGAGGAGTACTGTGGTCGAGTGCTCTAGAGGGTTGGTCTTGAAGTCAGGTTTAACCCCTCCCTCTAACACCTTCTTTCTATGAGGCCATGGGTAAATTACTTGACCTCCCAGTCCTCTGTGGCAACTCCCTAAAACTGTACTTAAATTTGTTATTGTTTTTGTTGTTTTTCAATTGTGTCTGATTCTTTGTGGCCCCATCTGGGGATTTCTTGGCAAAGACACTAGAGGGGTCTGCCATTTCCTTCTCCAGCTCATTTTACAGATGGGAAAACTGAGGCAAACAGTGTTAAATGACTTGACCAAGGTCACATAGCTAGCAAGTGTCTGAGGCCAAATATGAACTCAAGTCATCCTGACTCCAGGCCCAGTGCTCTATCCACTGTGCCACCTAGCTACACTTAAATCAAATTATAATTTGCCAATTGCTATTAGTATGGGGAGTTTTACCACCAGGATTTCTTTGTCCCAGTGAAATCATAAGTTTATGCTGCCCACTCCACCCCAGACTTCTTTAAAAAAAAAATCAGCTCTTCTTCTTAGCGCCATCTTGTCAACTTCCATCGTGCCATGAGAGCCAAACGGAGGAAGAAGTGAATGCATAGGCTGGAACGCAAGAGGAGAAAGATGAGGCAGAGGTCCAAGTAACCACAGAAGCTACAGGAGCAGAGATGGGATGACCCTTAGTGACATTCTCAGGAAGGCAGAAATCTTTGGGAGACATCACCCTACTCTACGAAGGACTCTACTAGCTCTACCACCATTTGATAAGGACTCTTACCACCATCTGAAGACCTCCCTGACAAAAGGACATGCCATCATTTAATGCAAATTCCATCTACCTGCCTCTGACTTTGTGCCATGGGACTGTCGTCATTCCGGACTGATTGTTTTCTTTGTGGCTTAAGTGTAGCATGACTATATAATAAATCCTCACTACTTTCTTGTTTGAAAAAAATCAAAGAAAAAAATAAAAGATTTTGCTTTTAAGGACCTTGCCTTCTCTTGAAATTTCTTATTCTCCTTTTCAGGGATGCTCAGTTAAAAGAGGTAGTGCATTCTATATAATAAAGGAAGTATCACATATGTTTGTGATTGTATATGCTTATGTATAGATATAATTTTAAATTATGAAATGGCCCCATAATTAATATTTTCAGGAGAATAAGATGTTTTACTTTAAGGATTTAACAAAATGTTTGAATGATTGTAGTGCCATTTATCATATGTCATATTTGCAGCTCAAATGTATAAATTATCTTAGTAATTACTAATAGGGTAACATTTAAAGGCCCACTTTATTCAATTCTGTCAAAATAAAAACATAGACTCAGACTATAGATGAGCCTGCCAGCTCCAAGGGACTTCCTATTCTACTGAAGGCTCCTTGGGGTTAATGTCCTCTGTGCAGTGATTATCAAAGAACGGAAATGCCCTAGGCCCTTCTGTAGAATCACATTTTAGCTCTTTTGTGCAGCTGATACTACCAGGATTCTCTACTGCCTTAATTCAACATAGCTGTAAATGGAAAAATAGATCTATCTGGGAGAGCGACAAGATTGAAATGCAGGTCACTGTTGAAGCATCCCTTGCTGTCCTTATTATTGAATTTTTTTTTTATTTTTCAAGCCTTTTCTCCTACAGTTATTTTTTATTTTTTTTCTTTGTGCAACAGATGCTCACCAGCCTGTACAAACATAGAGTTGTTTCTTTGATATGGATTAGTGTGCATGTGTGAACATTTTAATCAAGAGTAAATAAAGAAAATTAGACTGCTGCCATTTAATTTTTTTCTAGTTATTTTCAATTTCCTTTAATTTGTGTGTTCTCCAATTAAAGATCACCTGCATGGGCCAGATGATGAAACTGCCTATTTCCATTAGTAGATCACTACCTAGCTGTCATTGGATAAGATGCAAATTCTGTGGGTTCCAGGTTCTCCTTCAGTAAAATGAGTGATTTAGACTAGATGCTTCTGAGCTCCCTTTCAACTCTTTATCTGTAACTTGTGAACCTACAATAATGCCAGAGGATCATGTTACATGCTGAACTCAAGTCTAAAATACCTCTCTATGATTTGTATTAGGCACATGTCCATGGGTAAGGGGGTGTGGGGGTGGGGGTGTTATCCTTCAGATATAAAAAGGGCAATTCATGACTCAGTATCAGTAGGTCAAGGCCTTTAATTTCCTTTTTTTTTTAAAGAGGTGATGATGGATTTGATTTTATTCAGCCATATTCTTTCCTAGTCCTCTTAAAAAACATGGAATGCCATAAATCTCAGAAATAGTTGAACCAAGTCTGGGGTTAGACAGAACAGGGCAAAGTTAACTGGGTTACAGGGGAATTAAGCCCATGATTTTAACTTTAAAAGCTTGCTATACCAACAAAATTAAAAGGCCTGAAAATCAAAACGCTCCTTCTCCAGATGTTTGTACTTCTACTCCTATGTTATTTTACCCAGATAACATTAAGGACTTCCACTTCCATTGAAATTATCAACTTTTTTTTTAAATATTCACCAACTGCAGGTCTCTGGATACAATAATATAGAGGAAAACTACTTGAAAAGACTTCAGAACTATGCTCAATGCAAAAACCAATCACAATACTAGAAGACTGAGAATCAATCATGTTCTCAACATCTTGTCAGAAGAGTCATGGACTAGAGGTGCAGAATGAGACATGCATTTTCAGACAGAATCAGTGTATAGATTTATCTTGTTTGACTATCCTTATTTGTCATACGGAAGAGACTTCTTTTGGTTTATAGCGATAGTGAGAAAATAAATAATAGGAAAAGAAAAGGGAAAAAAGAAAAAGAAGAAGGAAAGGAAAAGAAAAGAAAAAAAAGAGAAATGAAAAAAAAGGAGTACCAATGGAACATTAAACAAAATACACAAAGAAAAGTAGAATAAAGTCTAGAAGGGGACACGTAGTCAAGTAAAATGTTTTGTTACTGCTGTGTTAAATATAATACACTCTTTAAAATTCTGCAACAGAAGTTTGCAGTTTCATATATGATTCTATTTTCATTCTTTATATATTGAAGTGTTCCTTTGTTGATGTTAGATTCATCATATAAAAGAAAAAAAGCAAACTCAAATTAAAAAAAAAATTGCCTCATTCTAGAAAATGATTAGTGGGGCGGAGCCAAGATGGCAGAGTAAAAACAGTAACTCGCTTGACCTCTCTCCCAAACCCCTCCAAATACCTGTAAAAAATGGCTCTAAACAACTTCTAGAGCAACAGAACCCACAGACAGACAGAGTAAAACAAATTTCCATCCCAAGACAACCTGGATGGTTGATTGGAAAGTTGCACTGGGCTGGGAGAAGGGCACAGTTCATTGTGGGCATGCAGGCAAAGACTAGGCATCAGCTAACCTGGAGCAGGCCTCAGGGGACTGAATCACAGGCAGCTGTGGTGATTTCCAGACTTCTCAACCCACAAACACCAAAGACAACTTAGAAGGTCAGTGGGAAAGGTCTGTGACTTCGGTGAGAGAGAAACTTGGTCCCAGCCCCAGTCTGGGCACAGCCCCGGAGTAGAGATTACTTCTGGGGCTCAGCCCACAGAGGGGGAATTGAGTGGCTGATCAGAGGGAGATTTCAGGGCTCTCTTTGCTGGTGCTGAATCAGGATACTCTTGCTTTTCCTGTGTTTGGATCTGGGTCACAGTTCTGGGTAGCAATCCTGGGGCAAGGGGGAGTGCTGGCATGTTGGAGCTTGTAGTGGAGATGAAGAAAAAATCCTCCTCACAGTTCTAAGGTAGAAAAGAGTAATTGTGGTCACTCATAGACTAGAGCACAGGGGAAGAAAGGAGTAAAGTTGGAGGGGAAAAAATTAGATAGATAGATAGATAGATAGATAGATAGATAGATAGATAGATAGATAGATAGATAGATAGATAGATAGATAGACAGACAGACAGACAGACAGACAGACAGACAGACAGACAGACAGACGGACAGACAGACAGACAGGTAGGTAGATAGATAGAGGACATAGGAGAGTTGAAGATGAAGGGGTGATATCTAGAGAATAAAATTAAGGGTGAGAGAGGATTATACTGGAAGAAGGAGAAAGGGAGAGGTAGAATGGGGTAAATTATCTCACATAAAACAGACAAAAAAGGCTTTTACAGTGGAGGGGAAGTGGGGGAAGGTAAGAGAGAATGAATAAATCTTACTCTCATTGGATTTGACTTAAGGAGGGAATAATATATGCACTCAATTGGGTATGCAAATCTGTCTTACCCTACAGGAAAATAGGGGGAAAGGGGATAAGAGAGTAGGGGGATGATGGAAGGGAGGACAGATTGGGGGAGGAAGTAATCAGAAGCAAATACTTCTGAGGAGGTACAGAGTCAAAACAGAGAATAGAAAAAACAGGGGGCAGGATAGGATGAAGGGAAACAGAGTTTTTCGCAACATGAGTACTATGGAAGTGTTTTGCATGATTACACATGTATAACCTTTATCAAGTCTCTTGCCTTCTCAATGAGGGTGGGTGGGAAGGAAGGAAGGGAGAAAATGTGGAACCCAAAGTTTTAAAAACAAATGTTAAAAATTGTTTTCACATGCAACTGGGAAATAAGGTATACAGGCAATGGGGTATAGAAATCTATCCTGTCCTACAGGAAAATGGAAGGGGAAGGGAATAAGAGAAGGTGGGGAGAGGTAGAAGGGAGTGGCAATGGTAGTGTACATATTCTTGTTGAGAATCCTCACCCATAAACAGCCTTAATCAAGTAAGGGGCTATTGCTAATTCCTTCCTTGGCTCAATGTTGAGTTAAAGCCCTAGAGCAGTAGCAGCTGGCTCAGTCAGACCAGCACAGTTCTACAAATGCCAACTGTCATTACTTGCTATGTGTGCCAAGTGGTGCTGTGGTACAATATTGTTTTTCTAAATCCCTCGAACTCTGGTATTTTCCATCTCTTGAGTTCCTGATGTGTTCTGCAATATTTTTAAGAGTGGGCTATGCCCAGGGTAATTTTGAGTCAAAGGACTGTCATATAAAGGTCTGTTCATCCCCTGCCTGCATAGCCAGAAGGTTACTCAATAGCTCAGTTACTTGTTTTTTTTTAAAAAGATATTCTTCTTTGCTGGTAATTATTGCTTTTTTCATAGTCGAAAATTAATAAGGCACAATGGAAAATAATTAAACATTCCACTAATGTTATATGTTAAAATTAGAAGAAGTAAATCCAGCTCAATGAATGGATACAAGTACTGATCATCAGCTGGGAACAGTGGCAAAATGAGCCATGTTTTAGAATACTGAATAGAAACATATGAATGTGGCAATAAATGATATGTCATTTAGCAACTTTAGGGTGGTAAATGGCTCCTTGACATTATAACAAGTCAAAAGAAGCACACAGTCAATAATATACTGTCAACAACGGACTATGATTTTCCCTTGTAGATTTCTCATTTATTTCTATTTACAGGTATGTTCCTGAATGATGAAATGAGTGGTTTGCAAGAATCTCAATAGAAAATGTTCTAAAAACCTTCACTGTCTTTTTTTTTGGGAAGATGCACAAAAATTCAGTGAAACCAAAGTAAATAAAAAGTCATGCCGAATGCAAAAGGAAGATGTCCATTTGAATTATCTGCAGCTCTGGGCACCAGAACAAATTGGCTTTTGAATGAATTCTGCAATCAATTGACATGTATCATTTCCTAAAAAGTCTGTAAAGCGAATAATTTCTGTAGTATTTGTAAAGTGTTATTTAATTCTTTCAAGTGTTTTCATTTCTATTTGTTCTCAAACGTTCGTGGCTATGAGGGACCCTATGTTGAGGGTGGGGTAAAGGCAAGCATTCATGCATATATGCTTTAGTTAAATAATTGATTTGTTTTTTGTGTGGAGACATACAAGAAATAGAGATGGAAAATGTCATCAAGAACATTAGGCTCAGAATAAATGGAGGGTGAAATAGAAGGTCTATTATGGTAAGAGTATTTTACACACCATCTAGGCAAATGGAGAATTGGAATGATGACTTCCAGAAGTTTGTCTCAGATCTGATATTGAGATGGGAATTCTCAGTGAAAAGAGAATTTCAAGTTTATGTAAGTTGCTGGAGATTGCTAAGACCAAAGTTGAAGGATAATGAATGGAGTTAGTGTTATGAACATGATTATGATCAATATAAGGAAAAACTTATTGGCAAAGTAGAAATCAAAGGAACAGTGGCAGGAAGAGACCATATGATTTGAGTTCATGATAAATGAGGTGATAAAAGCTTGAAACAGTCAGACCCCAGATTTTAGGAGACCAATATTCAAAATTTTTAGAGCAAAGTCTATAATTCAACTGAGCAACAAATATTAGTAGGTGTCACATGGCCAGTAAATCAATGAGATAGTTGCTTGTTACATATTTCTCCAACTTCAAAATTTCAAAAAAAAGAAGTTGTGTTCCAGATATTAAGCAGTTGCAGGTGAATCCACAAGCTAAGATGATAGAATCTTCCCTAATTCTGGCACCCACGTTGAAAATGATAAGACTCCATGAATTCACTTTAATACTTAGATCCCTTTTTCAGCTTCCCTACCCCCAACAGACTCTATATACATATATCTAATTACGTTAAGCCAAATAAAACTCAAAAAATTGTAATTCAGGAACTAATTCAAAGTAGTAGTGGTGACTCTTTCCTAAACTTGCTACCTCAACCTCAATGCTACTAAAAGAGGCAGATAGTGTTTCTGCCTACTCATAAGTTTAAGAAGAGAAAATAAATGAAAAGTAATCTTAGAGAAAGTCAGAAAATTTACCATATGTGGCTCATAGGCTAAGAACAAATGGAACACTGGGTCAGATGGAAAAAAGTACTGAAAATCCCCTGGGATTAGTCTCTTTCTCACAGAGATTAACAAGGATATGAACTCTACCTGGCTGAGCTCAATGTTCTTCAACAGCCTCAGGGCTGAATAAAGAAGTAAAAAGAGAAATAAACATAAGAGTGAGTAATGAGAAATATAAGGTAAAGGCTAAATACCAAAACTTCAAAAAAGAACCCTAAGTAAAAAACCTGGCATGCAATATGATAAATCAGAAGAGAGAATCATAAAAATAGGTGAATGAGAAAAAATGCAAACAGAAACCAAAGCACATTGAAAAGTGCTATAATGTGAAGAAAAAATATCAGTATTACTTGATGAAAGACAAGATCTTATGTACTCATAAGAGATTAAGAAATTACAGAATGGTTCAAAAGAGAAATGAAACTCTTAAAAGGAGAAATTGAGAGAGAGTTGCTCTCAATACAGAATTTTAAAACACATGCACATATAGCAAAGTGGGAAAAATTGAAGACAAAATAGAGAATCTATCCAAAAAAAATAGAAGCTGAATGAGAGAGAGAGAAAGAGAGAGAGAGAGAGAGAGAGAGAGAGAGAGAGAGAGAGAGAGAGAGAGAGAGAGAGAGAGGGAGAGAATAACAAATTTGGAATTCAAAAATACTAAAAAGAAAAAAATTGACAGAAAGGAAGAAAAAGTAAAATCATTAAAAGATTATATGAATAATATACAAGCCAAACTGACCTTGAAAATAGAATTTATAGGAATAATTCAAAAAGTATGGGTCTCCCAGAAGAATAAAAAGCCCAATCACCATAACAAAGAAATAATATAAGAAAACTATCCAGAATTTCATAATTCAGATAATAAGCCACTTAATGAGACTCTAAGGTGGGGGGAGGGGGCAGGGACGAGAACTCTACTCTTCAAACTCCAAGGTACATAGTGATCACATTTAGCAGTGTCATTAACAAAAAACTTTGTAAGCTGACAGCAATAAAAAGCCATCAAGTATAAAAGAAAGGCAATTCAAAAATAGAAATATTCTGCATTTAAGAAATTGCAGTAAAAATGAAATAGAATATTTGGAAAAATATATATACATGCAACATTTTTTATAGACAGAAGATTAAAAATACAAAACCAGGAAACAGCCCCTTCCCTTAATAATCTGACATTCTTACTTTCTAGGGTTTCCTCCCTTTTCTGTTCCCTTTTTCCCCTTTCCTTCAAGCCTAGGTCTCCCCTTGTTACCCAGGCTACAAATGCAAGTATTCCTTATGGGCCTGATCCTGACTGGCATAGGAGTGTTCTGACCTGGGTCAACTGGTCAGCTCCCCTCCTCCTTCTCCACACCTAAGCACACCCTCCTTGGAGGCTTACCACACTACTGTTGTCCTGAATGTGAACACCTAATGTTCTACCCAGTGCAAACACCTGATTGACACAGCAGATTATATTTCAAGAGATCCATTATGCTTAGCCTGCCCAGCAGCAGGAATTATAGATATAAAATACCACATCTGCCATGAATCCTACATTCTAAGAAGTTAATATAAGATAACATTGGGAGAGAAAATACTAACTCCTAAGGAGGTAGAATAGTCAGTAAATAAATATTTAAGTGCCTACTATATACCAGACAGCGAATATAAAAAAAAACACCCACAAAGACACAACAGTCTCTTCTTTCATCTTACAATCTAGCTGGCTATACAAAACAGATATAAGGTGTTTGGGGTGGGAGGTTGGAGGACTAACAGCTGGAGAAATTAGGGAAGAACTCAAGAAGCTGTCACTTGAGCTGAGATTTGAAGAACATAGAGTTTCTAAAGGATGAAGCTTATGAGGTAATACTTTTCATTCACAGGAGACAGCCCATGGAAAGTCATGGAGGTGGAAGGTGGAGGATTATGTATGAGGAACTATAACAAGGCCAGTCTGATTGGACCACAGTCCCATAGTGTGAAGAGCAGTAGAAGGCTATGAATGTAGGTTAAGACCAAGTTGTTGCGGACTTTAAATGTCAGGTAGATGAGTTTGACAAGAGGCGATTTTATCTTAGAGGGAGGAGGGAACCAATGAAGTCTGCTGAGTAGGGGAATAAGGTAATTAGATTTATGTTTTAGTAAAAACCAGTTGAATAGCTGTGTAAAGGATAAATTAGAAAAATGAAAGCATTGAGTCAAGGATTGCAATAATCCAGGCAAACTCTAATGGATGCCTGGATTAGTACGATGGTAATGTGAGTGCTGATGAGATGGTTACCAGACATTGTGAAGGAAGAAATGACAAGACTTGGCAACTGATGGGATTGTAGATTAAATAAATATCAATGATGACATCAAGGTTGCAAGCTTGGATGACTGGAATGATTAGGGTGCCTTAGATGGAAATAGGAAAACTTAAAAGACAGGTAGGTTTGGAGAGAATTGAGGTGGCTAAAGGACATCTTCAGAGCAAAAATACCTAGTAGACTTGTTAATGGGGCACTTGGGCTCAAGAGAAATATTAGGGCTGGAAATATAGCTCTGGGAGTCATCAACATAGAGATGATCATTAAACTAATGGTGATTAGCAAAGGCTTCCTCTAGAAGAGAGAACTTGAGCTGTGTCATTAGGAAAGTTAAGGATTCTAAGAGGTAGAAGAAACATTTCACTATGGGGACAGCCTGTGCAAAGGCAGATATGGAAGAGAGGATGTTGAGTGTGGGGAATAGGTTTGTTCAGGACAATTTGATGAGAATGAAGTGTGCATGACAGAAAGGAATGTGATATTGGTGTGGAAAGGGAGCCTAGAATTAAATTGTAAATTCTTCTAAATCTCAAACTGGGGAAAACAGGGAGGGAGGCACTGAAGATTATTAAGTAGGAAAGAAACATGGTCAGGCTTATAATTCTTTTTATACTCTGTGGAGAATGGATTGGCACAGTGAAAACGATTAGTCAGCAAATATGTATTAAGGGCCTACTATGCAGAAGGCACTATGCTAAGTGTAAAGTGTATGTAAGGTGGATTTGTTTTCTTTTTGAGATACTAGTTCCCAGGATCCTTGGCCATAAACACTCTACTAGTTCCCAGGATCATTGCCTATAAACAATCTCACTGAGGTTATGTATCATTACGTAACCAAGATAATATAAACATTTGAGTTTACCTGCCCCGTGCTAAGTCATCGTGATATTGCTAAAGTTAGTGTAAACTTGTTAGCCTACTGCTGCCAAAATGCCTACTTTGTGTACTCTCTATAAATCAAGTCAGTAAGGCAGATTTGTGGATTTGTGGAATGTGCCGGCTGAAAAGCCATGTGTACCGTGATCTACCACCATCAAGGCTTAGGGGATGCTGTAGGAACTGGAGCTCTTACCATATTCTTGCTGGCCCCTGCAAGAAGAGTAATTAGGGGATGCTATAGCAGTTGAAGCTCCTACTCTCATTTCTTGCCCACCCCTGCAACAAGAGTGATGGAGAAGAATAAAATAAATAACTCCTTATCGTGACTCTGCTGTCATGCTTCTGGGTGCCCAGATCAAAAGTGAACCTGCTAGGGGCAGCTAGGTGGTGCAGTGGATAGAGCACCGGCCTTGAAGTCAGGAGGACCTGAGTTCAAATCCAGTCTCAGACCAAACACTTGACACTTACTAGCTGTGTGACCCTAGGCAAGTCATTTAACCCCAATTGCCAAAAAAAAAATTAAAAAAAGAGTGAACCTGCTAGAGGCCAGAACCCAAAAACTCCTGCCTTACATAAGGGATACAAAAAGAGGCAAAAATGGGAAGACAAGTAAATAAATATGTACAAAGAAGCTATATTCAGGATAAATAGGAAACAATAAAAGAGAGAAGATATTAGAATCAAGAGGGTTTGGAAAAGGTGTCCTGCTGATGGGATTTTAGTCGGGACTTAAGCCTGGAAAGGTGGTGATTGGAGATGAGAAGGGAGAACATTCCAGCAATGGGGACAGGCAAAGAAAATGCACAGAGCTGAAACATGGAATGTGTTGTTCAAGGAACAACAGGGAAGCCCATGTCACTGGATCAAAGACAATGTAGTGGTAGGGATGTTCAGCATAAGAAGACTTCTGAAAGCCTATTATGAAGGCTTTTTAATGTCAGACAATTATTTGTATGATTGTAGAGATAATAGCGAGCCACAGCAATGTATTGAGCGGGGGTGACAATAGGGTCAGAACTACAGGACCATCACTTTGGTGGCTCAATGAAGGATGAATTGGAGTGAGGGGAGATGAGGCAGACAAATCGATGAGTAGGCTTTCATAATAGTCTGTCTAGGCACGAGGTAATGAGGGCCTGTACTAGAGTTGTGACAGTATCAGAAGAAAGAAAGGGGAGTATTGGAGAAATGTTGAAAAGGTAAAATCAACAGCCCTTGGCAATAGATTGGCTATAGAGAGTAAGAGTAGTGACAACTTTGACATGAATTTGAAGAAAAGAGTAAAATAATATAATAAAAATGGTGTCAGAAGCACTAATGTTCAGAACGAGCTGAAAGCTTAGAGGAAACCAAAGGACAAGATTGTTCAGTTGTTATAGTTGCATCTAACTCTTCATGATCTTATTTGAGGTTTTCTTGACAAAGATACTGGAGTGGTTTGCCATTTCCTTCTCTAGCTCATTTTACAGATCAAGAAACTGAGGCAAATAGGGTTAAGTTACTTGTCCAAGGTAACACTGCTAGCATGTGTCTGAGGCCAGTTTTGAACTCAGGAAGATAAGTCTTCCTGACTCCAGGCCTGGCCACTCTGTGTACTGCACTACCTAGCTACCCCCACTCAAAATAAGATAAATGGATCTTTAACCTATGTTGGGGTACAGAAGACCCAAGAAGGGATAGAATTACCTCTTAAGATAGATTGGACAATGATAACTTACAACAGAGAGAAGGCAATACCATTTAATTCTTACAGAACCTCAAAATTATATGCCAATGATCCTGTTTGGGGTTTTGTTTTTTTTTTTCGGGAGTGGGGGTGGTTAGTCAATGGAGTTGTGACTTGCCCAGGGTCACACAGCTGTTAAATGTTATGTGTCTGAGGCCAGATTTGAACTCAGGTCCTCCTGAATCCAGAGATGGTGCTCTATCCACGGCACCACCAAGCCACCCCTACCAATGGTCTTGAAATCCACTCCTGAGAAAAATTTAGGATACATTATTGGAGAGAACATTTAGAAAGGGAGGTGGTGATGGAAAGGCAGGGCTTCAATCCAGCTTTCTTGACATACTGTGCTGTGTCTTTGGCTTGTACATAGTAGGTAAATAAATGTTTGTTAAAATTAATTGAATGGGAGGGGGGCGGAGCCAAGATGGCAGAGTGAAAGCAGTGACTTGCATTAGCTCTCCCCCAAACTCCTCCAAATACTCATAAAAAATGGCTCTAAACAAATTCTGAAGCAGCAGAACCCACAAAAAGACAGAGTGAAACAAATTTCCAGCCCAAGACAACCTGGATGATTGATCAGAAAGGTGTATCACATGGGGCTGGGAGTGGAGTTCAGCACTGCGTGGGTGCACAGGCCACAGCAAACCTGGAGCAGGCCTCAGAGGACTGAATTGCGGGCAGCTGTGGAGGTTTCCAGACTCTTCAATACACAAATGCCAGAGACAACTTAGAAGGTCAGTGTGAAAAGTCTATTTCTGTGGTGCTCAGAGAGAAAGGTTGGGTTGCAGTTCCATTCCCCAAAAGCGTGGCCCTGGTGGGGTGGGGGGGTTCCAGCTGCTTCCCCAGCTTCCAGCCCACAGACTGAGGGGGAATCCAGTGGATGATCAGAGAGGGATTGCAGGGATCTCTTTGCCAGTGCTGAGGCAGGAATCTCTTGCTTTACCCCTGTTTGGATCTGGGTCATAGTTCTGGACTGGGGTCCTGGGGTGAGGAGGAGCACTGGCATGGTGGAGCTTGTAGTGGCTGTGGAGAGAAACCCCTCACCATAGTTACAGAACAAAAAGGAGTACTTGTAGTCACAGTGCCAGGAAAGGAGTAAACACCTCACCCCTTATCATACCACCTTGGAAGAATGGAAAATTTACAAGTCCCTACAAGTATCTCTGATAACAGCTAAACAAACCCCTGAAGCTTGGGACAGTATACTTTCCACATTGGAAGCAGACTCTTACCTTAACAAAGAGTTTAAAACTCAAGTAATTGGCTGGGATCATGAGCAAGCAGCGCAAAAAGAATCAGACTATATTATCTTACTTTCGTGAAAAAGAAGATCAAAATATACAACCAGAAGAAGACAACAAGTTCAAAGCTCCAACATCCAAAGTCTCCAAGGAAAATATGAATCAGTCCCAGGCCTTGGAAGAGCTCAAAAGGGATTTTGAGAAGCAAGTAAGGGAAGTAGAGGAAAAACTGGGAAGACAAATGAGAGTGATGCAAGAAAATCATGAAAAACAAGTCAACAGCTTGCTAAAGGAGACCCAAAAAAATACTGAAGAAAATAACACCTTAAAAAATAGCCTAACCCAAATGGCAAAAGAGTCCAAAAAGCCAATGAGGAGAAAAATGCCCTAAAAAGAAAAATTGGCCAAATGGAAAAGGAAGTCCAAAAGATTACTGAAGAAAATACTTCCTTAAAAATTAGAATAGAGCAATTGGAAGACAGTGACTTTATGAGAAATCAAGACACTGTAAAACAAATCCAAAAGAATGAAAAATTAGAAAACATTGTGAAATATCTCATTGGAAAAACAACTGACCTGGAAAATAGATCCAGGAGAGAGAATTTAAAAATTATTGGACTATCTGAAAGCCATGATCAAAAAAAGAGCCTACACATCATCTTTCAAGAAATTATCAAGGAAAACTGCCCTGATATATTAGAACCAGAGGGCAAAATAGAAATTGAAAGAATCCACAGATCTCCTCCTGAAAGAGATCCCCAAAGGAAAACTCCTAGGAATATTGTAGCCAAATTCCAGAGTTCCCAGGTCAAGGAGAAAATATTACAAGCTGCCAGAAGGAAACAATTCAAGTACTGTGGAAACACAATCAGGATAACACAAGATTTAGCAGCTTCTACATTAAAGGACTGCAGGGCATGGAATATAATATTCCAGGGCAAAGGAGATTGACAACCAAGAATCACCTACCCAGCAAAACTGAGTATAATCCTTCAGGGGAAAAAAAGTCATTCAGTGAAATAGAGGACTTTCAAGAATTCTTGATGAAAAGACCAGAGCTGAATAGAAAATTTGACTTTCAAATACAAGACTCAAGTGGAACATGAAGAGGTAAACAGGAAAGAGAAATCATAAGATACTTATTAAGGTTCAACTGTTCACATTCCTCCATGGAAAGATGATATTTATAACTCGTGAGTCCTTTGTCAGTGTTAGGGTAGTTGGAGGGAAAAACTTATATGTATGTATGTAGATAGATAGATAGACAGACAGACAGATAGATAAATAGGTAGACAGATGGAGGCTACAGGGTGAGTTGAAGATGAAGGGGTCATATCTGGAGAATAAAATTAAGGGATGAGGGAGGATTATACTTGGAGAAGAAGAAAGGGAGAGGTAGAATGGGGTAAATTATCTCACAAAAACAAACAGAAAAGAAAAGGCTCTTACAGTGGAGGGGAAACAGGGGAAGGTAAGAGGGAGTGAGGGAATCTTATTCTCATAGGATTTGGCTTAAGGAGAGAATAACATAAACATTCAATTGGGTATGGAAATCTATCTTACCCTATAGGAAAATAGGGGGAGAAGGGGACAAGAGAGCAGCGGGATGATGGAGAGGAGGGCAGATTGGGAAAGAGTGTAATCAGAAGTAAATACTTCTGAGGAGGGACAGGGTCAAAAGAAAGAATAGAATAAATGGGAGGGCAGGATAGGATTAAGGGAAATAGAGTTAGTTTTTCACAACATGTCTACTAAGGAAGTATTTTGCATAACTGCACATGTACAACCTATATTGAGTTGCTTGCCTTTTCAGTGAGGGTGGGTGGGGAAGGAGGAAGAGAGAAAATCTGAAACCTAAAGTTTTAAAAACATATGTTTTAAAAAAATGTTTTCACATGCTACTGGGAAGTAAGAAATACAGGAAATGGTGTACAGAAGTCTATCCTGACCTACAGGAAAATAGAAGGGGAAGGGGATAAGAGAAGGGGGAGAGAAGAGATAGAAGAGAGGACAGACTAGGGGAAGGGATATTCAGAATGTATGCCATCTTGGGGTGGGGGAATGGGTGAGATGGGGTAAAAATTTGGAACTTAAAAACTTGTGGAAGTGAATGTTGCAAACTAAAAATAAATAAATTTATATTAAAAAAGAAGAAAAAAAATTAAAAAATAAAGTATGTAATATATTCAAAAAAACTAATTGAATGGAATTGACTTATGTTGCATAATATTGAGCTTATCATAAAAAGAAAAGAGGAGCTTTCCTTGTGCCCTTATTGTTGTAATCATTCCAGTTGATAGAAATTCATTTTCATGGACTTCTTTCAGACCCCTTTTCATATATTTCTTTTAAACCCTGGTTCATAGAGCTGAGGATCAGGGGAAATGTCCCTTGTGTTGCATTTCAGTTTAGTCAAAGAAAACAATGGAAACCAACATGTATTAGACATTTCCTGTTCATATTATAAAGGTCAATTGAGCTTTTAAGAAAACCAAAAGGCATATGCAGATGAATTTTAAAATAAGTAACAGGAAAACAAAATGTTACTAGTAGACTAAAAACTCATATCACCAAATAACCATAGTCTGAAAATGAAATTATGGCATTTAATATCTTTCTTAAAGGTCAGCAAGCTTTCATAACTAAAAAGAACACTTCTCTTGCCTTTTTTATAGCATGTGCATATCATTTCAAAGAAAAATAATCTGTCCAACTTGGAATTTTAAATAAGGGTGATTTAAAAGTATTTGAACATTGACAAGAATAGCCTGATTATGTTATTGTTTTGCTTTACAGTATTCACATATGCATAATCTATAATTCATGATTCTGGGGGAAAATGAAAAAGCCACTTGGAGAAAAAAAAAATTTATGAGAAATTTGAACTGACAGTTTGCTGAAGGATACAATTGAGGAATTAAAATAGCTACATTTCTTCTTTGGGTTCTACCACTTTTTTTTAAAACCAACTAATTTTAATACATAATAATTTAATAGTTCACAGACTTACTTTCACTTTTAATGGGGGAAATACAATAGTGGAAAATAGCTGGTTAATAGGTACTCCCAGTAAATTTGTATGTTTAACATTTGAAATAGAGTAGGGGTGGAGAGAGGGAAATGTAAGGGGAATCAGAATCAGATATTGTGCTCATGTTGTTTCTTTTAACCTTCTAGAAAATAAATTGCCAAAGACGGAGAAATGTCTGCCAAAATATTCATTGAGACACTTTTTTGTGGTAGCAAAAATTAGATTAAAAAATAAAAACAGATACCCATTGATCACAGAATGATTGAACAAATTATGGTATATATTTGTGACAAGATCTCATTGTTTCATAAGAACTCATAACTATGAGGAATTCAGAAAAACACTGAAAAACTTGCATGAACTTTTATACAGGAAAATAGAACAAGAAAGAACAAGGTACATGATGGTTTCAATAAGATAAATGAAAACAACAATGCAAGATATCTGAACTCTGACCAATTGTAATGACTTATAGTTGGGAAAACTGATGATATACCCTTTGCTCACTAGAGAGGTAGAGTTGCTATTAATTGTGTTTATTGGTTTCATTAAACATTGTTCTTAATTACCAGGGATGCTTCATTGGTGGAATGGGGAGAGATTTAGGTTGCATGCTTGTGGTATCAAAACAGAAGTTATAAATAAATAAAAATGTCACCAAATCACTCAAAGGAAGGAGGGAAAATAAGATGCTAGGAATTAGTGCTTAACATAAAGTCATTTTCTGCCTCCTTTGCTTATGATATTTATTTCAGTATTTAAAAACTAATTTGCAAGTGCAAGAAAGATGATTATTTTGTGTTTTTCTGCTGGAAGTTAACACATCTACCAAACGTATTGATATCATGGCAAAACATCTAGGTCTGCCCATCTTCGATTGCTTTCAAAACTTACAGACAAGATTGTGTTAAAACAAATGTGTTAAAACAAAACCAAACTCTATAGTTTACCAAATTTACTCAAACTGAGTAGCAGATTTAATTTCTGTAGTCCTTTAATAATCTAAAGTTCAGAGCAAAATGATGAGGGGACTTCTAAAAGTTCTTGGGATCTTACTAGCTCAAGGTAAGTTTCCATGTTAAACATTTACAAAACTTTGTGATGAGAGATAATAAGTGTATTAAGCGTTTAAAATCTGGGCCTCTGTTCTCTCATCTGTAAAATGAGAGAGGACTACATTCAAAGTTTTAACTTTTTATGTGTGTTTCATGGACCCCTTTGGCATTCTGTTGAAGCCTATGAATTAAGAACAAAACTATAATTGGTCATTACAGCTAATCAGAGTTAAGCTATCCTGCACTGTTGTTTCATTTACCTTATTGGAGTTATTATACATCTTATTCTTTCTTGTTCTGTTTATTTTGCCCCATATTAGTTCATACAAGTCTATCCATGTTTTTTTTTAATTCCTCATAGACTTAATCTCAGAATAAGGTTTTAAGTACAACAAATAAAATGCATAAGATTACAAAGGAAAACAATTATACTGCAATATACTTAGAAAAGAAAGAGAAAGAAAGAAGAAAAGAAAGAAAGAGAGAGAGAGAGAGACAGAAAGAAAGAAAGAGAAAGAAAGAAGGAAAGAAGGAAGAAATGAAGAAAGGAAGGAAGAAAAAGAAAAAAAGGAAGAAAGAAAGAAATTCATGGTCCATAGGTTAAGAACCCCTATAATAGGTGAGGTCTAAGGTCTCTTCCTGCTATAGCATTTTCTGGTTTAGCTGTTGAACTCCAATTACGTCAGGAATTGATATTTGAGTTGTATTGTTAGGGACGGTATATTCTTGATGTAGCACATTGACATGATTTCTTTTTGAAAACATGACTCCAACCCCGCCAATAATAAATCAGCCTCCTGTTACCCTTCTAATGAGCTGTGTAACTTTTCTCCAAACCATAAGACATCCCTAAATATGGTCAAACATCAAAACAAATAATAGCTACTCAACTCACTACCTTCTGTTATCATATCATCTTTCCACTGAAAGTGTCCCCTCATCTTTTTTCTACCACTTTCCTCATCCTTTCTATCCTAATCTATACATGGAAAGCAGTTTAGTACAGAATCAAGGGAAGCAGTTCTGGAATCACAGGTCCTGAGTTCAAATCCTGAGTATGATACCCACTGTGTATTTGACTTTAAACAAATCACTGAACTTCCATGGACCACAGATTCCTCATCTGTAAGATGAGGGGGTTGGATTCAATGACTTCTAAGGCCCTTGCCAGCTCTGGAACTATGATCCTTTGTGTTATGTCTTTGGGTTGATTTTATTGTACAACAATTTACAAAACCCTTCACTTTAGCAAAATGTTTTACAAATATCTCATTTTATCTTCACAACAATCTTGTGAGATAGGTTTTGTAATTATCTCCATTTTACAGTTGATGAAACTGAGGCAGAGAGTGGTTAAGTGACTCACCAGGGTCACACAGCTAGTAAGTATCAGGCTTAGGATTTGAACCCAGGTCTTCCTGACTCTAGGTTCAGCACTCTATGCAATGTTCCATCTGACTACCAACATCCATCGTCTGTCCTCAATATCGGTAAGCTTAGCTTACATAGTGAAGTGGATAAATTACTGGGACCCATTAGTGGAGCAATTCTAAAAAGAGGCTGCTTATACCAGTTCTTTTTTTCTCTCCTCCTTTTCTTTCTTGGCCTTTCTTTGTGTTTTAGCTTCAATAATGCAAATGATTCCACCATGGTGATTCCTCTACCAATACCTGACAACTCTTCCACATTAGAATCAATTTTCTTCATTAGCCTCTGTGGCCAAAATATATAGTAAAACAGCATTCTGATGATAAGACATTAGCTAGGCTCTTAGTTTATAGACATAAACTTGTCAAGTCTGTGTTAGAAGCCTTTATGACTTAATTTGACATACCAGCAAATTGTCTTCTTCACTTCCTCCTTTACTTTCCTTCCTCCTTGAAGAAGACAATTTGCTGGCAATTTGACTCCTCCTTCTTTGCCCCCTTTTCCCTCCTTCCTACCATTTCCTCTTCCTCCTCCTCCTTCTATTTCTCATTTCCCATTGCTCTTCTTCTCCTCTTTCTCTCACTCACCATCCTTTCTATTGTCCATTCCACCTTCTCCTATATTAGCACCACTATCATCATCATTATCATCATCTGCATCATTATGGCTCCACTGATGCAGCCTTCAAAAGCTTAAGATCACCTCTATGCCATATGGCACCATGTGTTGGAGTAGAACTTTAATGGGTCAGCTAAAACAAATTTTATTCTTGTTAAGTCATTTCAAGAGAAAGCCAAATGCAGAGTGGATAATGCCTGGCCTCAACAACTGAGAATTTTAAAATTGTTTTATACCTAGATGGTTTCAATTATCATAATGATTTGGATTCAGTCATAATAACACTAAAAAGAGGTAAGAATAGAAAACCAGACTGTTTCTGAATCATTCATGCATCTTCAGGTTCCACAGATGATTCAGCACAAGGTAAAACTGATATTTTGCTCACATCTGAATGTTTACCTCACTCAAGAATTTACAGCTGTCAGAAGTGAAGAGGAGATTCCCCAGGAAAAATTAATAAAATCTAAAGTGATTAGAACATAGTAATGAGAAGGTAACTTCAATGGATTCTGTTTATAGGCCTGCAACTGAGATTATGAGATGATTAACATATCAATGTATAAAACTGTGGATTTAGATTACTAAACTCAGGGCCATTGTACACCTTTCACATGTATAGGCTGAGGTTGGGGATACTCAATAATCAACTCTTAGAACTTAGGACCCTTTGACTGAATGTTCTGTAAAACTTAGAGTCGGTCAAAAACCACACCCAAGGACCTAGAAAGCCATATGTGGCCTCAAGGCTGCAGGTTCCCCACCCCTGCAATGTGAAAAATTCTCTGTGGTCCCAGAGATAAGAAAAGGACAACTGGAATAAATCAAAGGGAGGAAGATTTTGATATGGCATTAAAAAAAACTTCTTAACAATAGAGTTGTCAGAAAATGAAGTGGGTTGCATTCTGAGGTAGTGAATCATCCTTAACTGGAGGTGATCAAGCAGTGGTTGGATGGCCTCTTGCCAGGGATGTTGTAGAAGAATCAATGTTTTAGGTACAAACAGGAATAGATTGACTCCTATGGTCTCTACTCATTGGGAACTTTATAATCCTAAAATTCTATGAATTGATTCATGGACACTAGAATTTCTGGAAAAAAAAAGTTCTGAGTCTAATTCAGTTCAATTCCAGAAGCCTAGGCACTTTGTTAGACACTAAGAGATACAAAGACAAAAATAAAACAATCCCTGTCTACAAGGAGATTACATTCTACTTGGGGAATATGTCACATACAAAGATAATTAAATTAAACATATATTAATACCAATACAATGGAGCTGGTGGAAGGAGGGATTAAGAGCTAAGGCAATTGAGCTAAGCCTAGACAGAGTTAGGATTTCAAGAGGTGCAAGTGAAAAAGGAGAGTGTTCAAGGCATGGAAAGGCCTGTGAGATGGGGGATGGAATATCATGTACCAGGAACAGCACATAGACCAGATTGACTGGAATATAGAGTGGTGGAAAAAAAGGTGATGTGAAATCATTCTGGGTAGATAAGTTGGAACCCAAATTATCTTCTAAACCAATGAGTTTAAATTCTGTCTCTCTTATTTATCACAAAACTAGGTTCACACTGAGATCTCTGCTCCACCAGAGGCTACTGAGTTGTGTGACCCTGAGCAAGTCACTTAACCCTATTTGCTTCACTTTCCTCTTCTGTATAAATGAGCTGGAGAAGGAAATGGCAAATCACTCTAGTATCTTTGCCAAATCCATTGGATTTATTTAAATATTTGTACCTCCAGAAATGGGACTATTATTTAATTATGATGTTATTGCTACTTCTTCCCTATATCAGTTAATAAAATTTAAAGTACCCAAATCTGGGAAGATGTAACATTTGGCAGGAATATTAAAAACCCAAGCCCACTAATATGGGCTTCTTACAAATTCTGCACCATAATCTGTCAAATTGTTTCTTGAGGTAGTCCCAGCTTTCAAACCCTAAGGAATTATATTTTCTCCCTTGAATCGGTTGTGATTTTAAGGACATGTCACGAACTGAGAGCTTTATGTTTGAAGATGGAGAACTTTACCTGAAGAAGTAAGAAGCACACTTTGGCTGAAATCTTACGGAATGACAAGGGAAGTAACAAATGGTCATGCAGAGGAGGAAAAGACAGGGAGAATTTGGAACTCAAAATTTAAAAAACAAAACAAATGTGTAAAAGCATTCTTACACATAAGTAGAAACATATACATATACGTATATATGTGTATATATATAATTGGTTAAAAAAAAAAAGATATTTCCAGTGTACGTGACATAACCATATAATCACATTTCTGAATTCCTTCTACTATTTCAGCAGTGGCCATGACTCACCCATGCTGTACCCTAACAATTGGTTTCTTTTTGTAAGTATATGTAGAAATTTGCCGTTATACCTGTTCAAGTTAATCTTGTTAGATCTGGTTCCAGATTTCAGAGATTCTTAACTTGGTTTGCCGGAATTGTCAGATATGCAATCAGAGGGAAGAGATCAAATCCTAGCTCAGTCATTCACCCTCTCTGTGAGCTTGGACAAGTCCCTTAGAGTTTCCAAGCCTTAGTTTACTCATTTGTAAAATGAGAGGATTGAAGTCGATTTGTGGTGTTGAGCTCAAATGGAAATGTGAGTCACTAATCATACATAAGGATCCTGGCAGGCTGGATATTGACCTTAGAAAATAATCTATTGGTATTATCTGTGTCCTATTGTATTTTCATTTGTTTTATTAAGTATTTCCCAAATATATGTTAATCTGGCTCAGAAATACATGTTAATCTGGATCAGGCCCTGTTGGAAGTGTTATGGCCATGGCCAGTGGGCCTCAAGATTGACACTGTAGCCCAGATGAGCTCATGCATCTCCTTTCTTGCTTTAGGTCTGTAGTTCTCTGACAATTTTCTGTTCACCATATTTGCTCCTTATATTTAAATACTACATTTCTCCTGGGCCAGATGGTGCCATGGTGCATAAAGTGCTGGGCCTGGAATCAGAAAGACTCATCTTCCTGAATTCAAATCTAGCCTCAGATACTACTTGTGTGACCCTGAACAAGTCACTTACCTCCGTTTGCCTCAGTTTCTTCATCCATACGATGATCTAAAGAAAGAAATGGTAAACCACTCTAGTATCTTTGCCAAGAAAACCCCAAATATGGTCATGGAGTATCAGACATGACTAAAAAACTATAATATTTCTTCTATCTTATCTGCCACTTCTCTTTTAAGTAACTTGGAGCCTCTCAGAACCCCTGCTCCCCCAGCTCTCTCTGCCACAAGGTCGCAGCATCCCTGCCTTTTGGAGGATATTGATTCTCCCTTTGCTGAGGGGCACTTGGGGTGTCTAAATGAGCTGTCCTCACTCATTACTGCTGTTGAAATGTAGTCATGTCCTTACGGCTCATCTCAGCACCTTTAAAGTGACTAACTCAGAAACAGGCAGGAGGTGCCTTCTCTCCTGGCCCTTTAATCCTTGGAGGAAATAAAAGTAGGTTTTATCTGTTCAACCTTCATGTCTCTGGTCGTTTCTACTGCCTTCCCATATTCTTCCCAGCATGCGGATATTTTTATGTAGGATATTTTATGTAGAGTGAGCAGGAAACTTACAGGCTAGTGAGTCCAGCTCTTTCATTTTAGAGGTGAGGAAACTGAAGCAAAGAAAAGTTAAGGGACTACCTAGGTACTCGTTGATAGTAACTACAGTGGGATTTGAGCCCATGCCTTCCTTCTTACATGCCCAATGCCTTACTGACTATGAAACATTGGCTTCATTGTGGTTTTGGTTAGTGATGGCAGTCACAGCTAGTGAGTTGATGTTTTCAAGTGCTATCTTAATTTTCATAACAACGCTGAGACATAAGTGCTGTTATAATCCCTATTTTGCAGATGTGAAAACTGAAGCCTAGAAAGACTGAGTGACTTTCTCAGGCAGGATTTGAAGTCAGGTTTTCCCAACATCAGGTCCAACACTCTATCCATTCTGCCACCTAGTGGCCTTTTGGTGAGCTTCCAGGCTAGGAAGATAAGCTGCTATTGGGAAATTAACCTTTCTGTGGGAATTTTTTCTGAATCAGCTCAATTTTTTTAACTCAATTCAGTAAAAATTATGAAATGCCTAGGGAAGTAGGAATAGCATTTATATTGTGTGCTTACAATGTGATCTCCTTTGATCCTCAAAACAACCCTTGAAGGTAGGTGCTATTATCATTCCCATTTTATAGATGAGGACACTGAGGCAAATGGCACTTAAGTGACCTGCCCAGGGTCACATAGCAGGTAAGGGTCTGAGGCAGGATTTGAACTCAGGTCTTCCCAACTCCAGGCCCTGTGCTCTAACCTCTGTCCTACCTAGATGCCTCTTGTATCTTCTGCTTAGGTACAAGATACAAGACACCTTACAAAGTGCCAATACAAAAACAAAAAAAAGGACTATTCCCTGCCCTCAAGGAGGTTACATTCCAGTGATCAAAATAAAGAGATACATATATATATATATATATATATATATGTGTATATATATATATATATACATATATATATGTATATATATATATATATATATATATATGTGGAAAATATACATATTTTTAGAAACATGTTTTTCATTTTTTCCACAAGTACATAAAACCAGTACTATCATAACCAAAACAATAAACAATGCTAAGGAAGTGAAACATGCATGCTTTCTGGCAAACCAAAATCTTGAGGCATAGATGCTTAATGACTTAGCCAAACACAAGCCCCCTTTAGCTGCTAAAGCTATGCTACTGCCATGAATGGTGTCTATCATATTTGCAGAGATGCTTCTTTTGCCTTTTTTTTAATGTCATAGATGGACTGACTTATCTAGACATAATAACATTGTGGGCAAAACAAGCTATTTTTGAAGATAATGAGACAAAATTATATTATTTACAATAATATCAACCAGAGCTTTGCTGGATGGCAGTTTCTTTTTCTTTTTTTTTTCCTTCTCTGATTGACTCTCCTTTGCAGTCCTGATCATGGCTATTCCCTAAGCTTCTCCTCTTTCTGCAGGCCTCCTATACTACTCTTTCCTCATCATGAGAAGCAAAAGACTTTTACTTTACTGGAGAAATAGAGTCCATGCCTTATGATTTCTCTCTTCTCCTCTGTTCTATCCAAAATCCTACATCATTCTAGAGAATGAAGTGGATAGAGAGCAGACCTGGAATCGGGAATATCTGAGTTTGAATCAGGCCTAAGATACTTACTAGCTGTGTGGTCTTGGGCAAGTCACTTACACTCTTTTTGCCTGCTTCCTCATCTATAAAATGGAGATAATAATAGCAACTGCCTCCCAGGGTTGGCGTGAGCATCAAATATGCATAAGATACTTTGCACAGTGACTGGCACACAGTAGGTGCTATATAAATGTTTGCAATTATTATTATTCCTAACCTTGTCCTTTCAATCATTCTCTTTCTGTCTTTCTCCATCTGTCTCTCTCTTTTTCTCTTTCTTTCTTCCTCTTTCTCTGTCTCTATCCAGGTTTGTGTCTATGTTTCTGTCCCTCTCTGTTTCTCTGTCTGTCTGTCATTTTCATTATCTACTATTTCCTTCCCTACTCAAGAATCATTTGTTCCTAGGATAAAATACGAATGCCTCAGTTTAGCATCTATAGCCCACCTTCATTCTTCTTTCATATCACTTTCATATCAAAGAATCTACATCCTAGCTCAACTGACTTACTTGCTGCTCTTGAATTGGGGATCCCTCCTTCCTCTGGAATGCACCTACTTTTTTCCTCTTTAGCTAAGGTTCCAATTAGATGTGGCCTCCTATAGGAAGTCATTATTGGTTCCTCTAGTTAGCATTTTCTCTTTTCTCAGATGGTGGTGAGTTAAATAGGATTAAATTCTTTAGAAATACGAATATTCATATTTCTTAACTCATATCTTTCAATAGAATGTAAGCTTCTTGAAAACTACACTTATGTTATTTTTATTTTGTTTTCTAGAGTATTTATATTTACTCTCAGAGTAAACAGTGAGTAACTGAAGCCTCTTGGAGCAGAGGAGTGATATGGTCAAATCTATTTTAACAATGCAGCTAAGATTTTTGGGGGGATCTACATGATACTTTACACATAGCAGACATAATAAAGTTTTGATACATTTCTTCACTTCTTCCCTCTTCCCTACAAAACAAGCTCTTTGACAACTGGGACAATTTCCTTTTTGTTTTTACATTCTGCATGCCTTATACAGTACCTTGCATATAATGGGTACTTAATAAATGCTTATTGATAAATTTTCTTCTGAATTCACAAAAATTATATATCTAGAATCCTGCTTCATGCTTGCCCTCACCTCCATTTCCAATTATACATTTCCTTGAGCCTATCTCTAACCGGATAATCTACTCTGGTAAGTCATTATGAGTCATGTGGCTACCCAGAGACAGTATGGTGGAAGAGAAAGAGGCCCTGACTTCAAGCTGGGAGCCCTTGGTTCAATTCTTGGCTCAGACCCTCGTGTGATCACTTCCCCTATCTAACATTCTGTTTCCTCATTTGTAGAAATGGAAATACTTCCTTCATGTAAATTTAGTTAGAAAGAATTCCAGTGAAAAGAAGATCTGAATTTATAATGTAATCCTGAATTGCATTACCCTAATATTCCTAGTATAACTTGAAGAAGAGTTACTGAATCAATAACTGTTTCTTGGATAGATGCACAATCTATCCCATTGAAGATTCTGACTGTAAGAAGGTCATCACCTTGAACAGGACCAACTATTTCATTATTTGCTAATAAGATTCTAACATTCTCAGTCCTGACCATCTCATCATCATTTGAAAAACAAATGGCTTCTCTTTGGAGCAGATTAAAAATCTGAAGTTTATTAGGCACTTTGAATGTCACCTTCCCCGTTTTCTGCAGCACTAATAATAACTTCTGTAGGATTTGCCAATAAATTCTGGTCAATGCAAGGATTTCTCCTCTGAACATGTTATTAGATAATACCCTCACTGCTTTGGGCTTGTAATATCCAAGTATGTCAAACACTTTTAATCACAGCTCTGAAACCTTCTAAGAGATTCCAAACTTGGTATTCATTAATCTTTGTAAACAGTAAGCTGATGTTTATGGAAAAATCCAATGATTTTTCTCCCTCATTGATTGATTTTTCTTTAAATGAGCAGCTACAAAATGACTGAAATTCAATTAATGACCCAAGACATCAAAATGTGTGTTTTCAAAGGAGTGAATTCATTGAATAAAGGGTTTCTTGCTTAGCAGGTTTCCTTGTAGTCAGCAGAAAGAGGCTTAACAAGGAAGATAATTTTTGTAATGCAAGCTAGGGCAGAGGAGTCTAATGGGAGGAATCCTGTTTCTTCCTTTCTTGTTCCTTCTAGTAATATAGATGAATGAAGTCTTAAAATTGGCTACCTTACATGTGATATGGGGTGTACCTTCTTGGGGTATTTCCTATCTCTCCTTACCCCTATAGAGAAAAATACAGACACAATCCTCAGAAAAGATGTTTTTTACTCTCCTGAGAACACACAAAAGATGTAGATGTTTGCAAGGATGCAACCACACACATACACAAACAAACAAACAAACACACTCACACACACACACACACACACACACACACACACACACACACACACACCCCAGGAAGAAAGGAGGAGAGATCAGGTCACCAAATCAGGTGGGTGGAAAATGATTCCCAGGATGTTCTGTCATGAAGGAAGTGTATTCATACCCATTCCCAAAGGCAGTTTCTAAGAAACCTTATTAGGAAACTTCCATTAAGTACATGAATGAGGTGCTAGTTCAGTCCTTCATGTAGGTTCATAAATCCTATTTGCTAGATGCTATCTAATCCATCATTTTACTGATGGGGATACTGAGTCTCAAGTAGATTAAGTGACTTGCTCATAGTCGCCCACATGAAAGATGGAATTTGAACCCAGGTCAGCCATGACTTCATCATTGGGGGTGCTCCTTGTACCAAAAGGTTGCAACTTCTTGGGATATACAATACAGTACAATACAATAATCATTCCCTTCTTTGTATAAGGTACCATGCTAGGAGTTACAAAGTTGGACCTTACAAAGGTCTAACCAAGGAGCTAATATTCTGTTGTGGTTATAATATGTGCAAAGATAAATATAAAAACAACGTCTTTAGGGGCAGGAAGAGAGGACAGAAGACACTCAATCAGGCATGTTCTTCTGTGATGTGCAGATTTGATGGGCATGCTATCTATGCTGTCATACAAGTTGTTAGTAGAATCCTAGCTTCACCAACTTTTGTAGTAGTAATCAATCAACATATATTAAGTGCCTGCTATGTGTCAGGCACTCTGCTAAATTCTGGGATTACAAAAAAAGGCAAGACATAGTTCAATATTGGGGCTAAGTGTGCCCTTAATAACCCATAAGAGAGTCTTCAATTTTCCATTTATCTACAATCCTATCAGGAAACTACTGCCCTATCAAAGATTTTTGGTTCTTCCAAAAGCTGCTTTATAACTTCTGACGGAAATGGCCATCTGAATGGAAGCAAATAATTTAGCTCCCATATACCTATTGCAGCAAAACCCTGAAATTCACTGTAGACCAAATACTAATCTAGAAATCCAGTGGAGAACAACAATATGTCCTCTATAACTTCACAAAAATCCAGCCAGAAACCCACAAACAATCAGAAAAGGAGCCACCAGCAAAGTTAGTGATAGCACAGGCAACCAAGACAACAACTTCCCTACGTAAAAAGAGATGGGCTAGACACAAAATCCCTGGGTAGTCAGAAAGACCCAGGGTGGGGACCTTGCCAGCAATCAGTGTGGTACAACAATTGTTAGACCAGGATAACTCTGGTCCAGGGGTTCTGTTATATTTAATCCAAAGAAATCATAGCAGGCTCTGCAGATTGTGCTCACTAACTTTGGATGTCCCAAGGTGCTCTGCCCTTGGCTTTCTTCCCTTTCTTCCCTTTTCATCCTAAACTATTTTACTTGGTGATCACATGAGCTCTCTTGGATTCAATTATAATCTTTATGCTGATTCTCAAATCTATTTATTCAGCTCTAACCACTTTGCTGACCTCCAGTCTCACATCTCAAACTACGTGTCCTGTGGATATCTTAAACTCAATGTGTCTATAACCAAACTCATTTTTTTCCTCCCAAACCCTTTTCATTTTCAAATTTCCTTATTACTGTTGAGGGTACCACTGTCCTCCTATACTGCAAGCCCAGAAACTAGGTGATATGCTCAACTCCTCAATTTCTTTTATATACCCCAAAATCAATCTGTTGCCAAGTTCTGTCAACTCTACCTTTGAATATATCTCATAGACATCCCCCTCTCTCCTCAGATAGTGAAACCACCCTGATGTAGGCTCTCATCACCTCATGCCTGGATTTTTGCAATAATTTGCTGGTTTGCCTGCCACAAGTATCCCCTTGCTCCAGCCTATCCTCCACTCAGCTATCAAAGTGATTTTCCTAAAGTACAGATGTGACTGTCATCCCATTTGATAAACTTCAGCAGCCCTCTATCACTTCAAGAATCAAATGTAAGATCCTGTTTGACCTTTAAAGCCCATTAGAACCTGCCTACTCTAACTTTACAGTTGTTTTACACTTTAACACACACACACACACACACACACACACACACACACAGAGTCATTGATCCAAAATTTCCTTGAACTCTTTTTGGCTCCTAGCATTTTCTCTAGCTGTCTCTCACATGTGGAGAGGCATGTGTTCTCTCTCCTCATTTCTGCCTACTGGCATCCCTGGCTTCTTTTAAGTCCTAGGTAAAAGCCCACTTTCCACAGGAAGCCTTTCCCAATCCCTCTTACTTCTAGTACCTTCCTTCTCATGATTATTTCCTACTTATCCTATATTTTATTTGTACAGATCTGTCTACTTCTTGTCTCTTCCATTTGATTGGAAGTTTCTTTAGGGAAGTGATTTTTACTTTTCTTGGTATCCCAAGCACTTAGTTCATGCCTGGTAGTAGGCACTAAGTAAATGTGTATTGACCACTGCAGAACCAGTACTCTGAACCTCAAAGTGAAGATCAGAACAGGAAACCAGATAACCCGGGGAAAAATCAATCAGGACCAACTAACCCAATGAAAAGTATAGCAGGAAGTAGAGCCTGGTCCTGGCATAAAGCTCTAATTCAGGAAACTAAAGTTGGAGAGGTGAATAAATAAAATATCAACTGATATTAAATGTTATTGAAACTCTAGGGATCTCCCCCCAAAAGTGAATAATTCTATAACAATTGCCATCTGAGACTCAAATGAAAAATGAATTTTCCATGAAAGCTACATTCACATTTGGAACAAATGAAACAAGAAATAAAAAAATGAAATCAGAGAAAGAATTGGGAGAAGAATAAACAACTCAGCAGAGAAAGTGATGAACTTTACCCAGGTAACAGTCTTCTCCCTAAAAACTAGATTAAACCAAATAGAAATAAATTATCCCACAAGACAGCAAGAAATATTAGAAAAAGATAAAAAATAAAAGAAAATATAAGCTACCTGATATCAAGAACAACTGACCAGGAAGACAAATCAAGGAGAGAGAATTTAAGAATCTTTGGACTCCCTGAAAAATATTATAAGACAGAAAGACTGGATACTATATAGTAAGAACGTACATAAAAATTGTTCAAATACCTTAGAAAAATAAGTCAAAATGAAGATGGAAAAAATACATTTATCATATGCTCAAAGAAATTCCAACAAGAAAAGCCCCAGAGATGTCATCACTAAAAGGCAAAACTCCTACATTTAAAAAAATCCTTTAAGCACCCAGAAAGAAACAGTTCAAGTCAAAGGAAGCACAAGTCAGATCACACAAGACTTTGTAGCTACTATAATAAATAAGAAGGGATGTTGGAATGCAATATTTCAAAAGGAAAAAGACCTAGGTTTAGAGTCAATAATAACTTACCCTGAAAAGCTAAGTAAAATCCTACGAGGAAAAAAGAGGACCTTTAATGGAATAAAGGAATTTTTACTGTTTCTCATAAAAAAAATAAGAATGTTGAAATAAAAATACAAAAGTACAGAGAAACATAGAAAGGTAAATTTATGAGCAATTAGAAATAGTAGTATGATGATATGCTGCTAATATTCTAATAGGAAAAGAAACAAATGTCCCTACAGAACCTTAATGTCTTCAAAGAATACTGAAAGTTAAGTAAGAAAAAGAGGCCCTGAGGGTAGAATGGTTCTATTTTGAAGGTTTAAGAGGAGAAAAAGAAGAAAGTGTAAAAGAAGTATACTAATATAGAAAGGAGGAAGACAGGGGAATTTACTATTCTCATAAATGGGATTGTGAGAGGGAGAGTATAAATACTTGGAAGAGGGGTAGGAGCATCAGATGAATCTCATGCGAGAGAGAGAGAGAGAGAGAGAGAGAGAGAGAGAGAGAGAGAGAGAGAGAGAGCGAGAGAGAGAGAGAGCGCACATTTTGTGTAGAAATACATCAAACTCAAAAAGGAAACAAGACAGGACAGGCTTGTGCTTTGACTTATACAGATACTAACCTATATTAGTGGGGAGATGGTCTTTGAGAGAGACTACCAGCAAAAAGCCATCACCCTGTGTCTAAGATGGTATTAAATCTCAGTGGAATTAGCTAGACTGATCTCCAGACAAAAGCCTTCTGGTCCATCATTAGACATGTGTCAGTAACCCAGAATGACTTTTATACTACAATGAAGCATCAGAACAAGATTCCAGGTTTAGATACTTGCTAACTGGGCAATGTTGGGCAAATCACTTAACCTCTCTGAGATTCAGTTAACTTATCTGTAGAATGAGTAAAGGAGACTAAAAGATCTCTAAGGTCTCTTCTTGCTTTAAAACAATGAGTGGGGACCATTTGGCCCTGGTGCCTTTATTAGGTAAGAACACTTTTGATTGAATTAAATAATCAGAAGTAGGTATGAACCAGATGCATATACCTCCTTCAATCCATCAAATCTAGTATTTGAGAGACTGGATAATACTTAGAGTAATTTGTATAAAAGGGAGAATCTATCTAAAGATTCCAAGTATCTAGATCAGGTTTCAAGAGTTTTCAAACAGGGTATTTGTAGAACATTTTTGAGGAAAATTGGCAGCATTGAGCTGTAGAAGAGAAGGAGGATATTAAGTGGAGTCATTAATTCTATAGGAATCTCAGAAGAGAGGGTCGAGGCTGAGGGAAATTGTAAAAGATCAGTTCCTTTCCCAGCTTTCTCTCTTGATACCTGTCTATTTGAAGATAGTATTATACAACCTCCTATTTCATAATCCAAATGTTTCCAGTAAAATTAATTTTGCCTCAACCACAAAAAGTCCAGAGGTTAGCTAAAAGGAGTTATAAATGTAGAGATAGGGAGCTTGAACTCTGCCTAAGTGTAGGGAATTTTCCTAATTCAGAGTTCGAAGTAGTTGTGACCGAATTCAGGACTTTTGATTTCAAATAAACTTCCTAAAGCTTAAGAGGAAGGAATCAAGTGGACCTTGAGGACCATTATATTATCCCCTAGGCTTATAATAAGCTAAGTAATATAGTAGTATATTATACTATGATCCTATACTTGGCATAAATGGAGAAAGAAGGAAAAGCAAAGTCAGAGATATTTGAAAACTATCCAGGGGTTTTCCCATTCAAGTGTAATTAAGAGATGGTTAAACTTGATTAAAAGATTGCTCTTTTAAAGGCTTTCATTTTGAAATCTTGTTTAATTGCCTTGTTACCTACCAACCTATGCCAAGGCCCTGTATTTTACTTAGAAGGGTTTGACTGCTTTTCAGAGAAAGCATATCCCATAATTGAAAAGTTGACATCAATGGGGAATATTCTCTTGCTAAATATTATAACTTCTATTTTTAGTGTGTAAACATAATCTTCCAATAAGATGTTAATCTCAATATAACAGTCTTGTTTTCCTTGGGTTTTCTATTTAAAGCACTGAATTAAGTCTTCTTGTCTTTTCTAATTAAAGTCTTATATGGAAGAACTTTGCATTGAAATTTATCATAAAAGCACCAATGAAATAGACTTCCTGTAATGCAAATATTGCATTGACTTAAAGAGGATGCAATGAGACAAGGTGATGTGGTAGAAAGAGGAATGGTCTTGCAATTAGAAGATATGAATTCAAACCCCAGATTACAAACTGCCCTCCAATGTGCTCGCTCGCTCGCTCTCTCTCTCTCTCTCTCTCTCTCTCTCTCTCTTCCCTTGTGCATTAAGACAAGAGTGAGGTTCATCTGATGCACCTACCTCTCTTCCAAGTATGTATACTATCCCTCTCACAATCCAATTTATGAAAATAGTAAATTCCCCTGTCTTCCTCCTTTCTATATTAGTATATTTCTTTTACAGTCTCTTCTCTTTCTTCTCTTAAACCTTCAAAACAGAACCATTCTACCCTCAAGGCCTGTAATTTTCTTACTTAACTCTCTCAGTACTCTTCTTTTTTTCCACTGTTAATATGCTTTATTTTTTTTTAAAAAATTATTACTAAAACAAAAACACAATAAGAAGAGGAAAAAGAAACATATACTTAAATATTGAAACTTAAATACATAATAAAAAGCATGTCATTTGCACAGCAGAACATAAGACAGGATTCAAAATATGTAGCAGTAAATTGCCATTTCACAAAGCTTATATAATAGGTACTACATGTTATGTTGAGAACTGTCTGTCTTTTCTTTGCTTCCTTGTTAGTTTTCTTTTGTTTTCTGCTGTTCACTATTTACTCTTTTCTTTCCCCCCTTCCCCCTTCCCCCCCTCCAGAAGGCTGCAATTAAGCATGGATATATTCTTTTACAGATATACAGATACACATATACATGTACACACACACACATATATACATGCATACATACATATATAGACACATACTTTCCCTAACAAATTTTAGTTCTGATCTTTGTTTTAATGTTTGTGCATATCTCTTATTTCCTATCCCTCCTAACTACTTTACCTTACTTCTGCCCTCTACTTTGCCCTTCTATTACTTAAACTAGCCCCCTCTAATGATCTTTCCCTTATCCTCCCATTCCTTTAAATCTAAACACCCTTCTACACCCCCATAAACTATTCCCTCACACCTCATTTGTATAAGATAATTACTCATTTTAGCTATTCCTAAAGTTTTACTTTTTAAAGTCATATCATATTCAGATCTACCACAATCTTTCTTATGAACTACCTAATTACTAATAACAAACTTAGACATATGTTTTACATTTTACAGTAAACAGTCTGCCCTTATTAAATCTCTTGTAATTAGTCTTTGGTATGTACCTTATATTTCTCTTGGCTCTTGTGTGTCAAATCTTTTTATTAAGTGCAGTGTTTTGTTTTGTTTTTTACAAAGTCCTGAAAGTCTGACAGTTCACTAAATATTCTTTTTTTTCCATTTAGGATTATGCTTAGTTTTGTTGGGTATGATGTTTTTGGTCAGAAACCCAGTTCTTTCGCTCTTTGATAGATAGTGTTCCATGACCTACAGTCTTTTAGTGTCACTGCTGCTAGGTCTTGTGTGATTCTAATAGTGGCACCATCATATTTAAATTGTTTTTTCTTATTGCTTGTAATATTTTATCCTTGAGCTGGTGGTTTCAGAATTTGACTATAATATTCCTGTGGATTTTCCTCATAGGATATCTTTCAGGTGGTGATTGGTGTGGTATTTTTTTTCCTATTTCTACTTCCCCCTCTTGTTGTAATGTTTCAGGACAATTTTTTAAAAACTTATTTCTTTATTATTTCTTCATCTAATTATTGCAACAATATTCTTTTTTTTTATCATAGCTTTCAGGTAGTCTGATTATTCCTATGTTTTCTATTCTTGATCTGTTCTGCAGATAGGTTTTTTTTGTATGAAATGTTTCACCTTCTCTATTTTTTCATTCTTTATATTTTGTTTTATTATTTCTTTATTTCTTATAATTTTGTTAGCTTTCCCTTGCCCAATTCTGATTTTCAAGGAGTTGTTTTCTTCCTTAAGATTCTGGATCTCCTTTTCTAATTGCTTGACTTTCTTTATATAATTTTCTTGTTTTTCTTGGATTATTCTTTTTTTTTTTTAGCTTTTCTTCAATCTTTCTCATTTGATTTTAAAAGTCTTTTTTAAGTGCTTCTGTGAATTCTTTTTGGACAGGTTTCCATTTCACATTACTCTTTGGGGTAGAAGAAGATTTCTTTGCTTCAGTATCCTATTCTGAAGGTGATCCCCAGTCTTCTCTATTCCCATAGTAATTCTGTATTATTGAATTCTTTCTCCTTTGCCTGTGCATTTTTTGCAGTAGCTTACTTTTTGTAATCACCTTTAGTCATAGAGTATGGGGGTTAGTGCCTCTGGCCTCAGCTCCTCCTTTAGTTCTCCCCTCTGGCTTGGGACCTAGACCAAGACTTCCAGCCTCTTGTAAGTGCCCACAGCCAGTGGTGTCCCCACCCACTGCTCCTGCACTCCTTCTCGCACCAGCCATCTCTGCAGCACAGTTGGGTCTGGCATTACTTGTCAGCAGAGGTTCCCTCAATCTTCCCTGGCTCAGATGCCCTACTCCCCTCACTGTCCCATGGGTAAAAGTTCTTGTGGCTGGGGCTGAGGCAGCCATGCAAACCAACTAACCCCAGGGTGCAGCACTTGCTGTTTAACTCAGACCCTGGCCTGGAGGAGTTCACTCTTCATAGGGACCAAACCTTGTCCTGGGATTTTTCTTCAGATCTTTGTCCCAGAAGGACCCTTGTTCTGCCCCTACTCTTATTTATTTTTACTGATCTAGGTTCACCCTGAGTTATTATTTTAGCCTTTCATGGGGGTGAGAGCTTGGAATTTTCTGACCTAGTCCACCATCTCCCCAGAATTCTCTTTTCATACCCTTGAAGACATTAAGGTTCTGAAAGGACTCTTATTTCTTTTCCTCTTATTAGAATATTAGCAGTATATCATCATACAATTACTTATAATTGTTCAATTAATTTATCTTTCTACATTTCTCTCTACTCTCATATTTTTATTCCAGCATTCTTAGTTTTGTGAGACATTTGTTTTTATAAGAAATGGTGAAAATTCCTTTATCCCATTAAATGTCCATTTTTTTCCTCTGTAGGATTTTACTTAGGCTTTCAGGGTAAGTTATTTCTTGACTAGTAAGGACCTCCAGTTTGTTAGATTATTGGTAATTCAGCACTAGAACTGAAGGGAGAGATTACAGCTGGATGTATAAATCTGGGGGTCATTTGCATAGACATAATTGAACTCAAAAAGACTGATGAGGTCACCAAGTGAGAAAATATAGAGATATGAGAAAAGAGCCTAGAACAGAGAGCCTTGGAGTACAGTCACAGTATATGACATGTATTATGACTTAGCAAAGAAACCAAAATGGAATGGCCAAATAAAATAGGTCAGAGGAAAATCAAGATAGTAGTGTCATGAAAACCCAATGAGAAGAGAGTATTTAGGAGGAAAGAATGGTCAGCAATATCAAATGTTGTGAAAATTGAGAATAAGTCATTAGGTTTGACAATTAAGAGATTGTTGATATCTTCATAGAAAGCAATTTTAGTTGAGTGATGTGATCAAAAGCCAGATTCCAAAGTGTTTAGAGGAAAAAGAGGATAAAAGTGGAGACAATGAGTATAGAAAGCTGTTTTGAGAATTCTTGCTAAGAAAGGGAGGAAATAGAATAATTGATAGAGTAGCCATGGTAGCATCTGGTGAGGGGTTTTTTTAAGGATGGATGAGTCAGACCATATGATCAGAACTTATATGTCCTAATCAAATGTGTTGAAGGATATTGTTTTCAGACTGTGGTGATCTTGGATTGATCTTTGTATGCCCAGCATTCAGCACATAAGTGCTATCAGCCATATCTGGCTCATTTAGGTGCTTAATAAATGTTTATTTACTGGAAGGGTCAGATGCAGGATAGAAATGTTCAAATTCTAGGTCCTGAGATGGGTCTCCATCAGCTATCTGTATAGCACAAAAACTTGCAGTCTCAGATCAGCTTATGACAGGTCCCCAGATGGCTAGTGGGGAGTTGCAATACCAAATATAGGATGGCAGTTCTACAGATGGGATGAAAAGTACCAAAAAGAGCTCACCAGGTTTCCCTTTTTATACAAAAAAAAGTTTCCATCTCTGACACATCAGTGATAGTTCAGTTGGTTTTTTTTTTCCTCAGGAATTGTAGAGCAGTGATAAGCTAAATAGGATGGCATGCATGGAACCAGAATGTTCATCTTTATTCTCTATGCTTAAGATGTAGAAATCTATGATCAATAAGAACTGGCATTACAAAAGCAAAAATGAAAACTATTATATCCAGGTTGAGATGAGCACTGTTGTAATTTTGAAACAGATATCTTCTCATTGGTTCAGAGATATGAGGCAAAATGACAAGAAGATAAATTGCATAGGTAAGCAGGAAAGTGATGAAAACACATGATCTCATCACAAAGAATTCCTAAAGATACTCCTGTTATCTCTAAATCAGTTTGCCCATTGCCAAAGGGAATGACATTGAGGCAGATACTTTTGAAAAGGCAATGCTTTTGCTTTAAGAAGTTATAGCTTCTCCTTGATCCATATCTAGCAAGATATACCCATTCATTCACTAAAGGATAGAATGTGCAGTTTAAGAAGTCCAGAATCCTTGTGTAAATTGTAGAAAGGGTTATATAAACCAGCAGTATGGTACTGGAGAAAGAATCATAGGCTCTAGACTCATCAGACCTAGGTTAAAGGCCCACCTCTGAGATTCCCTGTTTACTGTTGGATAAGTCATTTTACCTCATGGACCCTCAGTTTCCCCATTCATAAAATGAAAGGATTAGACTAGATGGCTTCTAGAGCTACTGTGATCCTAAGAATATATCAAATTTGCTGTAGCACTCATGGTTTAGTTGTCATTAACAAAGAAATAAAGAAAGGGTTAGGTTGCTAGGTGGAAGAGTGTATACAGTTCTGGACCTAGAGTCAGGATAAGACTCATCTTCCTGAGTTCAAATCTGGCCTGAGAAACTTACTAGCTGTGTGACCTTGGGCAAATCACTTCACCCTATTTGCCTCAATTTCCTCATCTCGAAAATGAGCTAGAGAAGGAGATGGCAAACCACTCTAGCATCTTTGCCAAGAAAACCCAAAGTGGGTTCACAGAGAGCAGACACAACTGAGTCAAAGATGATTCAGTTGGATTCAAAATCAAATGGAAGATGATTGGTCCAATTTCGGACAAAGACCACGTTCTAGAGACCAGATTCCAAAACCTGCAGTTACTATGAAAAAAGAAAAATAATCAAAAGACAATCTTTCATGTGTACAGTCTGAAAAGCATTATCAGTCTCACATAAGTAGTTTCTACTGCAATATGAAATTACCAGGAGACAACACATGATAAGTAGCCTGGCAGCAATAACATAATAATATGGAAAAAGAAATGGGAAGTGGTAGGTGACTTGGGAATATTCTGGCCAAGGAACTTTGGGGATGCGATTGCCTTTGCTAATTGCTAATTAACACCTGAGCAGATGAGCAGGCACTAGCAAAGTGTGAGAAGTACGGGCATACATTGGCTTATAGGCACTGTTCCCAGAATTTTACATACAATGAACAGACAAGCAGTATCAAACCAGTGGAAGGAGTAGCTAGATTGCTCTGGTGACTTGGGAAAGAAGTTTCCAGAAGGAGCCACCACAAAAGTTATATCATTCCAATTGAGATCTAGGAGATATGGAAATTATGGGAACTGGTACGATCACCTGGGGAATTTATACTATTCATCTTCCTGCCAGGAGAATGTTTCACTTGTGTATCTTATAAATACAAGCTCATATTCCCCGCTTGAGGCAAATGAAAATGGACTTGGTGGGGGTATTTTTTACACTGTATTAAAATATAGTATGTAGTGTATGTATGAGAGCTGCTGAACCCTTTTTAGGGCTGCTTTCCATCTTTGGTGTCCACCTGATTTAGCCATCTCTCACCTGTTGCTCCAAGAAGCTGTACCATGTGCAGTGATTACACCCTGGTAAACCATTTTGGCACACGGGCTAAACCAGGTTGAGGCTGACTGAGGAGTCTCAAACCCTTCAATGAGTTAGTGAAATGTCTACCCCAAGCATGTGAAGATTTCCCTTAGTGGAATTGGTGGATGAGAACAATTTGTTCCAATGGCCATGAAGATGCCTGAAACAAGTACTGTGGAGTGCTCAGAGCTTAGTTAAACATTGAAGACGCCAAGGTCATCCACTGCATCCCAAGCTGTCACCAGTCATCTTAATGAGGATAGGATCTAGACCCCAAAAAGGAAAAACCCTGGACTTTCCCACATGGTCAAATTTCTGTCATTCCCCTGAGGCTATAATCCCATCAATTAGCCTTACATTGTGGGTACACCCAATCTCTCAATTCTCTGTTACCCTTAACCTAGCCTAGCCCTCCCTATGGCCCCTGGCTATTTCCCACACTTAATCCTAGCTAGGCTCCACTGTCCAGGTCCCAGGAGTTCTGTTCACCCCAGCTTACTGGCCACTCCCATTCATATCTTCCTTAGACCCCTCCTCAGTCACCCCAAACTACTTGGCCACTCCTAGATCCCTCCCACAGTCTTTCTGTATATAAGGTGCATCTTGTCTCCATTAAGGTGCTTAGATTCTTAAAATCTAGCCATTTCTCAGATTCTTAGAATCTAGCCAACACCTCACAGACTCTCAGATTCCTCAAGAGTCTGGCTAATATGGCAGATCTTTAATAAACCTTGTCTTTGGCTGAAAGCAAGCTTGGGTCAAATTCTTATAGACAGGACCCATGTGTCATTATCTTGGAGTCCCAACACCCTTAAACCTCTAGACCTCATCAATCTTGCCACTGAATTCCAATGACTCTGGAAGAGAGAGTTAGACTGACGACTTCATGCAGCTCTGCCTCACTTAAATCCAATTTATATATACACAGATCGAAAGATATCACCCATACCATTTTTCCATTTTTACCTATCTCAAACTCCTGTGGCAATAGGCTAATGACAAAGCAGCAGGTATAGATACACTGGAAGATGTAGGCATAACACTGCACACAGGTGGCCCAGGCCATAATATTATCTTCTCACTAGACTGAAGCAGCATTGGGATTTGGAAGCCACCTGGGTGTCAGAGCAGCCTTTTAAAGGACTGCCCTGCTCATCGCCTATTGTGAGGAAGAAGCTAGAAAAAGTGCCCTAAAAATTGTCTGCTTCACGCAATCCTGGCCTGCTTATCGCAGCAGGTGGGGCTCCCCTCCTACAATTGAAACACACACAAAAAAAAAACACAAAAAATTTCTGCGAAGATGATTTCACTCACCATAAGTACAGGGAATGTGTGCACACTTATGAACAACATGAAATCGAGTAGACCTGAAAGATGAACAGCTCTTATTACAAGAGAAGTTAGCAGGTATCACATCCAAAAAGCTGCCCTGAGTGAAACAAGGCTGGCAAATGAAGGCCAGCTTATTGAAGTCAGAGCTAGGTACACATTTCTCTGGGGTGGACAAAGTGAAAGGCAGTGCCATGAAGCTGATGCAGATTTTGCATTCAAAACTAACATAGTCAATAAGCTTGTATTTCTACCAAAATGAACGAATAGGATCATGACGATGCAATTGCCACTTGCGGGAAAGTGCCACACAACCATCATCAGTGTATCTGCTCCCACCATGACAAACCCTGATGAGGTAAAAAAAAAAATTGTGAAGATCTGAAGATCCTCATAATCAATGTGCTGAAAGAGGACAAGCTTATAATTCTGGGTGACTTAAACGCAAGAGCAGGCACAGACTACCAGACATATCAGGGAGTCCTTGGAAGTAATAGAGTCAGAAACAGCAACCGCCACTTACTACTGAAGACTTGTGTATCTCATGACTTTCTCATTACAACACTGTCTTCCATTTGCCCAAATACAATAAAACTTTATGGATGCACCTCTCACAACAAACACTGGAATTTAATAGACTATGTCATTGTAAGAAGAGACAGACAGGATGTGAGCAAAGAAGGCAATGTATGGTGTAGAGTGCTAGACTGATCACAGACTTATCCTTTCCAAGTTAAATATTCATTCACTGGGGTTTTTTTTTTTTTTTTGGCTAGGCAATGGGGTTAAGTGACTTGCCCAGGGTCACACAGCTAGTGTGTGTTATGTGTCTGAAGCCAGATTTGAACTAAGGTCCTCCTGAATTCGGGGCTGGTGCTTTATCCACTGTACCACCTAGATGCCTCTTTCAAGCTAAATATTCACATTCAACAAAAGCAGAAGCCCCAAGGCACGATAGTTACCAGAAGACTTAATGTCAACAGATTAGAATGCTTCTTCAAGCTGGATCAATAAAGGAAAGGGAAATAAGTTGTCCAGTGACAATCACAGGGTGTATTTCGTTTAGTCATTACCAGTAAGATTCTTGCCACAGTCCTCCTTAGTAAGCTGATCCTTCACCTGAAAGAAGGTCATCAACCCAAGAGCCAGTATGGCTTTAGAAAGGGCCAAGGAGGGGCAGCTAGGAGGCACAGTGGATAGAGCATCGGCCCTGGATTCAGGAGGACCTGAGTTCAAATCCGGCCTCAGACATATAGTAACACTTACTAGCTATGTGACCTTGGGCAAGTCACTTAACCCCATTGCCTAGACAGAAAAAAAAAAATAGAAGGGCCAAGGAGCAGTCAATACAGTAGTTGCTGCCTGAAAACTCCAGGAGAAATGCCAGGAGCAGAATATAGGTCTGTACACAATGTTTATTGATCTGACCAAGGCCTTTAATACTATCAGTCACATGTGCTTGTGGAAAATTATGTAAAATTTGGTTGCCCAGAGAAGTTCATCAGTATTGTATGTCAGTTTCATGACAGCATGCTTGTCTGGGTTCTAAATAATAGACAATGCCCTCATGCCTTCCCAGTCACCAATAGATTAAAGTAGAAGTAGGACTATGTGATTGATCCCATGCTTTTTAGTATGTCTTTGAGATGTTGTCAGATGACTTCATCAAGGACAAAAATGTCATCAAGGTCAGCTACTGCACTAATGGTAAATTATTTAATTTGAAAAGGCTACAAGCCAAGGCAAAAGTGGAGGGAAAGTTGGCATGTGACTTTTTTTTGTGCACTCGATGCAGCCTTTGAAGCTGAGATGCAACAAAGTATGGTTTGAGTCTCTGCTTCTTGTGCTCATTTTGACTGAACAATTAACATCAAGAAAACACAAGTTCTCCACCTGCCAACACTACACCAGCCATACATGCAACCTTCAGTTACAGCAAATGGAGAAATTTTGAATACTTTGAATAAGTTCACTTACCTTGGCAATACACTTTCCAAGGGTGTACACATAGATGATGGGGTTGATGCACACATTGCCAGGGCTAACTCGGTGTTTGGGAGGCTTCAAAGAAAGTGTGAGAGAGAAGAGGTATTACACTGCCTACTGCAATGAAGGTCTACAGAGTCATTCTGCTGACCTTACTGTTGTATGCCTGTGAAACCTGGACAGTATACCAGTGACAAGCCAGTCAACTGGATCACTTCTATTTGAGTTGTCTTAAGAAGATTCTGAAGATCATCTGACAAGATAAGGTACCAGATATTGAGGTCCCTTCTTGAGCTAACTGCCAAGCATTCAAACTCTATTGCAGAGAGCATAACTCCAATGGGCTGGTCACATTGTTCAAATGTCAGATGTATGTTTGTCTAAAAGACTGGTTTGTGGAGAACTCACACAAAGCAAGTGCTCATATGGAGGTCAGGAAAAAGTGATACACGGACATTCTCAAGGTCTCTCTGGAGAACTTTGGAATTGATTACAGGACTTGAGAGATACTAGTAAAAGATTGCCCAGAATGGTGTGCATGCATCAAAGAACACACTGTGTTCTATGAGCAAAACGAATTGCAGTAGCTCAAAAGAAACATGAGAGTGCAAATTTAGAGACATCTCCACTCCAACTATCTGTGACCAAGCTGTGGTAGAGCCTTGCAAGCTCTTATAGCCTGATCAGCCACAATCAGATACACTGTACCCTGACCTCAACATCATGATATCATTCATCATACTATCATCGTGATAGCACTCCCCAAAGCCAAGGCTAAGGTGAATTTGACCAAGTAGTCCACCTTGGAAGACAAACCTCCAGCTGGGACACTCCTATCTCAAAGGAAAGAGTCCCTTCATGGAAAATGAGTATGGGATCTTGCAGGAACTCACAGGAACTTCTGACTCCTCCTTTTTCCATTATGCAAAATGCATGCCATAAGATTTACAAGGCCAAGAAAAAGAGCAGAGTCATGGTAGAGTATTCCAGCTCTTTCCAGAGCCCAAGTCAGGATTATGATGCCCTGGTGGACCTATTTTTGAAAGGTCTAGCTGCACCTGGGTGGTGGCTATATATTCAATTAAGCCTTACCTTGGGTCCTAGTTGATGCTATAACATTCCATCCAAAAGTTTTCCAAATCTTCCCACCAGCTCAGCACACAATGGGCCAGGAGAAGAAGCACAAGGAGCTTCAGGTCAGGTGGTACTGCATCTCTCACTATTCCTACCCCCAGGATTTCCACGCCCAAAGCACAGACTTTGCAAATGACTACCACTGATGCTCTGTTCATCAATACAGGTAATAGGGGTTACAATTGTATGTACCCTTTCCAATCCCAACATACATACACACACACACACACACACACACACACACACCTTTCCCTTTTTTTTATTAAGTTCTCTTGTTTTATTGTAAATGTAACAATTATCAAATGAAAATACTTCAATATATGAAAGAGAAGAAAAAGGAATCTTTTCTAAGAAATGTTAACTTCCTTTATATAATGATAATGATATAGCTAGCTTTTCTATAGTACTTTAAGACTTGCAAAGCACTTTATATATATGTAATTTGGTTTTCATGAAATATGTAAATGTATATATGTATGTACATGTAAATTTTAAAAGGGCATTAATAAAGTTCTTCCATTTGTTTGTTTCCCCTCCTGCACTTTAAACCTTTTCTTCCCTGCATTAAAAATAATATATAATGATGATTTTATTTTTAATATCTATCACTACTCATTAACATATTACCTCACTCACCCCTGGGTAGAATTCCTGCCTTGTAACAAATATATATATTACAGCAAAACAAATCAACACGTTGGCTATGTCCCTCTCTGATCTCAAAAATCAAGATTCCGCAGAACCAGACAATATAGATGCTATATGTAGTAGACTTAGGGAACTCTGCAAACTTAGCACAATAAGATCATAGAGCTTGAAGAGACCTTAACCCCTTCTTTTCAAGTTGAGAAAGCTGAAATCAAGGAAGGGGGAGAGATTTGCCCAAGGTCAGGTAGGTAGTAAGATTCATAGGCAGGATTTTCACCCAAATCCTTTGCCTCCAGAGTCAATGTACTTTCTAGCTCTACGTCACTATACCATAATGTCTTCTTTGGACCTGATCCTTAACCAGTGAGAGAGTGACTACCATTGAAATATCATAGAATCCTGTTGTGAGTCAACACAATAGACAGGTGCCTACCCACTTCAGTATGAAACTGTGACTCAGGAGACTAGGACACTATGGAACAAAGCAGATAGGCTTTATGGAGTGTTCTTTTTGAATTTAACCTGCTCTCCCCAGTAGTGTGGAAAATGTGTTACCAGCCTTGGTGTATTCCCTCCATTTCTTAGGACTTAGAGGAGGTCAAGTTCATCTTCCAACACCACTGGAAACCTCGCCTGAAATGGACAAATGTGTTATCCTATATGGTCCTTCACCAGACTCTGACCCAGAGCTCCCTTTCGTGTTTCAGGAACAGGGATTCCTTTTTTTATCCTTGTCAAGTCAGAGAAATTGCTCTAACGTAGGTTATGCAATCATATAATTAACCTAGTCCTGGGAGCAGGAGTTCTATCCATCCATACCTCTTCATTGGCCAAGCCAGAAACTATGGTTCCACAGGAGTTTCTGAGGAATAAAAAAAACTCCAGAGAAGGAATTCATCTAACCTGCTGTAACTCCCCCCTCCAGCCCCAGAGTCTCATTACTATTCATCAAAAAAAAAAAGAGTAGGGAGTTAAGGCTCTGCCACAACTCTAGTGACTGTTAGGCTTTGCCCTTGGGTCTTGGCTGGCAGACAAAAGCAACCACATTGAATGACATAGCTAAAGCCTGCAAATATCTTGATAACATAAAATGGCAGGCAGAAATGGCCTCCAAACTGTTCATATGGGAGAAGAATGATAAGCTGCTCCTCCAATATTGTACTTTGTTGGCAACCTATGCCTAACCCAGCATGTGCTTTCATTCTAGTGATTCTACAGAGCCTGATCCACGTGGCTCAGTTCCTCCCCTTTCCTATACCTACCCCATAACTCAGCCCACTCGCTTGTTTCTGAAAGTAATGTACCAGTTCCATAACCTTCCCTCTCAAATCCCCCAGGATTAGGTTCCCCAAAGTAAAGTTCATTCTTGCTGCATCATATAAATCTCAAGTCAATGGACAAGCAGAGCACATGAAGCAAAAAATATCTCAGCTGGTTCACCTCCTACCACCAAGATGACTGAGTCACCCTGCTGCCTCTAGAGGCTTGTTATAATAATGCAGTTCACATGCTCACTTAACTTTGTATGAATGGTTTCTATCCTTGGTTTTTCCTTCCACTCACATCACAAACCATAATCCCAATTTGATGACTCCTTGGATGAATTAAAGGCTGCCCAAGTAAACTTGCAGTACAAAAGCCTTTGAACTAGATATGCACGGGAAAAGTGACATACAAATTAGGAAGCCAACTTTCACTGAAGTTCTAGGGAGCCCCTAAGTATACCAGGTAAGGATTGCCTTTCTTCCTGAAGAAATAGACAGATAGATGGAGATATGCAAATATATATATAGATATAGATATATTTATATAATGTATATATATGTACATGTCTACATATATACCCAAATGCACACATACACACACATATATGACACTAGCTGTATGACCCTGGGCAAGTCACTTAACCTCTGCTTGACTTAATTTACTGGATTAGGAAATGATGAACCACTGTGGTATCTTAAACAAGAAAACCCCATGGACAGCATGGTCCATGGGATCACAAAGAATCAGACATGACTGAAAGACTAAACAATAATATGTATACACATACACATAAATAAGCATATGAATGCAGATGCATATATGCATATAAATATATAAACCTATGCATACAGACATATATATGTGTATATGTATACACATATAGATATGTATATAAGCATACTATATATATATATATATATATACACACATATACACATATTTATAATATATACACAATTAACCTTCCTAGAAACTGACAGATGGGGTGATGGTTACCTTCTCTATCACACAGGTGGTAGAGCCCCATAGCTTGCTGGCTAGGATTATCCATACAACTAAACTTCTACTCTTTGTCCTGTCAGCCTTTATTGTAACAAATTAACCTTACCCAAATCATATTCACCAAATCCATTAATTATGAATAGGTTAAAAAAAGAAGACAAAGCCTAGGAAAACTTGGGATCATGGAGAATCCTGGCAAGGCTGTGATGAAGACATTAGGAAACACTGAGAAATGTGTCTGATCTGGATTGCAAAGCCCAATCACTACCAATCCTACCCATAATCCTGGCCTTCAGTTTTAGAGAACATTTTGAGTGACAGGGTACAGTGGAAAGGTTGCTGCAATAGGATCAGGTCTATTTGTTACTACAAGCAAAAAGAATGCTGTCTTGAGGGGAGAAATTGTGTCAAACTCATCACCTTCTTAATATATATCACTCTCTTCTGTACCGTGTTCCCTAAAGCTCCACAATGACCTCACTGGCCATAGGGGAGGTCACATCTAAATCTTCCCTGCATCTCCTGCTGAATCCTCAGACCTGACTTGACTCAGTATGACATTTGATTTACTCTCTCTGATCATGACTTAGAAATTACCCTCATCCAGGTACCTGGCTCTTAATCGTTGGCTGTCAAAATTTGCTAACAAAGACCTGTCACAAAGCTCTGAAGCACGTATCTCAGAGCCATAACTGATACCCATGGCCCTACTCTCTTACACTGCATTGTAATTCATTCAAAGGCTGGCAGGAGGTAACCAATGTACACCACCATTAAAGACAGAGCAAGGATGTCTTCAATCCCTGATCCTGCCTTTCTGACAATGGGTGGAGCTACCGATCCTTAATTCTAGAGAATGGATTCAGATGAATTATTCCACCTCCATTCTTGTTGCTAACACTTGCACACATCTGCTCCATCATCTCCCTAGAGGACCGGGATTTGACAAAATGTAATATTTTCAATGACAGAAGTGAGATTCAAAAATATCTTGGCAGGCAAGAATAATTGGCCCAAACTGGAGACATGAAACTTAATAGGGATGAATGTAAAATCTTATATTTGAATGAAAAATTTCAATTGCACAAACAGAGGGAGACATGCTTGAACATAAGTTTATGCAGAAAAGTTTAGAGTAGCATAATACAGTCACCAAACACCACCACCACGAACTTTTCCTGTATTCATAGTATCCAGAACAATACATACAATTATTCTGCTATACTCTTTCCTGGTCAGAACACATATGGAGCATTATGTTTGGTTCTCACTGCAACATTATCAGAGAGACATTGAAAAAACTGGAAGGAAGTTAATGAGTATTTATTAAATGACTGTTATATGCAAGGCACTAGGTGCTCTACAAATATCCCATATGAGATAGCAACACTCCTAAGAACACTATGAGATAAATGCTATTATTGTCTCCCTTTTACAGGTGATGAAACTGAGGCAGATAGAGGTTCCCCAGGGTGACACAGCTAGGAATATCTTAGGTCAGATTTAGACTCAGGTCTTCCTGACCCTAGGCCCACCACTCTATCTCTTGTGCCACCTAGCTGCTTTATTCTATACACTAAAAGATATTTAGAGTGGAATGGGCAGAACGGTGAGGTATCTTGAAACTTTGTCACATGAGGCTCATGTGGAAGAGGGGAGGACCTTTACACTAGCTTTATGAAGATAAGGAAAGACGTAAAAGGCATGATAATTGCCATCAAATATTTGAAAGAGTGTTATGTATGAGAGAGAAGAAACATTTTTATGGCTCTGGAGAACAAAGAGATTTGGTGCCAATGAGTAAAAGATAAAAGGAGGTATATCTCAGTTCAGCATTAAGAGGACAGAGTTGTTCCCAAGGCGCAGCAGATTATCTTATGTGATAGTAAGAATTCTGTTACTGGAATCACTGGAGAAAAGGGCAGATGACTACATCTCACAAAGGGAGATGGGAGGTCAATCAATCAATAAAGATAGAGTGCTGGACTTGGAATCAAATATATCTGAGTTCAAATCCTGACTCTGACCTTTAATATCTGTGTGACCTTGGACAAATCATTTAATCTCTGTCATTCTCAGATTCCTCTTCTGAAAAATTAGGGGGTTGGATTAGATCAGTGGTGTCAAGCTCAAATAGAAATGGGGACAATAAGCCAAATAGATGGATGGATGGATGGGTGGATGGATGGATGGATGGATGGATGGATGGATGGATGGATGGATAGATAGATAGATAGATAGATAGATAGATAGATAGATAGATAGATGGATAGATAGATAGATAGATAGATAGATGGATAGATAGATACACGATAGATCTTTGCAGGCTGCGTGTGGACTTAGAAAACACATTTCTATATTTCTTTATTTATTAGTACATCAATTAATTAGTACATTACATTAATATATAATACATCAAATCATGTAGGAATGACATTTCAGTCTGGTTCAGGCCACACTCAGGAGTGTTCTGGGATGTAGCCTGCCAGCCACATGTTTGACACTTATGGATTAGATGGCTTTTGAGGTCTTTTGCAGCTCTAAATTGATTTTCTATCTATAATCATTGATTGAGTACTTATCAGGTGGCAGGCACTGGGCTCGGTATTGGGAATACAAACATAAAGAATGAGATGATCCCTACTAGTAAGGAACTCACATTCTAATGGAAGAGAGTAGTCTAATTAGATGACTTCTAAGATTTCTTCTAACTCTAAAAATTCTATGCATCATTTATTCTATAACTTGAGCATCTAATCAAGTCATAAAAGCAGTCATTACAATTACTTTTTGCTAAAAAGGACAATGATTGAAGAGGGTTTTTTTGTTTACTTACACATGCAGGGGTACAAGAAAACAGTCATTCAACAAGCATTCTACTGCCTAATGTGTAACAGGCATGGTTCTTGGTGCTGGAAACATAAACACTAAAATGAGAAAGTCCCTGACCCCAAGAGGCTTACATTCTACTGAGTAGATACAAAACATTCATAGATAAGTAAATATAAAATACATACAAAATTGATGCAAAAGAATATCATATTTTCTTAATATTTTAATAATAAAAGAGAAGAATCCATAACAATTAGGAAAATCAAGAAAGGCCTCTAGAAGGAACTGATATAAGCACCAAGCCTTGGAGGAAGCTAGGGGTATCTGAGAAGTGGCAGTAAAGAAGGTGAGCATCCCAAGCATAGGGGAAAACTTCATTTTATATGGACACTGATTACATTATAAGATAAAAATAATTTGAATAAAAACTAACATAGAGTCTAACACCAGTTAAAAAAAATCATCTTCACAACAGTTGATTGGAAACTACATTGGAAAAAATTATAGAATAGTTGAATGGGAAGAAAAAAAAACCTGGTGAGTATACTGCATGTTTGATGTGAGATATTTTTTAATTTAATTTTTTAAAATTTATTTATACTTAATATTCTTTTTTTAATTGCAAATTCTCTCCCTCCTGCCCCTCCAACCCATTGAGAAGGTAATCAATCTGATATCAATTATACATGTGAAGTCATGCAAAATATATTTCTATATTAACTGTGTTGCAAAAATAAATGAATAAATAGCAAGAAACATAAAGAAAGTTAAAAAAACTATGCTTCAATTTGCACTCAGAGTTCATCAGTTCTCTCTCTAGAGGCAGACAATATTTTTCATCAGGAGTTCTTTGGAATTGTCTTGGACCATTGTCTTGATCAGAGTAGCTAAGTCTTTTGCAGTTTATCATTAAACAATATTGCTGTCACTGTATACAATGTGTTCTTTGTTCTGCTCACTTTGTTTTGTATCATCAGTTCATATACATCTTCTCAGGTTTATTTTTTTCTGACACCATCCTGCTCTTCATTTCTTATAGCACAATAGTATTCCATCACAGTCATATATCACAATTTGTTCAGCCATTCCCCAATTTAGGAGAATGCTCTCCATTTCTAATTCTTTGCTACCACAAAAGGAGATATTATAAATATTTTTATACATGTAATTCTTTTTCCTCTTTCTTTGATCTCCTTGGGATACAGACCAAGTGGTGATATGACTGAGTCAAAGGAATATTCACAATTTTATAGTATTTTTGGTGTGTTTCCAAATTGTTCTTCATAATGGCTGGATCCTTTCACAACTCCACCTGAGTTAGTGACCCCATTAGTGTCCCAGTTTCCCACATTCCCTCCAGCATTTGTCTTTTTCCTTCTCTGTCACAGTAACCAATCTGATATGTATAAGTTGGTATCTCAGAGGTGTTATAATTTGCATTTCTCTAATTAGTAATGATTTAAAGCATTTTTCATGTGCCTTGATAAGTTTGATTTCTTCTTGTGAAAACCGCATGTTTATATCCTTTGACTATTTATCAATAGGGAAATGGCTCTTTTGTTTTTACAAATTTGGCTCAATTACTCATATATTTGAGAAATGAAGCTTTTATGAGAGAAACATGCTATAAAATTTTCCAGTGTCCTCCTTTCCTTCTAATTTCGACTGCATTGGTTTTGTTTCTGTAAAAACTTTTCAGTTTCATGTAATCAAAATTATCCATTTTACTTCCTGTGATCTTCTCTATTTCATGTTTGGTCATAAACTCTTCCCTTATCCATAGATCTTAAAGATATTTTTCCATGCTACCCTAATTTTCTTATGATATCACCTTTTATGTCCAAATCATTTACCTATTATGACTTCATTTTGGTATATGGTGTGAGATGCTGGTCTGTGCCTAGTTTCTGACAAACTTCTCTCCAGTTTTCCCAGTAATTCTTGTTAAATGGTGACAAAATAAGTTCTCTTATTTTAACACCATGTGTGTTTTTCTGTGTGTGTTTCTTGTAAACAACATATTGCTGGATTCTGTTTTTTAATCCATTCTGCTATTCCATTATCATGTTTTATGGATGAATTCATGCCAATCACATTCACAATTATTATTATTATTATTGTTATTATTGACTTTACATTTCCTTCTATCCTATTTTCTTCTGTTTATTACTTTCTCTTTTTTACCCTCAAAGTCTTTATTGCTTCTGACCACTGCCTCCCTTAATTTGTCCTCCCTTCAACTGCCCCCCTTTTCTCTTCTCCATTTTTCCTCCTACTTTCCTATTGAAAGATCTATCTATCTACGTGTCTGTCTATACCTTCCCTCTTTGAACCAATTCAGATGGGAGTTAGGTTCAAGCATTGCCCCCACCATTTTCCCCTCCACTGTAAAAGTTCTTTTTTGCATTCCTCTTTTATGTTGCATAATTTTCCCCATTCTGCTCCTTTCCCCAATCCCTTTCTCAGAAATCATTTTTTTAGATCAATCGAACATAATTGACTCAACCCCATGTCTTTTGACTATTCAGAGTCCTTCCAACTTCCCTAATAATGGTATAGTTCTTAGGAGTTACATGTATCATCTTTCCATTTAAGAATTTAAAAATTTTAACTTTATTTAATCCCTTGTAATTTCCCTTTCATGTTTGCCTTCTATATTTCTCTTGAGCCTTATATCTGAAAGTCAAATTTTCTATTTAGTTCTTATCTTTTCATCAGGAATGCTTGAAAATCTTCTATTTCATTAAATATCCTTTTTTTCTGCTGAAGGATTATATTCAATTTTGCTGGGTAGGTTATTTTTGCTTGTGATCCTAGATCCTTTGCCTTCTGGAATATCATATTTCAACCCCTCCCTACCCATTCCTTTTTGTGATTATGACTCTGGGTCCAGGAATTTGAATGGGTTTCTTTCTCGCTGCTTGAAGTATTTTCTCTTTCACTTGACAGCTCTGGAATTTGGCTATAATATTCCTGTAAGTTTTCATTTTGGGATCTCTTTCAAAAGATGATCAGTGGATTCTTTCAATTTCTTTCAATTTCAAATTTTTTATCCTCTGATTTTGGGATATTGGGCCAAATTTCCTTTATAATTTCTTGAAACATGATGTCTAGGCTCTTTCTTTGATCAAAGCATTCAGGTACTCCAATAATTCTTAAATTATCTGTCTTTGATTTTTTGTCCCAAATCAAATGCTTTTTTTTTTCTGATGAGACAATTCATATTTTTTTCTGTATTTTCATTCTTTTGATTTTATTTTATTGTTTGTTTAAATATCTCATGCAGTCTTTAGCTTCCATTTCCAATTATAATTTTTAAGGAATGATTTTCTTCACTGAAATTTTATGCCTTTTTTACATTTGACCAATTCTGCCTTTTAAGGAGTAATTTTCATCAGTAAAGTTTTATACCTGTTTTTCCATTTGGTCAATTCTGTCTTTTAAGGTGTTATTTTCTTCAGTATTTTTCATGCCTCCTTTTCATATTTTTTTACATGACTCTCATTCCTTTTCCCAATTTTTCTTCTACCACTCTTATTTGATTTTTAAAATACAATGTTAGCTCTTCTAGGAATTCTTATTGGGCTTGTATCCAATTCATTTTTTTTCCCTTGAAGCTTTGTTTGTAGCTGTTTTAACATTTGTTGTCTTCTTCTGAGTTTATGTCTTGATCTTCCCTGTCACCATAGTAGCTGTTTATGATCCGGTTCTTTTTTGTGGTTTGTTCATTTTTCCAGCCTATTTCTGGACTTTGAACTTTATGTTAAATTTGTCTCTGTTCTCTAAGTAGGAACACTGTCCAAAGCTTCCGACTTTTTTGTGCTAATTCAGGGGGGCTGGAAGTTTTTAGTGCTTCCAAGATGATGTGATTCAGAAAAAAAGTATGGTCACTGTTCACCTGCATTCTGGTCCTCACAAATGAAAGGCCCTTGCTGCCACAAATGAGACTGTTCCCCAGGGGTGGGTCCTATTCCCTTCAGACTGCAAGTACTCCTTTCCACCATGGAACTGTGATCCAGAAGTTAATATGGGTAACAGAGTTGCTAAACAGCACCATGTCCTGTGTCCAATGCTAGCACAGAGGTCTTCTACAATTTCTTTCTGACCTATTGCCAGATAGCCCTATTTTCTCTGGCTTGAAAGCCAGAAGTTGCTACTGCTTATGCTATTGCATCCTTCAAGTCCCACAGCTAATATTGCTACTATGTGAGCTGTGAGCCATCCCTTACCCTAGAGTTCATAGACTTCTTCTGACCACTTAAGTTGTCTTGGACTGGAAAAACATCTTACTCAACTTTTTGTTGGCTCTGATGCTCCGGAATTCAATTTGAGGCATTAATTTAAAGTTGTTTGGAGAGGAATATTGGGAGAGCTCATCTGCTTCCTCTACTCTGCCATCTTGGTTCCACCCTAGGAAGTCTTTCCCACTCACTTCTGAACTGATATGAGTTTAACAAGTGGCATGATAACCAAAAATACTAACATGATTTTGTTCCACATTGATGAATTTTGTCTAATTACAAGAAGTGGTAGTCCCATTGTACTAAGGTCAGACTATACCTGTTGCACTGTGTTCAGTTCAACTCTGAGTACTCATTTAAGTAGAGAAATTGACAGTCTCACACAATTAATCCAGAGGATGGAGACCAGGATGTTGGGGGGAACAGAGATTGTGCCATGTGAAAATTGGTTTCCATAACTGGGGATTTTTAATTTCTAGAAGAGAAAGCTTACATGCCCTAATAAATAAATGGTCAAAAGACATAAACACAAAGTTCTCAAAAAAAAGAAATAAAGAATCCTAGACTATCAACAGTCATATGAATGAATGCTCTAAGTCACTAATAATGAGAAAAATATAAATCAAAACAACTCTGAGGTTTACTGTTGGTAAACCTGTGAATTAGAATTTTGGAAAGCAATTTGGAATTACACAGTGGCAAAAATGTATATAACCTTTGACTCAGAGACCCCACTGCTAGACACATACTTCAACTATGTCGATGATAAAAAGAAAGGCCTTATACACACTAAAATAATTACAGCAGCATTTTTTGGGTAATATCAAAGAACTGGAAACAAAAAAGATACCCAGTGATTAGTGAATGGTTAAGCCAGTTGTGGTACATGAATGTCATAGCATATTAGTCTTTAATATGATAAATACAGAGAAAATGGGAAGATTTATATGAACTTATTTCATTTTACAGGAATATGCTTTATATAACCTTATTCTATTTTTCATCAATAATTACTTTTAATAGATTCAAATGCAAGATTTTTTGAAAATGTCATGCTATATTTTATCACTTTTTATTTCTTCTAGCTTTGTACTAATTTTTACCTTTCCTCTAAAGGGTAAGTAGTCTGACTATATGCAAGAGAGTTGATTCAGAAATGAAACATGTATCAGCAAAAGTACTCCTCTCTTTTTAAATATACTCAATTTCTTTGTGTGTATGTGTGTGTGTGAGACATTTTTCAGTGTTCACCATGTCCAGAACTTGGTGTTTCTCTTCTTGAAAAATATATTTATTGCATAAATATGTTGGCCTCTTTAATACTTTACTCCTGTTTCACATTTTCTTGCAATTCTCACTAATTCCAATTTTACATTAAAGTCACCAAGTATCAATGTATATGTTGGTTCAATTTCAAGGGTTTTTTAATCTCTCTACAGGGACACCAGCTGCCCAGAGGGAGATTTACATAACATACACCTTGGAAGAAAAGAGAATAATCAACATTAGGATTCTGCAAGTGAGAGGAAAAGACATATAATGGTTACAGTCAAGAACTGGACCTCTCCAATCCACCATGATAATTTCTGTGAATCGCTCAAACAGTATAAGTCAAAGGTAAATGAGAAATATCTGTGTAGCAATCTCACAAAAGGGCTTTACCTTCTAGCAGGAGTTAAGAGGCTATTTAAGCATTTTATGCTTCTTGAATTTATTCATGTGCATCTGAGAGTCCTCTTTGTATTATTGAGTTTTGTGGCAGAAGAAATAAACAACTATTCTATACCTAATAGACTTATTATAAATTGAATACCCTTTACCCACATTTGGGAATAACCTAGACATGAGCCATGCTTAACTAGTTTTTAGACATCTTTTTCTAGAGAAATCCAAATTAGAGCACTGAAGAATTATAGAATATTTGACATCTTTGGTATTAGATGTGTAGGATTGCTCCCATTCCCTGTGAACCCAGACTTCCGTGTGGGACCCAGTCCATGTGGTACATATTAAAAAGGGAAAAAAAATACTCAATGTAAGTATTTAGATGGGCAACTATTAGTCCCAAACATATTTGCAAATGCCTAGAAGCACTTCCACTCTCAGTCTAAACTCATCTCTGAACAGTATATCTGTACACAAAACCTATTTAGGCCGAGGACTTTCTCCTCTCTCCGACTTCTCATTGATCATCATGGCCCATAGCCCACCAGTTACACCAGTGACCAGCTTCTCAGACAGGCCAGCAAGTCTTTAAAATCCTTCAATCCTGTGTTTCTCTCTCCTTAGCACACAATTAGCACTCTCATTAAATCACATCTAAAACTTTCTCCTTTCTTCCCATGAATCACTCCTCTTGCCAATCTCATGCTTTTTCTTCCTCCCCCCCCAACCAACCCAATCATTTATCAGTCCTGCACATTACTATACCTTTTCTTTGAAGCATACACTTTCCTTTCTCATTTCCTTAAATGGGATATGGAAGGGGATTAGAGGGAAAATAATCCTAGAATTCACTCATTACATTTATACAACAGCCTCAAAATCGTGGATTTTGATTTGGGTCTTGACACATATTCATTATATAAACTAGCACTTTGATATATACTAAATGCTACTTCTATTTTCCATCATTCTGAAGGAACTAAAGTGTTCAATTTCCTTTCTAATGTGCCCCAAATGGATTGATTTGGGGACCAATGATTTTCTTTATCTAGTTGAACAGTTTTTAGTAATTAAATACAAGAATCAGGATGTGAGTATCTCATTAATCTTGTGTAATGCCTTCATAAGACAATTCTATCTAGAAAGATACTTTAAAGAAGAAAAAAAACAATCTTTGGAACAACCTCTTTCTTGAGTCAATTCTGGGGTTCCAATAAAAAGTGCATGTTTTGTATTTCTCTGTTTGCACATTTCCATATACCTTTCATTGTTAATGTAGTGATGCTGCCCTGAAAACCAAAATGCCAAGAAACAAAAGCTTCTTTTTGTACCTATCAATTGTTGTGTCTGATGAATTGAAATGTTTCCATGTGGAATTTTCTTTTCCTTTTCATTGGAGAAATGTGAAGAGATAGGCTGGTGTAGCGAATAGAGCTAAGTCAAGTGGAATACAGCAGGAAAAAAAAGTTACCATGACCACAGGCTGCATTAGAAGAGGCATGGTGTCCAGGACAAGGGAGGTGATAACACTGTCCTACACTATTTTTACCAGTTTACATGTAGTGTATGATATTCAGTTTTGGAACCCACATTTTAATAATAACCCACAAAAATTGAAAATGACCCAGAAGACAGCAAACAGAATAGTGAAGGCCTTCAAGATTATTTATTGGAAGTTCTATAAGTAACTTAACCTTTGTTTGCCTCAGTCTCCTCAAATGTAAATTAGGGATAATAATAGCACCTCCATCAAAGGGTTGGTTTGAGATTAAAATGAGATCATATTTGTAAATTGCTTAGCACAGTGCCTAGCACATAGTAGGTACCATATAAATGCTAGTAGTTAATCTTATAATGCCCTGTGCCACCTGGCTGCATGATAGCTGTCTTCAACTAAGTGAAGGATAGTCATGAAAGAGTTAAATTAAATTTGTTCTGCTTGGGTTCAGAGCACAGAAATAGAAGCAATGAGAAAATAGCAAAGAAGATTTCTTCTCGTTATAGAGGAAAACACCCTAATAATTAGATCTATCCAACAATGAGATGGGCTTCATTAGGAAATAGTGGGTTCACCCGCAGTAACGATGAACCAATGGCTGGAAAATTACTTTTTGGATATATTAGAGAAGGACTGGTCTAAATAGCAATGAGTTCATCTAGTTTAATGGATAGGATACTGAACTTGGGGTCAGGAAAACCTAAATACATTTCTCATTTTAGACACTTTCTAGCTGTATGACCCTGGGTGAGTCACTTCAAATCTCTGTATCTCAGTTTCCACATCTGTAAAATGAAGGAGTTGCAGTCATAGTCTCTAATGTCCCTTCTGGCTTTAAATTTATAACCCAAAGATCCTTTCTAACTCTGAGATTCCATGATTGATTAGAGGTGACTTTTTTTGAGATTGAATTGTCAAATAAAGACAAGGTTATTTTGAGAGGGAGGGCACTGGTAGCTGGGGCTTAAAAGTGGAATCAGATGAGGTTTCATGGAGAAGATGGTGCTGGAGTTGAGTCTTGAGTGCCAGGAATTCCAAGAGGTGGAAGTGAGTTGCTCATACATGCCAGTCAAAAGGCATGGGCAGCACAGAGACACAGCAATAAAAAATGGAGGGCAGTAGGCCCCTAGCGAGTAACCACATAGTGAATGAAAGGAGAGGAATATGGTGAAAGAGAATGGACCCATTTCTCTATCACATCTACAACAAAATATAAATGGTGTGTTTTTTATTAGAGAACAAGTTCAATGGGATATTTTCTCATGTTGATCTCACCATGATGGATTTTCTAGTCATAGCCACTCTGGAGGACCATCTACTAAGTCACAGTTGTGAAATGCAGTGGTGAAGTAAGTATCCACATTGTTGAAATTACAGAGCTCTGAAGTATTAAAAAATCAAAATGGGGATAATTTTGTGTCCATCAGCATGAAGCTGCTTCCCATGTAGAAGAGCAAAGAATCTAACTGGTACCAATCATAGCAAGAGCTATTAAAGAGATCAAGCAGACATGCCCAGTTCTAAGTGGCCTCCACCCTATGCAAATGCCCCCAACCTAACTGAGCAAGACAAAAAGACCTGAGCTCTTAGACACGGTCTTGTTTGTTTGGTTTTTTTCTTGGATAACTGTTTCTCTACTCTGTTTTTGTCTGTGATCCTGGAATCTATTATTGCCGTAACTCCAGACTCATTGCTATAATCAAAATAAAATAACATTTCAAAAAAATGATTTTATGAAATAATGAAGAGTGAAATGATCAGAATGTTGTAAGAGCAATATTGTTTTAAGAACAACTTTGAGCAGATAAGTCATGTTGACTATTATAAATACCCAAATTAACAGCAAAGGACATACAAAGGAAGATGCTATCTGCATCTAGAGAAACAACTGATACATAGAAATATGTATAGAATGGTTTACATATAGATAGATAGGTAGATAGATATTTGTGTCTAATGGTAGCCATTCTAGGGTGGGGGGGGAAGGAAAGAAAAAAGAAAAAAGAAATCTATATGATAACTTTATTATTATTTAATTTTTTTTCAATTTTTAGGCAATTGGGGTTAAGTGACTTGCTCAGGGTCACACAGCCAGTAAGTGTCAAGTGTTTAGTCTGAGGTCGAATTTGAACTCAGGTACTCCTGACTTCAGGGCTGGTGCTCTATCCACTGCACCACCTAGCTGCCCCCTTTATTATGTATTTAAAAGGAACAGCAATTTGTACATGATAGATTTGGAATTTCATGTGCACTCATATTTTTTCTCATAATGTATTATCAAAATGCTTAACTTCATAAATTAAAAATTAAACAAGTAAAACTGTTTTTTAAAAAATTGATTTTAAATGATTATTTGCTTCAACCTAAATGTTGTGTTATCAATATACACTTTAAGATAGCAGTGCCTACGTTTTCCTTGTGTTCATTGTTGATTTTCACCCTATTTTCTGTATGTGTGTGTATGTGTGTGTGTGCGTAATGAGCATTTTTATTTACTATTTATTATCTGTTGTTATCGATATCTTTACATAGTCATAGTGAGTATATATATATATATATATATATATATATATATATATATATGCGTTCTTTTGATTCTGCATTCTTCACTCTGCATTTTTTTCTGACGGTATTTCTGTGAGTTCTTTTCATCTTTGCCATTTATTATACTGTAGTAATCATAGATGGAGAGCCAGAATGATCCTTAAGAGATGCTCAGTCCAACCATTTCTTTTTGCAATTTAAGGAGGGAACTGAGACTCAAGAGAGGTTGAGCAGATTGCTTAGAGTCACGTAGCTAGTAAGTGACAGAGCCAGAGATTAAACCCAGGTCTCCTAAGTCCAGATCCAATACTCTTTCCACCGTTCCTTGCTGCCTATTAATGTCCCATTATTTTAATACACCACAATTTGTTCAGCCATTCCACAGCTGAGGTATATCTAGGGTCACCCCCTTCAAGTTTTTTACTATTAGAATTGGTACTGCTAGGAATATTTTTATACATATAAGCCTTTTCTTCAATAACTTCACATCAATAAATTCCATGGGATATAGTCCCCATAATAGGACCACTGGGTCAAAAGTTATGCAGATTTAACCTTGCCAATAACAAAATTTCATCAAGTACAGTGTAACAGCATACCTGTTTTACCTTATTGTCTTTTCTTCATCAATTTGATACTGTCAGGTGAAACTTCAGAGCTATTTTAATTTGCATTCCATTAGTGATTCGATTTGAGATATCTCTATGGTTGTTAATTTCTTCTTCTCTTCCTCCTCCTGTTCCTATCTAACTCAGGCTAGAAGAGAAGTACAGGCCAATCTCACTCTGATCAGCAAGTCCACCAACTAGGGTTTGCAAAGTCCTTGTCTTTATAAAAAAACTTGACTTTAAAATGTATTATACGATCATGGGACTATGGGAGATTTGCTGATTTGTCAGTGAATAATTAGAATGATTAGCTTACAACATTCACCTTTTCATAAGAAGTACTGCCATTTAAAGGAGGCAGCTTGGTAATGCAGTGGGTAGAGCGCTGGGCTTGGAATCAGGAACACTCATTTCGTGAGTTCAAATCTGGTCTCAGTCACTTACTAGCTGTGTGACCCTAGGCAAGTCACTTAATCCTGTTTGCCTCAGTTTTCTTATCTATAAGATGAGCTGGAGAAGGAAATGGCAAACCACTCCAGTTTCTTTACCAAGAAAACCTCAAATGGGATCACAAAGAGTTGGGTACAACTGAACAACATCAAAAACAACTATTAATTGAAACACTGAACTGCATAGAGCCAAAATGACCATCTAAATTTGGATTACTATTACCATGAACTCTATGTGTGTTCAATTCTGCGCAGTATGTAAAACCATGGATGGTCAAATAGTGAATACTGTCTCTCATCCTCATAGCTATATCTCAGATATTCCAGAAGAATAGTTTATAACACGATGGCTCAACTCACTCCTATGCTGCCTGCAGTCCTTTAACATGCCACAAACATCCATAGCTTCATTTTCAGAAAATGTTTTCAAGACCCTTTGATAGCTGATACCTGGAAGGCAGGCTGTCTAGAATAACCCACTATCACTCCACAGTAATATATATTCCAAGCAAAGCTGAAAATGTCCTTTTCGCAGCAGCATTAAAGAATCAAAAACAGAGAACAAAATCTTTGTCATACATTGGGAATGTTTGGGCACATTTCATGTGGAAAAAAAAGGCCCTTTATACAAGGTCTCAATAATGATATTCATTTTTAGGAAATAGATAATGTTTGTTGCATCTTACACTAAAGTTTAAATTGCTATTTTCAATATTACTTGTATTAGCAATACAAATACACCAGGAAGCGGAAGGCAGCTATTTTTTTTTCTCCTAGGGCTCTGTTTTTTTAACCTTCTGAGACAATAACTATCAGAAAATTGAAATAATGACTTATACTAAATATATGAAGTATATAAAATTATAATATAAGAATATAAAATTGAATAGAATAAGAATGAGAAAACGAACTGGAACTTATAGTTCAATTGTCAATATAAACACAACAATATCTTCATTTTATAAATTTCACTATGCTTTGGGGTTTTTTTTCTTTTTACTCTTGTTTATGGCAGTTTAAACACCTACACAAACTCAAAAAAGTAAAAAATTAAAATATTTCAGTCTAATCAGAAACTATCCTGCCTCTAATGATGTTGTGTAATAGAAGGCACCAGCCTAAATGACATGATGAACTAGCCCACATGTGTAGTGTAATGGTAGCTGCCAATCTGCCCCTTCTTTAGACGGAGAAGTTTTGGATTAGTTTGCTACAGTTGTAGTCATAAATTAACTATTTTGATCATTTTAAAAAAGCAAATTTGAGGAAATAGTGGCTTTTGTGAATTATAAAGGATTTTGTTAAGGCATCCAGAATTTTAAAAAAGCCATTTCAGGGCATATTAGAAATTCAAAGCAAATACAGGATATACAAAGCAGTTAACTCATCAGAACACAGAGATGTGTCATTAATATCAATATTTAAAGTTTAAAATATTAGTATTTCAGAGAGAACAAAAAGATTTTTGTGCCATTAATAGATAAAATATTTTAACATTTATTTCACTTTGATCTCCTTTTTAATATCTATTTTTTGTGCTTCATAACGTAACATATTCATATAGTAGTATATGCGTATAATTTATAAATAAGCCAAAAAAATTTATGGATGGGGATGTATTATCAAATTAGCTTGGAGAATACTGGCCTAGGGCACTGAGAACGTAAGGGATTTTACTACGGTAACACAGCAGCGTATGTCAGGGGCCAGCCTTCTCGAAATCAGGTTGCTTTTCAGTGGCTCCTTATATTTAGCTGAAATCTGTCTCACTGCAGATTATGCCTCCCACTTCTAGTCTGCCCTCTCCTGCCTAAACAGAGAACAAAAAGTGTGTAAATCCAAATTTACTACTTCCAACATTTCAAAGATTGTGATTGAGATGTCTAGTCTAAGCGGTGGGAGTGAATAGGCCATTAGACTTTGTGTCAGGAAGGCCTCGGTTCACAATCCTTCCTCGGACTTCTACTGGCTCTTTGACCCTTTATTTTCTTTAAGTCACTTTATCCCTCTTGGCCTCAGTTTCTTCATTTCTAAAATGGGGATGATAATTCACCTACCTCCCAGGGTTGTTGTGAGGATTAAATTATATAATCCCTATGTTTTACAAACCTTAAAGCATTATGGAAAAGCTAATTGTTGTTATCACCATTATAATTATATTATTACTATTATTATTATTATCATTATCATTATTATCTCTACTATATACTTGGTCTAATTCCGTGACATTTGGAGTTGGGAAGAAAAGTACTCAAAGTAAGATTATGACATTAACAGGCCCACTCTTAGTCATCTCACCCTGCTGTTGGAGAAATCCTTGATGTCTTTGCCTTTTGCCAGTCCAGCCTACTATGAATTCACAGGCCACCTCCTTATTGTGCTAGGACATAGAGAGGCTCCTCAGCTTAGGCAGCCCTCACATTGCTCTAAAGATTTCAGGGACTGCTAGAAAAATTATGACCGGACAGGTGGCTCAAGGCTTCATCCCCAGGTCATGGTCCCACACCAGGCTCTTCCCTCATCAGGGGTTTATACACTGCATGTAAGATTAGGAGGGACCCTCAGACACTCACAGGAACCTAAGTCTAGCCCAATTCAGTCTATCCCAGTCCAAGGTTTCAAGGGCAGCACAAGGGTTTCTTCTCTGCCACTCCAACTTGTGATTTCAATTGTGTAGGGATCCAAATTAAACCCATTCAGCCAAGCCCAGCTGCTCAATCTGACTATACTGGGAGTGGGGACACTCAGCTTCAGAGCTGAGCTCAACACACACACAGATGTGGCACCTTAATCGTGAGCTTTTTTCCCATGAGAATATGTTTCACACACTTTCTGTCACCTTCTGCCACATAATCCAGGATAATTGGCTGGTTTAATTTAGGTGTATCCAGACTTTTCAATGTCCCATACAATATTATGTGTCCCAATCAATTAAGGTAACAACTGCTTGGTTGAAAAGGTCATTCATAATGGTTTTATTCAGCATATTTCATTTATATTCCAAAATTTTTGGTGCCTGAGACAAGCAGTTTTCCAAAAAATCGGGCTTACTGACACTGCAGGCCAGGACCTGCTTGTCTGAGTCTGAGGACATACTGCTGATCAGAAGCGGACCTTTCTACCTGCTCAGTTTCTGACCTCAAAGGGTTCCCCTTCCTCTTTGGACAACCTAACCTGGTATTCCATAGGCACTTAATAAATACTTGTTGATTAATTTAAAAATTCCACCTTAATCTATCTACATTTATTTTTATAGTTAAAAAATATTTTATTTTTCATAAATTCAAATTTATAGATTTTATCTGTTAAAATTGTCTCTGAGTCATGACTTAAGAATGTATCTCTCTTTCATAGTTATAAAAGGAATATTTCCTGGTCCTCTAATTTTATTAGGATGTTTATATATATACACACACACACATACACACACACACATACACACACACATATGTACGTAGTATATGCTACTGAAGCATTTGGAATTTACTATATTATATTGTGTGAGATGTTGATGTGTTCCCACTTTGGGCCAAAACACTAGTTTCTCAGCAATAATTGATTAATAGGAATACTTTCCTCAGTGTTTTTTTTAAGTAAATAGTATTTTCTTTTTTCCAATTACATGTAGATAGTTTCCAACATTCATTTTTATAAGAATTTGAGTTCCAATTCTTTTCTCTCTCCTTCCCTTTCATCACACCTCACCAAGATGGCAAGCAATCAATCATGGGTTATACATGTGCAATCATGTAAACATATTTTCACATTAGTCATGTTGTAAAAGAAGAAGCAGAACAAAAGAGAAAAGCCATGAAAAATGAAAAAAAAGGGCGATAGAATGCTTTCATCTGTATCCAAACTCCATAGTTTTTTCTCTGGATATTGATAGCATTTTCTGTCATGAGTCTTGGGATTATCTTGGATCATTGTCTTGATCAGAATAGCCAAGTCATTCAGAGTTGATCATCATATAATATTGCTATTACTGTGCCCAACGTCCTCCAGGTTCTGCTCACTTCACTTTGCATCAGATTGTGTAAATCTTTCCAGGTTTTTCTGAAATCAGCCTGCTCATCATTTCTTATAGCAAAATAGTATTCCATTACATTCATATACTACAACTTGTTCAGCCATTCCCCAACTGATAGGCATCCCCTCAATTTCCAATACTTCACCACCACAAAAAGAGCTGCTATATATATTTTTGTGCATGTAGGTCCTTTTTCCTTTTTTATGATCTCTTTGGGATACAGACCTAGTAGTGGTATTGCTGTATCAAAAGGCATGCACAGTTTGATTGCCCTTTGGGTATAGTTCCAAATTTTCCTCCAGAATGGTTGGGTCAGTTCACAATTCCACTAACAATGTATTAGTGTCTCATTTTTCCTACATGTTTTCCAACATTTATCACTTTCCTTTTCTGTTATATTAGCCAACATGATAGGTATGAGATGGCACACAGAGTTGTTTTAATTTTCATTTCTCTAATAAATAGTGATTTAGAACATTTTACCAATGACTATAGATTGCTTTAATGTCTTTATCTGAAAACTGCTTGTTTATATACTTTGACCATTTATCAACTGGGGAATGACTTGTATTCTTATAAATTTGACTCAAGTCTCTATATATTTCAGAAATTAGGCCTTTATCAGAAACATTTACTGTAAAAACTATTTCCCATCTTTCTGCTTTCCTTCTGATCTTGGTTGAATTGGTTTTGCTTGTGCAAAAACTTTTTTTGTTTAATGTAATAAAAATTATCCACTTTGCATTTCATAATGTTCTGTATCTCTTGTTTGGTCATGCATTCTTAACTTCTCCATAGATCTGGCAAGCAAGCTACTCCTTCCTCTCCTAATTTGAAAAATATGAAATGCTTCATAAATGTGCATGTCATCCTTGCCAGGGGCCATGCTAATCTTCTCTGTATCATTCCAATTTTAGTATATGTGCTGCCAAACCCAGCACTTCCTCACTGTTTTGTGATCCTATTTATTAAACACTAAACTTCTATATACATCTGCTTCTGTTTCATCTAATCCATTCTGCCGAGCCATCTTTCTAGGTTTTACGCAATGTCGACTGGAATTTATAATGATTAACAATATAATTTGAGATTTAGGACTTTTTTTCTTTTTCATAAATTTAGATGATATCCTTGATCTTTTGTTATTCTACATGAATGTTGTAATTATATTTTTAAAGGCTGTGAAATGTGCCATTGATATTTGATTAGCAAAGCATTAAACTTACAGATGCATTTGAAAATTATTGACATGTGTATTATCTTGATCTAACCACAAATATTGAATATTTCTCCAATTTCTTAAGTCATCCTTTATTGCTGAAAAATTGCTGCACTGATATATTAATGATGATAATTGTTTTACTAATATTTCCTACATCTTTTAAAATCTGGCATGAATCCAACATGAAAGGAATTATTATTATTATAAATTACTTTGAGTTCTTTACCAGCATTTTATTTAATTTTTTTGTTGGTATTCTTTAGTAACAATGATCTGTAGTTCTTTTTATCTGTCTTATTCTCCTAGTTTGGGAAACAGGACCACATTTGTCTCAGAGAAAAATTGGTTAGAGTACCATCTTTTGATTTAAAAAAAAAAACAGTTTGGGGCAGCTAGGTGACACAGTGGATAGAGCACTGGCCCTGAAGTCAGGAGGACCTGAATTCAAATCCAGCCTCAGACCAAACACTTGACACTTACTAATTGTGTGACCTTGGCCAAGCCACTTAACCCCAATTGCCTTAAAAAAAAAACACAGTTTACATAACAATAGCTGTATTCATCCTTTAAATATCTTACAGAATTTACTCATGAATCTGAGTTGGTTGATTTTTAAATGAAATTTAACTAATATTTTTGGAGTTAATTTAGACTATTATGTTTCTCATTCTGTCTATTATTTGTAATCTGACTATAATTTTATTATTATTATAATATTATTTTGGTATTTTCCATTTATTTTCCATTATTTTATTGACATATAATTACATGTAAAATTATCAGATAATCTTTATTTCTTTGTTATTCTTGATAATTTCCTCCTCTTTTTTTTTTACTTTTGTAATTGTCTTTTCCTCTTTTATTTTTGGTTAAACCCATTAAAGATTTAATGATTTTTCTGGTCATTTAAAAACAGTTCTTCAATTTTGTCTATTACCCCAATTTTATTTTGCTTTCAATCTGTTAAGTTCTCCTCAGTTGATTTTCTAAGCTTAAAATTCAACTCATTTATCTTATTTTTCCTTTTCTAGTGTTACTATTCAGCAAAACTAATTTGCCACTAAGGACTGATTTAGTCTTAGCCACATCCTACACTGTCATTATCTTTAGCATATTTTGTTTTGTTTCTGTTTTTGACAGAATCATTCTTAAACACATAATTTTTTTATCTCTGCATCTAAATTGTTTGACCATATGTCTTTTATTGGGTTTTATGCTAATTACATTAGCATTTTAAAAATAGTGTTCAGAATATATTTTTCTACATTTATCTAGAATTTCTTTGACTTAGGATTTCATCGATATTTGTACCACTATGGGAAATTTTTAGAGTAATAGCCTGAAAATGGTAGCTAGACTCTTTCTTCTCATTTTTTAGGCAAGTGAATGATGCTTATATGATCTTCCCAGGCTCTATCTTCTGGTTGTTACCTTTTCTTGTAAAGTATTCTAGTTTTTTTTTAGCTGAGTTCTTCTCTGATTTTCCTTTGCTTTGTGATATGCCACTACTGTTAACAATCCTCTGCTGCTGAAATGTTTTTCCCATAATTCCATGCCTATATCAAATACCCTATTGCTTTCTCAAAGTTATTGATTTTCACAGCAATCTATATCATTTGGTAGACCCCATATCCTCACCAGCATGCAGCTGGACAGAAGTCTGTGAGCAACCAGTGAAGAGGAAGATGCTGGGGGATACATGTGCCTAATATGGAAGAGGTCTATTACAGGCTCGTTCCAGGAGACATCCTGAGTTACCTTTATTTTGTTTTTTTTTTAACACTCATCTCTTTGCATTAAATTTGCATTGAGCATTCGAAAAAGCTTTCTAGAAGGGCCCAAACCACAAAATATGCAGCCAGTCAGATAACTATAAAAGCTGTCTCCAAGAAGTTAGGCTTGACTCTGGAATAAGTGATATAAATTGTATAAAAGACAGTACAGGAAGTGCCCAATGGTTTCTTAGACTGATGAACTCCACCTCATTCAAGCTACTTTATTGAGGTCTTAGCTATGGGGATTTCTGTGGGATGAAGGGACACCTGGGAAGCTGTGCATTAGTAACAACTGATAAGCTATTGCAGATATTTTTGTGCTGTTTACCCTCATCTGTGTGTGTGTGTTTTTACTTGAATCAACTCTAGCATTAGGAAACAAAACTACTCTGTCTGCTTCATTATTTTGTAGTCTAAACAGACCCCAGCACAATTGGTGGCAGCAGTGGCTTCCTGAAATAATTACTACCAAATTGGGAGGAAAACAAAGCAGAAGATTGCATCCCCCTCCCCAAGTTGTCCAAATTCTGGATGACCCCTGCTATTCTGCCACCTGCAGAATTTTATGTATTGGGTGGACAAGGCTTGACATCATTGAGTAGGGAGGGAGACATTCTCCATATATGTGCCGGATGACATAGCTTTCTGAATTGAAAAGGAAACTCAGGATTTGGAGATGGTACTGCCCAGCACATAGCACCATGGCTACTCTTAACTATGGCAGAACAATTTAAAGAGATGATACCACAACATGAGTTAAAACAGTTACAACATTTGCGCAGTCATCCTGCATCAAATTAGTCTGTTAGATAGACTTCAGAAGGCTGTGCAATAAACACACCCCAAACTGCCTGAAGTCAATGGGTGGAGAATTAGCCAGACAGGACATAGATGAGGATTACTGGGTGCGTATGGGACAAATGAAACAACACCACTGCTATCCTCAGCTGCTAGGGGAATCCCTAAGTAGTATAACTGGGATCTTTCTTCACTGAAATGGTGATTTATGCACGGTTGCAATTTGTGATTGCTGAACTTTGGGAGACTGAGTGGTGAGGATTCCTACATTATACATTCCCTACTGCCCCAAGATACATGGCATACCCCTCGGTCATCTAAGGTGAGGCTCAAGTACTCAGCTATCCTATCTTATAATTTCTTGTTGTTGTTGTTGTTGGGTAGGCAATGGGGTTAAGTGACTTGCCCAGGGTCACACAGCTAGTAAGTGCCAAGTGTTTGATCTGAGGCCACATTTGAACTCAGGTCCTCCTGACTTCAGGGCTGGTACTCTATCCACTGCACCACCTAGCTGCCCCTCTATCTTATAATTTCAAGAAGATTGGCTTTATATAAAGAAATAGCTAACAGGAGAAAATGGTAAGAGCATTTGACTATCATTGTTGATGGTAAGAATGGTGGAGACAGGGGGCAGAGCCAAAATGGCAGAGTGAAAGCACTGGCTTGCTTGAGCTCTCCCCCAAACCCCTCCAAATACTCATAAAAAATGGCTCTAAACAAATTCTGAAGCAGCAGAACCCACAAAAAGACAGAGTGGGAACAAATTTCCAGCCCAAGACAACCTGGATGATAGATCAGAAAGGGGTATCACGCCGAGCTGGGAGCACAGCGCAGCTCGGTGTGGGTGCACAGGACTCAGCAAACCTGGAGCAGGCCTCAGAGGACTGAATCGCGGGCAGCCGTGGAGGTTTCCAGATTCCTCAATCCACAAATGCCAAAGACAACTTAGAAGGTCAGTGGGAAAAGTCTGTTTCTGTCAGTGCTGAGAAAGGAAGTCTGGGTTTCAGCTCCATTCCCCAAGAGCGCTGAGCTGGGGCGGCGGGGGGACGGGGGCAGCTGCTTCCCGAGCTCCCAGCCCACTGACTGAGGGGGAATCCAGTGCCTGCTCAGAGAGGGATTGCAGGGATCTCTTTGCCAGTGCTGAGGCAGGAATCTCTTGCTTTGCCCGTGTTTGGATCTGGGTCACAGTTCTGGGCAGCGGTGCTGGGGTGAGGAGGAGCACTGGCATGGTGGAGCTTGGAGTGGCTGTGAAAAGGAACCCTTCCTCACAGTTACAGGACAGAAAGGAGAACTTGTAGTCACAGGCCAGGAAAGGAGTAAACACCTGGCGCCTTATCATACCACCTTGGAAGAACTGAAAATTTACAAGTCCCTACAAGTATCTCTGAAAACAGCTAAACAAACCCCTGAAGCTTAGGACAGTACACTCTTCACATTGGAAGCAGATTCTTACCTTAACAAAGAGTTTAAAACTCAAGTAATTGGCTGGGATCATGAGCAAGCAGCGCAAAAAGAATCAGACTATATTATCTTACTTTCATGAAAAAGAAGATCAAATCATACAACCAGAAGAAGACAACAAAGGCAGAGCTCTCACATCCAAAGCCTCCAAGAAAAATGTGAATCAGTCCCAGGCCTTGGAAGAGCTCAAAATGGATTCTGAGAAGCAAGTAAGGAAGTAGAGGAAAAACTGAGAGTGATGCAAGAAAATCATGAAAAACAAGTCAACAGCTTGCTAAAGGAGACCCAAAAAAATACTGAAGAAAATAACACCTTAAAAAATAGCCTAACCCAAATGGCAAAAGAGGTCCAAAAAGCCAATGAGGAGAAAAATACCCTAAAAAAAAAATTGGCCAAATGGAAAAGGAAGTCCAAAAGATTACTGAAGAAAATACTTCCTTAAAAATTAGAATAGAGCAATTGGAAGCTAGTGACTTTATGAGAAATCAAGACACTGGAAAACAAATCCAAAAGAATGAAAAATTAGAAAACAATGTGAAATATCTCATTGGAAAAACAACTGACCTGGAAAATAGATCCAGGAGAGAGAATTTAAAAATTATTGGACTATCTGAAAGCCATGATCAAAAAAAGAGCTTCTACATCATCTTTCAAGAAATTATCAAGGAAAACTGCCCTGATATATTAGAACCAGAGGGCAAAATAGAAATTGAAAGAATCCACAGATCTCCTCCTGAAAGAGATCCCCAAAGGAAAACTCCTAGGAATATTGTAACCAAATTCCAGAGTTCCCAGGTCAAGGAGAAAATATTACAAGCTGCCAGAAGGAAACAATTCAAGTACTGTGGAAACACAATCAGGATAACACAAGATTTAGCAGCTTCTACATTAAAGGACCGCAGGGCATGGAATATAATATTCTGGAGGGCAAAGGAGATAGGATTACAACCAAGAATCACCTACCCAGCAAAACTGAGTATAATCCTTCAGGGGAAAAAATGGTCATTCAGTGAAATAGAGGACTTTCAAGCATTCCTGATGAAAAGACCAGAGCTGAATAGAAAATTTGACTTTCAAATACAGGACTCAAGTGGAACATGAAGAGGTAAACAGGAAAGAGAAATCATAAGAGACTTATTAAGATTGAACTGTTTACATTCCTGCATGGAAAGATGATATTTGTAACTCATAAGAACTTTGTCAGTATTAGGGTAGTTGAAGGAAAAAAATTATATGTATGGATAGATAGATAGATAGATAGATAGATAGATAGATAGATAGATAGATAGATAGATAGAGGGCACAGGGTGAGTTGAAGATTAAGGGGTCATATCTGGAGAATAAAATTAAGGGATGAGAGAGGATGATACTCAGAGAAGAAGAAAGGGAGAGGTAGAATGGGGTAAATTATCTCACAAAAAAAAACAGAAAAGTCTCTCACAGTGGAGGGGAAACAGGGGAAGGTAAGAGGGAGTGAGGGAATCTTATTCTCATAGGATTTGGCTTAAGGAGAGAATAACACACACATTCAATTGGGTATGGAAATCTGTGTTACCCTACAGGAAAATAGGGGGAGAAGGGGACAAGAGAGCAGGGGAGATTGGGAAAGAGGTTAATCAGAAGTAAATACTTCTGAGGAGGGACAGGGTCAAAAGAAAGAATAGAATAAATGGGAGAGCAGGATAGGATTAAGGGAAATACAGTTAGTTTTTAACAACATGTCTATTATGGAAGTGTTTTGCATAACTGTACATGTACAACCTACATTGAGTTGCTTGCCTTTTCAATGAGGGTCGGTGGGGAGGGAGGAAGGAAGAAAATTTGGAACTCAAAGTTTTAAAAACACGTGTTTTAAAAAAATATATTTTCACATGCAACTGGGAAATAAGAAATACAGGAAATGGGGTACAGAAGTCTATCCTGCTCTACAGGAAAATAGAAGGGGAAGGGGATAAGAGAAGGTGGGGAGAGATAGAAGAGAAGGCGGACTAGGGGAAAGGATATTCAGAATGCATGCCATCTTGGGGTGGGGTGAGGGGGGAGATGAGGCAAAAATTTGGAACTCAAAAACTTGTGGAAGTGAATGTTGAAAACTAAAAATAAATAAATTTATATTAAAAAAATTAAAAAATAAAAGAAAAAAGAATGGTGGAGACACTCATGGTAGAGAGGAGCTAGAAATTTTTAAATGAAAGAGAAAAATTACAATTAATTTTAGGTGGATTTTCAGAACATCTTTTGGTTAAAAAGCCTTAGGCATTTTTAAAAGGTAACCTCCTTCCTAGACTACCACAATTGTCTCCTAATTATTCCTCAAAGATCCAATGTCTTCTGTCTACAAACCATCCTCCACACAGCTACCAATTTAATTCATACAGTGCAGTTCTGACCATGTCACTGCTTAGATCAAGAAGCCCCATTGGCTCCTGGCTGCCATGTCAGGAACTGCAGAAATGATGGGGGTAGGAGGAGAGAGACACTTTGTTGAGCCTCCTTTAGCCCACTCTTTGCCTCCATGCCCTATATACTTTGTGGACAGGCCAAAATCTAGTGGAGACATACATCAAACCATATAAGTACAATAGGTTACAACCAAGAATCACCTACCCAGCAAAACTGAGGTATTTGTACCCTGAGGCATTACGGAACCATTGGAGTTTATTGAGTAGGGGTGACATAAATGGAAGATGGATTGGAGTCAGAGAGACTTGAGGCAGGTAGACCCACCAGCAAATATTGAAACAATCCAGGCAGGAGGTGAGGACGGTCTGCACTAGAGGGGTAGTAGTATGAGAGAAGAGAAGGGGGTGGGTATTTGAGAGATGTTGCAGAGGTAAAATCTCCAGGCTTTGGCAATGGCTTGGATATGGGCAGGTTTGATTCAGCTCAGGCATGAGTCATAAAAACTGTATGAAAGACCGCTATGGGATACCCACAATAAAGATCTTTGTACCTGTGAGTATGAGGGGCAGGCTGTTAATAGGACATGACTGACTCAAGATCATCAGTTCCAATATCTTCATTTTATAAACGAGGAAACTGAAGCCCAGAGAAATGAGATTTGCTCAAGGTCACAAAACTATTCACCTGGTCCATAGGTGATAGAGAGCAGGACTGCAATTCAGGTTTTCTGCCTCATTGTTTAATACCCTTTCCACTGTCCAAGCTGCTACCTTGTTTTATATAAAGATTTAGAAGGAGTTCTGCATAAAACTTTTTGAGTTTAATTTCAGGTGCTTATTACTTTTCTTATCTTGAAGTGAGCCCCTTTTTTTCATTTGGTAACAGTAGTTGTTTACAATTGTTTCTTTGGAAGTGAGAGGTATACGTTGCCACAAAGCTGTTTTCCAAGCAGGCAAAGTGGTAAATTAACTGCATTCACTACTAGATGATTTTGGCAATAACCATTATTACCCAATAAAATCCCAAGAATCTATATTAAAATCAGTATTGGACTGGAATCTAGTCCAGAAAATATACAGCTGTCTCAGAAGAGAAGTGTTTTCTATATGGAAAGAAATTAGGATTTTTTTTCAAGTGGATTCAAGCCATCTGGAGAATATGAAAGTGTCTATTTCAGAATAGGACTTCGCCTGTCACTGAACTTGCACGTGTAGCAGTGGAAAATAAGTCGAGTATGAGTAACAACTACCATGCTTATTTTTAAAGATATGTGGGTGTTTCATTACCAGGTGTGGAAAAATCTTCCTTATTTTTACAACTCCAAGGACACAATGACTTTATCTCAAGACCAGAAAGTCAGAATGCCTGGCTAGCTGGCTGCTGAGGTGATCTACCGTCATGTATTGGAGATGCACTGAATTCTGCCAGGTTGAAATGTATTGCTTCCCTTTTTATCTCATGGAAAATTGGATTATTTTCAACTTTTGAGTTGGAAAAATGATAATGACAGGAAAAGCCATATTTGTTCAAGTTGCATAAAATAAATTGTATTTTAACATATAATTTCTAAGGTAGAATGCAATACATGAATACACTGTTTTTAATATAGAAATGACTAAGATATTCAAGTATCGTGCTCAGAGAGTGAGAACAAACTAGATAAGAACCTAATGTCTGGTTAGATTTGATAAAATCTATGCATTTAAAATCCTTGGTAGCAAAGAGCTTTTTACTTAGATGATTCTCTAATAGACTAGCTGAATGTCACTTTACATATTTTGTTTAGGACCAAAATCCTATTACAATAAATGGCATGACAAAGAGTATTTCTGCATAATAGAGCTATATTCATGCCCTAGCAGAATCTATTCTATAGAAATAGTGTTCTTTTATGTCAGGTTATATGATTAATTTTATACAGTGAATAGTCCTAGAATCATTAATATTTGTGTGACCTTGAATAAATCACTTCAATTCTCCAGTCCTCAATTTCCTCATCGATATGGAAGGAGACCAAAGAGAAACTAAGCTATGATTTTTGGCTTTGGGGGAGTAAGAGATTTTTCTGTCTATTTCAACCAGTCTATCCCGTGTCATTTACATAGTACAGAGGAACATGATGAAGAAGGTTCAAGTTGTTTACTTATCATCATTTTATTCAATCTTATCTCTTTGAGGAAGTATAGCTATGAGAATATGTGCCCAGTATAAGACCCAATGATTAAAATGAAGTTTTGACCACCAGTCAGATGAGAAAATGAGGGAAGTGGTCTAGCTAACCTCTAAGAGTCCTATGATCTGAACACAAAAGTATTCTCTCATCCTTGTCTATGCAACAATTGAAAAAAAAAAAAAAGGATTGTTCAGATCATTGACAGGGAAAGAAAACTAAGTTGCGCTGTTTTCTTTTGCCATATTAGCAATTGAAAATTGTCTTTTAGCTTCTCCCAACCTTTCCTACCTCAAATATCCCTACCAGGTAAGCAAACCCATCTACATGCTCTATACCTCATCTAAACAACACACAATGTCCAATTACAAACCTTCTCTCGGAAATTCCCAGAATAGTACAGAGAAGTGCTTTGAACTTATGTGCAACCAGGAGCCTCCATATCTGTTCATCTCCCTGTGTCTACATGTCCCTCCTTTTTTTCCTGGAGGGGTGGGTGGCAGAGAGGACAATGACTGTGATACTCTTTTCCATTAATTTGTCTTCTTTTAAAGGTCAAACCTGAGGGTTAGGTCAAGTGTGTATACTCTTTCATCAATGTGGTATCAAATCAATGGTCATAATCACTCTATGGCCAAACAAATTAATTAATTCACTCATTCATACATTCAAAAAGCAGTTATTAAGTGTTTGCTATGTTTGAAAATCTTTGCACTAGAGTTACAAAAGGGAAAAAGAGACATAGTCCCTATCCAATGAATCTACTTTTCAATTCAACAAACATTTCTGAAGTACCTACTAGATGCTGGGGATACAAAGCTAAAAATTAAAGCACCCTAATGCGTATATTAGATGATGAAACCTCCCACTAAGGGCTGGGCTATAACAGTGGCAGTAGAGCCAATAAAGACTGAGCAAAGGGTAACAATGAAAGGCCTTTGGAAAAGGTGAAGAGGTGAAAGGAGTAGCCAAGTTACCAGTTCAAGGGACTCTGAAAGCAATCAACATACACATATATACATACATATTATATATTATATAATATACACACATATACATACACCTATATGTTTGTATACATACATACCTATACACATGCATGTATCTGTATTTTATGTGTGTAGACACCCAAACATACATACATATATGTATTTGTGTGTATCTATATGTTTATACACACAAATACATACATACAGGTATATGTGGACATCTTTAGATATATGTACATATTTTGTGTATGTGTATGTATATATGTACATACATACATATTGCCTATCATGTGCCAGGCCACGTGCTCATTAGCGATACCAATGTAAGCACAGATATAGGCTCATCCCCTTTCCAACATCAAACTTCCCGCATACTGCTGTTAAGTCAATCAAATACTCAATAAGCTAGTGCCCGGTCTACTAGGTGCCAGGTACTGAACTAGGTGCTGGGGATGCAAAGACAAAGATGGAACAACCCTCAAGGAGCTTACATTCTGTTGGGGAAGACAACATGTACACATACAAGTACGTGTAAAATGAATGCCAATTAATTTGGGGAGAAGCCCCTTGCAGCTGGGGGAGTCAGGAAAGATCTCATGTAAGCTACAGAATTGGATCTGAGCCCTGAGGAAAACTTTGTCGGTCCCATGTACCCACTAGACTCTGGAACCACAAGAATTTTAGAGTTAGAAGAGGCCTCAGAGTTCATGCCTTCTAATCTCTTTGTAATTTCCACCTATTGCTCCTGTTCTGCCCCCCAGGGCTATACAAAATGGATCTAATTACTCTTTCACTGTTCTTTCATTTCCATCATGTCTGACTCTTCATGACCCTATTTGGGGTTCTCTTGGCATTTCCTTCTCCAGCTCATTTGACAAATGAGGAGACTGAGGTAAGGATGGTTAAGCAAATTGTCCAAGGTCACACAGTTAGCAAGTGACCAAGGGAGGCCGGATTTGAACTCATGAGGATGAGTCTTCCTGACTCCAGGCCCAGCACTCCGTCCATTGAACCACTTAGCTTCAGATAAGACTAGTCACCCTTTCACATGCCAGTCTTTCAACTATTTGAAGATAGCTATTATGCTACCACCACCCAATTCTTCTCTTAAGGCTAAATACCCCTAATTCCTTTAACCAATCCTCATATGGCAGGATTTTGAGGCTTCTCATTACGTACAGTTCAAATGACTCATACTATATAGTAATAGGTCTGAATGTTTAATGCTTGTGGTTCCCTGTTCTTTTCTGTCCTTTGGTCCTCACTGATAGTATAGCCTGCAGGTCTCTATCTACTTTCGAGTGAGGCTGGACAGTTCCATCTCCTCTCCTGTCTTTACTGGTAGGTTGAGATTCTGGTTACTACCTGTTACTCTTTCTTTCAGTATGTCTCTGTCTCGTTCTCTCTCTCTCTCTCTCTCTCTCTCTCTCTCTCTCTCTCTCTCTCTCACACACACACACACACACACACACACACACACACACACACACACACACTCATATAAACATTAAGATTCTGTCTCTCCATCCATGGTTGCCACTAGATGCAAATGATTTCTCCTAGGGGCCACATAGATATACACAAAAGCCACAAACTTATCTCTGAACTTGCGTGCAACCAGGAGCCTCTGGGTCTGTTCATCTCCCTGTATCGACATGTCCCTCTTTTTTTTTTCTGGAGGGGTGGGTAGCAGAGAGGACAATGACTGTGATACTCTTTTCTATGAATTTGTCTTCTTTTAAAGGTCAAACCTGAGGGTTAACTCAAGTGTATATACTCTTTCATCAATGTGGTATCAAATCAAAGGTCATAATCACTCCGTAACCAAGCAAAGGCTATATTGTTGGGGGAATGAGAACATAAAATATGCAGAAATTACACCTTATCCAAGAAGTGCCACTCTGCCTTGGACGAGGAGGAGGGAACAGGGCTTACTAGATTCTGTGGGTGCATTCCTGCTACATAATATAGTTATTTGTGTGTCTTATCTCCTCCGTACAGTGTAAACTCCTTACAATTTAGTATATTCTCCATAGCAACTAGTGCTATCATTTACCCATTATCAGTGCTCAAAATATATTTAATGAAAGAAGGGGGAGGAAAGAAAAAAGGGGGAAAGTACAGAAAATAGAGGAAGATAGAAGAAAGATAGAATATAAAGGAGAGGGGAAAGGACAAATGTGAAGTGATAAAGAGCTAGACTAGAGCAAGATTGAAGATTACCTTAAATACCACTTTAGATAATAGGGAGCTATGGAAACTTTCTGAGTTGGAGGGAAGAGATAAAATTAAAGAACTAGCCTAATAGAATACCACCCTCATAGAAATTTAAAGCTACATAGGGCTTTAGGGTTATAATTAATATTACATACATTATTTCAATAGTTCTTCATATAAATCTAATGAGATAGCTTCAGGTTTGGGAACTAGGGATGGGGACTAGATGACATATTTCACTAGTAGAGTGAATTCCCAATGTGGAAAACGCCCTCTGCCAATGTGAACTGGTATCTGATATTGAATTTATCATCTCAAAGAATTGTCTGGGTGCATTGAGAGGTTAAGAGACCCCACCTGCCCAGGATTAAAGAGCTAGTATGTATCAGAGACAGAACTCAAACCCAGGTTTTCCTGATCCCAGGGCCAGTTCACCATCCAGTACTCCATGGTACCTCCTATGGCATATTTTCCCATTTTACTGAGTATAGTCAGTGTGGTGCAGTGAATAGAAAGGTGGTTTGAGAGACAGGAAGTAGGGCATTAGACATTGTACTGGTTATATGACTTTGTTTTGCCACAGACAACCCTAAGACTAAGTAAAAGAGAATGTGCAAACCTGCACATAGCAAGAGTAGTGGGTAATCCTTCAAGTAGCAGCTAAAATCCCATTGTACAGGAAGCCTTTCCTGATCCCCAATTTTAGTGCCTTCTCTCTGTTGATTATTTCCAATTTATCCTGTATATAGCTTATTTGTACATAATTGCTTGCAAGTTGACTCCCCCATTAGACTTAGACGTTTCCTGAGAGCAAGAACTGTCTTTTACCTTTCTTTGTATCTTCAGCCTTTAGCATATAGTAGGCACTAAATAAATGAGACTGGCAGCTTGACTTTATGCCAATGAAATCATACCTAGTCTCCATCCTTTATTCTTTATAGAGGAAAAGACTGTGTCTCAGAGAAGTTAAATGATTTGACCAAGGGTCTCATAGTAAGTTACAGATTTAGCTCTTTTTCCACTATGTCAAAGTGACTGTCCACATAACATAATAGAAATAATTGCCAGGTCTTTCTAAACATTGTTATTATTTTCGTGTCTGACCATTAAAGCCAGCTATGATAGAAACCTAATAAATCATTATTTTCAACAGAGGGGTAATAATGCTTCTCAGTTATCAGCCACTTCTGATTAGTTTAATAATTTTAAAAAAATGTATTCTATACTTTAGAGCACAAACCTATATTCTCATAGTTTAAGCTCGCCAACGGTAGTACAGAGCTTTTTTTTGGGGGGGGACACCATCTTTCAGCAGCAGTAAGAAGCCATTTGCTTCTGAAGCTTCTTTAAAATTCATTATATCACAGATGATTAATGCTATGAATTCTAATTTGCTTACACATGGTTACAAATACAGAGCAAACTTTTGTGGTGATTTATCGAGGTAAGGAAAACCATTTAATATTGAAGGCACCTAATAAAAATTTCCCCAATAAATTAAATCTTAGAGGAGAAACATCAAAACAAGGATCATTTTTGTTTGGATCCTATTCCATTCGATTGAAAAATATATGAAGCTCCTTCTGAATTAAAAGTCAAGTCAACAAACCTCAAGGGTTATTGTTAATGTCTTTCTGGCTGCTGAATCCCCAGGCTAGACTCAAGGGTCTTAGTTACCAGCACAGACAACTTAAGAGTCAAGCCAAACGATATTGATGATATTTTTTTAAAGATTGCTTTGTCTTAAAAAAAAAAAAAGGAACCAAAGCATATACATCCTGTGAAATGTGAAATGCATGGAATGGAATCCTGATAAATTAAGATTGGTGACTGTCGGCTGATGGGCATCCCCCACAGCTACACTGGAGGACACAATAAGAGATTTTCCCCTTTGTGTCAGAATGTTTCCAAACACATCATAACCAGGATGAAGAATGAATAGAAGATAACAGATTGTGGTTAGAAAAAAAAAAAGCAGAGAGATGGGGTTGGGCTGATGTTTACCATTTGTGTGATATAGTTTGCCTGACTTGAAGCTGCATGGATCAATTTTACCTTCTCCGTAGACCAAGCCAGAATTTCAGATCTAAGTCAACAGCAATTCCATGTAGCTGATAAGATACTAGACGAGGAATCAGAAAGACCTGGGTTACAATCCTGCTTCTGATACTTAGGAGCTATGTGACTGATGGAGTCACTTAACTTCTCAGTTTCCTCATTTAACAAATGAGGATGAAAGACATCTTGGCATTATTGATAGAGAGTCTGACATCAAGACTTGAGTTCAAGACTTGCCTCTGATAGAAACTGGCAACATGAAAGTGACCAATTAAGGCTCTAGGCAACTAAGACTATAAATTGAAGGGAAGTGAGAAGGACGATGATCTTCATTAGCGGATGGTGTTTTCTCATGGGGAAACTAATACAAATAAAATCATAGTCCAATAAAAAAATGTTAAGGTAGGAATTAGTGCCATGTAGTGCCTACTTTTATAAAATTGCTCTGAAGGTGAACTGAAATCATCCTAACCTTTAGGGGTACTCCTAGAACCTGGGTGAGAAGGCCTATATCTGATTGCTTACTTCCTCATGGGGGGGGTGAAGGAGGGAAGAGGGGGATAGAATTTGGAACTCAAAACTTTTAAAAAATGGCAAACATGAAAAAAGTATTTTAACATGTGATTGGGGGAAAATTATAACATATATATATAATTTTTTTAAAAAACTAGATACATCTCAGGCTCTGATATGTCCACTTTTTGTTGTAATTAGAACTTTACTATTTTATCTTTTACCTTTTTTTCATCTTGCCCACTTGCTAAAAGTGTGTTTCTATAGGAAAGATAAAGACAGCAATACAATACTTGCCCATGCCTCCAAACCATGGAGAACAGATTCTAAGGTCTTGGTTCAGATTTCCACCTTGGGCTAAAGACACTTGCACATAATGGGAGAATAATAAACTTTTATTAAATGGAACTGAATTGAATTTGAGGAGATAACCCTCTCTCAACCTGGTATCTGGAAGAGACATTATTGAAGTGGAAATCTTCATGATGATTGGCAGGTAAATGATAGGGCACTACAGAGTCAGAGGACTTAAGTTTAAATCATCTCAGACACTCACTAGTTACTTAATTTCAGGTTGCCTCAGCTCTTCCGTCTATAAAATGGTGATAATGATAGCACCTACCTGCCTTATGAGGTTAAAATGAGATCATATTTGTAAAGCACTTTGCTTATATAGCAACTTAAAACGCTATATAAATGCTATCTATCTATTATGTTGGCTATTGGTTGAGCTTCTTAGTTTTTCCGTGTTGTATGTAGATTCAGAGACCTTCACAAATAATTAAATGGTGCCCATGTATGATCTCCTCATTAAAATTGTTTAGAATCTATACTGAGAGTTTGGTGCCAACCATTATGAAATGGCCCCTAATTAACTCCACAAGGATAGCTCACTGAAATTGGTACAAAGTGGGATCTGCCTTGCTTTTGTAAAGGAGAAATCCTTTACTGGTTCTTGCATCATGCGTTCCTTCAACTCTCTCTGCTGAATTTCTTTCCACACAGTGCAGGTCTGGGTTTCCCAAGTTAATATTTCATATGAAGAATAAGTGGACTTCACACACAATTATTCCACTATTGATTATTATTATACCCTGTTTCATCTCATTGAAAAAACAGTTAAGGACAACTTAAAGCTTTTCACAGCTTTCATTGATCTAACATCAATCTTTCATGCAGTAGACAAAATCCATCTATGACCATACTACTCAGGCTCAATATAGATTTTCAGCCTTGTAGTGCTTATTTGGACATGACTGATAAAACCTGAGTGAATAGGAATATTCAAATGACAGTTTCTCTCTTATTCTTAAATGGTATCAAAGAGGGCTGGATGCTAACCTCTTTCCTTTTTTATCTATAGTTAAACAATTTAGTGCGGTTACTGAGAGGCAAGGTGGCATAGTGGTCACCTTAGAATCCAGATGACCTTGTCTCAGTCCTGCCTCTGAAACATACTAGCTTTGTGATCCTGGGTGAGTGATTTAATTTGTCAGCGCTTGAGGCAAATCTCTAAGATTATAAATCATAGATGTTACCAATCTGCATTGTTAGGGGGAGTTTCTCCACCTGGTAGCTCCAATACCAATTAAATCACAAATCAAGATGGGAGAGAGAGTATAGTTATTAGTTGAGGTAAATGTATCTTCTGAAAAAAAAGTTTTGTTGTTTCTTATCAGGAATTATCCTTGGAAGTAGGTAACTCTCTTTGTGTTAACAGTCCTGCTTGATGAGATAAGATGTCCACCAACTAAAAGTCCACCTTGTATGGCAGGGGAAAGGAGAGTAAAGGAGGGTAACTCTGAGTAAATTACATAGTCAAAGGAGAACCAGATCTGTAAAAGAATATGAATTTACATCTCAGTTCTGTGGTTCATTGGGATATTGTGATAGGATTAATATATGCCAACATTTTCCTGACACAGTTTCTTTCTTTCCCCACTCACCAAATGGGGTGGTCCTAGGCCCGACCTCCTTCAATGGGAACTAGTTTTCCCTGAAAAGAGACAAAGCTGTTTGCCACAGGAGCTGATTTGCCCCAGCTTCCCAGTTTCTCCAACATACCTTCTTCATCACCTTTTTAGGTGTTGACATGGGCCTGGCAGTCAGGGCCTCTCAGAATTGGTGGATTTCTGATGATGGCCAGTCACTACATCTTTCACCTTATCCTGTCCTGATGTCCTGATCTCTTTTTGCATGAAGACAGAGGGCACTCCCACCTTGAACCAAGAGAATGCTTCCATCTGAACTATGAACTTGGGCAAGGTAAACTCCCTGTCCTATAGTTTCTTCATCTGTAAAATGGAGATATCAATATTTACTCTTCCTACTTTATAGGTCAGGTAGAAGCAATATTGACTAGTATCCCTGCCATGTAGGCTACATTAGATTTTTGTTTTGCTTTGTTTGCGCCTAGAAGTCAAGGAAGTCATCCCTGAGACTTGGTTGGTCTAAGGACAAAAGCATACGCTATCTAACTGACTTTCTGGTCAACTAATGGCAAAAAAGAAACCATTCCATGAGGAATCAGGGCCTCTCTGTGTGTTATCCTGCTTGTCATGTTCAGGGTACCACATCTTGCTTAAGAAACTTGTTTTGGTATGGAAACCCAAGGGGCCATATATACCTAAACCTGGGCCATAACCTTGCTGAACTTTCCAAGCTGTAGTTTAGAAAAGCTTATTTTCTTAACTGATGTGTTGTCCACGAAAGTTTCATTTCGTTCCCATCTCAAACTCAAAGCACCAGACCTGCCTGTGTACAACCTGACCTAAAACAACAGGGTTATTGTTAATATCAAATGAAATAATGTGCCAACAGTAGTTTATAAACCATAAAATACTTTGCAAACATGAGCTTTTATGGAGCTCAGTTTTAGGAAAATATTTGTCTCTGCAGATGAATTTTTGTGATTTATTTCATCCAGCTATGAATACTGTGTAAAGCAATGTGGTTCCCTCTTTGCCTGACACTGCCAAGAAACATAAAGCCAAATTAGGGACCATTGGGAATAATTAGCCCATCTCAAAAGCCTGGTAACACCTATTCTTTATCCTTCTCTTAGATGGTCTCAGTTTTGTTTTTATCCATAATTGACCTGTTTTTAATTGTATGTTTCAGATCAGAAGCTTTGTAAGTAGCTGGAGTATAAACAACAAATATAGGATAGGAATTCATCTGTGATTTCACTGGCATAAAGAACTTGAGATGAGACAGTTCCCTCTACCAGTGCATGTCAGAACCTTTTCTAAAATGTCTAGTCTTCTTATAAAGTTGCCTAGAATGCTGCAAGGTTAACTAACTTGCCTAGGGTTAGCCAGTATGTTTCAGAAGCTGTATCTGAACCCAGATCTTCCTGGTTCCAAGGCCAGCTCTCTAACTACTACACCATGCTGCCTCTCAAACAATAAATAAATAAATACATACATATATATAAATACTATATATATATATATATATATATAAAATTAAAATAAAATAAAAGATCTGTACCAAATATCTACTATCTTCTTAAATGCAAACTATAGATTAAGTTCCCTCTTTGATCACTGGCTTGTCATGATGCAAGAGGCTTGTATAGTTCAATGGAACTATGAGCTATGCAGTGCAGTGTTACCTAAGATGGGCGGGTCATAGTGGAAAGTTCTGACAAAATGTGATCCACCAGAGAAGAAATGGCAAACCACTCCTTTGTCTTTGCCAAGAAAATCACATGGTTCCCATGGCCTATGGGGTCACAAAGAGTCAGACACAACTGAACAACAACAACGACAAACAGGTTAAGTATAATCTAGAAATAAATGTGTAAGAATGAGTACTATTATTTAAAAAAGAATGCTGAGTTATACAATCCAGACTTTATGCTGGATTTTTAATTCATTCATCCAACCAATGTTTGTTGACTGCATACTCCCTGAAAGTGTAGTGTAGTGCTAGATATTGTGAGAAATTTATATATTATATTATATATGTATATTTTTATATATGTACACATATATGTATATGTGTGTGTGTGTGTGTGTGTGTGTATATATATATACACACACACACAACCACACACACATATAGCTACTAGGCCTTCTGGGAGCTTACAATCTAGTTGAGAAAACAAAATATAAAAACTGAAAATTTTATATATAGTACAAGAAGTTATAATTATAATAATAATTTAATATATTTTATAAGATAATTAACAGTACCATATAAGGGCAGCTGGGTGGCTCAGTAGATACGGGCCCTGGAGTCAGGAGGACCTGAGTTCAAGTCCAGCCTTCGGACACTTACTAGCTGTGTGACCCTGGACAAGTCACTTAATCTTGTTTACCTCAGTTTCTTCATCTGTAAAATGAGCTGGAGGTGAAAATGGGTAAACACTCTAGTATCTTAAAATCCTGAAGAGTCAGACATAATTAAAACAACTGAACAAACAATGAGGTGAGATGAACAGCCTCTAGAGTTAGTCAATCAGTTCATCAAACAATCAACATAAATGAACAAATGCCTAGTATCATATACCTAATAAGTATGAGGGATGGGATTTGAATCCAGGTCTTACTGGCTCCAAGTTCAACTCTATATCCACCACACCAAGCAACTCCCAAGCAATTTGCCATCTCTGAGGCTCAAACTCAGCACCTTCAAATTGTGAGTGAAGCACAACCTACTCTAATAAAAAGGTTTTCCTTCTATTAAGATAAAATATGCCCTTCTATAACATTAGCCTTGACTAGTTCTTAGTTCTGAGCCTTGGGTCTGAGCAAAACAATTTTATTCCTTTTTTAACTTAGAGATAACATTAATATTTCTGAATGGTCCAGAAGAAGACTAATTATCAAAAACCTAACTGCTGACCTTCAGACTTGCATCTGTAACTTCCCATTGGATATCTCAAACTTGAAGTCCCATATATCTTTAAAACTCAGCATGCCCAAAATGAACTGATTATCTTTCTTCTAAAACTGTCCTCTATTCCTAACCTTCTTTTTTGTTATTGACAAGACCACCAGCCATCCAGTTACTCAGGTTCACAGCCTAGGTATCATACTCAACTCCTCATTCTCTCTCTCAACTCCCATATCCCACCAGTTGCCAAATCTTATTGATTCTATCTTCATTCTTTTTATGCCTTATTCCCCTCCATGTGGCATCGCCACAACACATAATCCATCTGCCAACTCCATGCAATGTCGTTGGTTGTCCCCCATGCCTCTAATTCTCTCCATCTCCTGACTTTCCTGACTTCCTATGTCTCAGCTAAAGTCCAACCTTCTTCAAGAAGCCTTCCCCCTTAATGCTAGTGCCTTCCTCCTGAGAATGTCTCCAATTTATCCCCTCCACATGTGTGTATATCTTATTTGTACATGGTTGGTTGTATGCTGTCTCCCTCCATTAGACTATGAGCTCCTTGAGAACAAGAACTGTCTTTGTATCTTCCCTTTATAGTACATTACCCAGCACATAATAGGCACTTATTAAACACTTGTTGACTGTAACTGTAGCCACAAGAACATCTTCAATATTTCCCAAGAGCTTATGAAGGTCAAATTGTTGAATCCAAGTCAGAGAAAAAGTAGTACCTTAAAAAGTGTTGTGTAAGCGTCCTCCAATGAGCTTCTCTTAAATACAAAATCCATTTCTTTAATCACTTTTTCCCCTCTTTAAAGGTTAAGAAATTATTTTTCTTGGACTGCCTATTTAGTCATTGTGATAATAAGCTAAACAAATATCGATTATCTTTCTACAGTGATAAATCATAGCATACTTCCTAGAGTTTGGAACTTTCAGTTCCTAGACACCCATTTAATAATTTTGTATTTTTAATATTTCAACTTAAAATAAGCCAAAATGATATCATATTCTAGAACTTTTTTCTGAAAACATTTAAAATGTTTATCTTTTTGTTTTTAAACCACTTTCATTTACTTATTGTATTTATTCTTTTTTCATATATCCCTCCCCATTACCAAAAGGCCAACCATTATAACAAAGAATTTAAAAGAAAATGAGGGGGAAAACAGTTCAGCAAAACTAACTACCACATCAAACAACTCTGATAGTCTATGCAGTGTTCCATAGCCATCGTCTCCCACCTCCGCAATGAAGGGAGAGAGGGGAGAGAGATTGTTTTTCATCTGTTCTTTGGGGCAATGGTTGGTCATTATAATTATACCATAGAACCATGTATTTCTAACTCTTCTATCAGATATATTCTATTGGATATATTGTATAATACTCTTTGTGTTTATTGATCATTTCGTTCAAGTTTTTTTTCTAAAAAATAATACCACTTACCCAAATAGTATTATGAAGAAAACATCAGACTAAGACAACTCTAATTGAGATGCCAGTTTGACCCAACTCTATCACTTACCAGGCACCATAACTTTTGGCAAACTGCTTAATTTCTTTTAGCCCCCGGTTTCTCATCTGTGAAATGATATAATAATATCTGCCTTTCCTATGTCTTAGTTGTGATACAAGCACCAAATGAGTTATTTTTTTAAAATGTTTTTAGAGACACTATACAAATATAAGATCACGTAGAATCATAGATTTAGAGCTGAAAGGGACCTTCAGGAAGACCAGCCTTCTCATTTGAAAGATGAAGAAAGTAAAGGGCAAGGATATCAAACAATTTCTACTCAAGGACACATAAGTAATAAGGGAGGAATTTGAACCGTGGTCTTCTTACTCCAAAGTCAGTGTTCTTTTCCGAATTACATACAACAACAATAATATTTACATAGCCCTTTAAGGTTTGTAAAGCACATTACATTCGATTCTCACAACAGCCCTGTGAAGCAGGTACTTTTCATATCCCCACTTTACAGATGAGGAAAATGAGGCTGAAAGAGTCATGACTTGCCCAGGGCCACACAGCTAGTAAGGGCCTGACGTAACACTTCATACTTCAGGGAACAGTAGCTGACTTCCTCTGTGATGAGAAAGAGAGAGAGAGAGAGAGAGAGAGAGAGAGAGAGAGAGAGAGAGAGAGAGAGAGAAGAAAAGAAGAAAAGAAGAAGAAGAAGAAGAAGAAAAGAGAAGAAGAAGAAGAAAGAAGAAGAAGAAGAAGAAGAAAGAAGAAGAAGAAGAAGAAGAAGGAGGGGAGGGGTGAGGAGGAGGGGGAGGGGGAGAGGAGGAGGGGAGGGGGAGGGGAGGAGGAGGAGGAGAGGGGAGGAGGAGGGGGAGGAGGAGGGAGGAGGAAGGGAGGGGAGGGGGAGGAGGAGGGGGAGGGGGAGGAGGAGGAGGAAGAAGAGGGGGAGGGGGAGGAGGAGGGGGAGGAGGAGGGGAAGGAGGAGGGGGAGGGGAGGAGGAGGGGGGGGAGGGGGGAGGGGGAGAGGGGGAGGGAGGAGGAGAAAGAGGAGATTTCTGTTATTCCAATTTTTGTCCAATCACTAGCATTATCCCCTACCCCTCCCTTTGCCAGTCAGGGAGAGAAAGGAGGAAAAATCATAGTCCTCACGTATTTACATTTCTCCAAATTGTAGAATGAATGTCTTTGCCGTCTTAAGACTTTATCATTTCTCCTTCCTTTTCCTAATTGCTCCCAAACATTAGTAAAAATTATGGCTCATATTTTCTAGTTGGAGCAATAAGGGAATGGCAGAGTTGCTTTCCAGGATTATCAGTGATTTCTCAATTGCAAAAGTTGATGGTGTTTTCTCAGTCCTCATTCTTCTTGACCTTTCCATTTCACTTGAACATTGTATACTCCCTCTTTTTGTGTATGCTCTCCTCTCTGAATCGTCATGACCCCACACTCTCTCCTTTTATATCCCTGTCTTGAATGTACTTTCTTAGTCTACTTTGCTAGACTGTTATCTATATTCTGCCCCTTAATTATAGGTATACCCCAAAGTTGTGTCCTAAGCCCAATTCTCTTTTCTCTCTTCAAACTCATTCTTGGTGTTCTCATTGGTTTCCTTGGGGTCAAGCATCATATGTATTTGGTTGACTCCTAAATACATCCACCCCTTTTCTCTCTGTCTCTGTCTCTCTCTGTCTCTCTCTTTCTCTCTGTCTTTTTCCCTCCCTCCCTCACTCACTCACTCCCCAGCTTCATCTCACCAATCATTTCAAATTATATAGACCTATCATAGACATCTCAAACTCTACATATTCAAAAGAGAACTCATTATCTTTCCCTCAAATCCACTCCCTCCTCAATTTCCCCATTTCTGTAGAAGGCATTACCATGCTTCTAGTCATCCAGGTTCAGAACCCTGATGTTATCCTGAACTACTCACTCACACTCATCCCACATTTATAATCACTTGCCTAATCTTGTCAAATCTACCTACACCAACATCTCTTGCATCCATTCCCTTCTCTCCACTCACACAGCCACTAGCCTAATTCAGGCGCCCATAACCTCCCACCTGGACTATTCTGGTAACTCTCTAATTAACCTCCCTGACTCAAATCTCATTCTTCTTTAATCCACCCTTCACAAATCTTCCAAAGTGATTTTCCTAAAGCACAAATCTGATTATAACAGTCCTCTATTCAACAAACTCCATTGGCTCTTTATTACTGCCAGTTTCAAATATGAACTTCTCTCTTCAGCATCAACAAACAAGTCCTCCTTTTTCAGCCTTGTTGAATATTATTCCCCACCATGTACACCATGGTCTTTACTCTTCCTCATATGTGATATTCTATCTCCTATCTCTATGCCTGAAATGCATCCTTTCCTCACCAGCATCTCTCGGGATCCTTTCATTTCCTTCACAGCACAGTTCAAATTATATCTTCCATATGAAGAATTTCCTAACCTCCCCTCTTCCAGTGCCTTTCATCCATAGTCAGTGCTTAATAAATGTGTGTTGATTGAGTGATTGAGATATGAATACCTAGGACATAGTTTGAAGCAATATTGTTCAATGTAAGACTAGTTTACAGAGTACTTGCGTGTATACTGTGGAGTAATTCAATTCCATAATTAATCAGCAAGTGTTAATAAGCACTTATATGCTAGATACTAGAGAATCAAAAGAAAATAAACAATTTTTAAATGCTTTAAGAACACGGTTCTACAATAAATATTAGATCATTTTAGTTCATTTTAAATTTAACCATTAAAAACTTACTGTTATTAAATGACTGAGGAATAAAAGTTTCAAACCTTATGAAGCATGGCATGAATGGGTTATATATTTCATTCAATTCATTCTTTTTTTTTTTGCTTTTTAGGCAATTGGGGTTAAGTGACTTGCCCAGGGTCACACAGCTAGTAAGTGTCAAGTGTTTGATCTGAGGACGTATTTGAACTCAGGTCTCCTGACTTCAGGGCCGGTGCTCTATCCACTGTGCCACCTCGCTGCCCCCATTCAATTCATTCTTAAGCATTTATTAAGTGCTGACTGTGGCTTGGTGGCTAGAGTGCTAGGCCTAGAGTCAGGAAGACTCATCTTCCCAAGTTCAAATCTGACTTCAGACATTTACTGGCTGTGTGACCCTGGACAAGTCACTTAACCCTGTTTGCCTCAGTTTACTCAACTGTAAATGAGTTGGATAAGAAAATGTCAAACCACTGTAGAATATTTGCCAAGAAAACCCCAAATGGAGTCACAAAGAGTTGGACATGACTGAAACATAACTGAATGATAACATGAATCCAGAGAGGGCAAGTTAAAACTGGCTCCCTCTCATTCAGAGACCCTCCTTGTCCTCACTATTTGTAGAATAGAACTGCAGTAAATGGGGAGAGAGAGAGAGACAGAGACAGAGAGACAGAGAGAGAGCATGAGAATCAGCTGTCCTCACTCCAATCTGATTCATATGCAAATGGCAGCAAAGCCCTTAAAAGTGCTCTTCTCAGAAGCACAGTGTGTGTTCACCCAGCAATTGCCTTTCTTTTCTAATGAGTCACATTCATGTTTTCCCCAGAGAGGATTTTTCTCCCACCCACAAAACACTAATAGTTGGATCTTTTCCCTCTTCTCAGCACACTTTTTTTTTAACACCCACCCACCTTCCCACCAGGTAAAGTAAACAGCAATCCAGGGTACTTTTAGACCTTCCAAAATGCTGGGGAAAACAGCCAGGTTGGTCCCTGGGCAGATCATTTCTTCCCCCAGTTTCAACTCATTATATAGATACCACAATTCCCTAAGGCAGTGGCCTCCAAATTTTTTTGATTATGCACTCTTATGTAAAATAATTAACATTCACATGCAAATATCCATATTATGAACCTAAAAAATATGCACACATGCTAATGTACTCTTGTATACATTATAAAATATACAAAGCAGACATTTCAAAAGGATGAGATAAAGAGATGAAAAAGCAATTATTAAGCATTTGCTATATATACCAGAAATGGTGCTAATAATAATATATAATAAGAACAGTGAGTGAATATTTGGCATAGTGGTTGTTTTTCTTTATCGTGTTTAGTAATTCAAAGATTTATTTCTAAGTTTAGTTTATTTTGATACTTGGTTTTTATACTATCACAACTGAAAACATACCTCACAAAGTTACCTCTAGATCCAAATGGAAGCCCTGCATCTTTGGCTTATCAAATTCTGGTTCTCAGTTTATAGTCCCATCCACCAATTAGCAAAGATTTTTGCTGAAATTCATTCACCTGGTAAATTTCCTTCTTCTCTGATGTCAAACAATTCTTATAAAGAAATTGGCAGGTTGGTATCTTTTTATATATATATTTTTAACTAAAGGTCTCAAAACTCTGAACCTCCACATTTGGAAAATTTTCAAACAGGTTAGAAAATTATATTTCCAAATTTTGAAAGGGTGCAGGTGTGAGAGATTTTATACCTGACCCATTTACATAATTTTTGGCAGCAAAAGCTTAGTATTTAAATGTCTTGCTAATTGTGGTGGCTTAATGCTATGGTTAACTAACATTTCAGGTGCAACCCACTTAAGGCAAGGTTTGTTGTTAAGATAGTTGCTTTAATACTACATTTCAAATAATATTGATATTTCATTTTTTTAGCTGAATTCCTTTCTGATTTGATTAGATTATTATCATTTGTATCACATAATGTGGCTGAAGAAGAATTGATAAGAGGCAAATGAGAGTGTTAGCCATTTTCTTGCCTTAAACTCACATTAATAGTATAATAATTATGATTAACATTTATGTAATATTTTAAGGTTTGCAAGGTGCATATATTATCTTGTTTGATCCTCACAATAGCTCTGTAAAGTAAGTGCTATTATTATATCCATTTTACAGATAGGGAAATTAGGTTTAAAAAGTTACATGAATTGCCCAGGGCCACTGAGCTAATGTGTCTGAAGTAGAATTTAAACTGAGGTTTTGCTCATTCCAAGTCCAGCACTCTACCCACAGTGCCACCTAGCTGCCTTTTGAATTCATATTTTCTTCGCAGAATTTTTTTTTAAATGATATCCATTTTGTGATGACTATTTTAGTTAAAATTAGATATTATAAAACAGAAATCCACTTAACTGGATATATATTAACTCCAGCTTATATTTAAAAAGTATATTCCAGGCCAAAAACTATAAGGTTGAACAATTCTAAGTTTCAATAAAATGCTTTTTCTGATGTTAAAAAAAATGTACGTATTTTAAAATGGGTGTATGTATACTCCAGTGTATGAATACTTTAACAGTGAACAAATATGTAAGGGTACAACTGTGAACCTCTTCATCTTATGGATCTCCACTCTTCCCTCAGGATATTTTACATACCATATGTGACATACAACCGTCTGATATATAGAACATGTGTGGGTACTATGTCAGTCATACATTTGTGTTTTTGTTTAGTCATTTCAGTCGTGTCTGACCATTTAGAGTTTTCTTGGCAAAGATACTGCAGTGATTTGCCATTTCCTTCTGCAGCTCATTTTACTAGATGAGGAAACTAAAGCAAACAGGGTTAAGTGACTTGTCCAGGGTCGCACAGCTAGTATATGTGAAGCCAGATTTGAACTCATGAAGATGAATCTTCCTGATTTCAGGCCAGGCACTCTATCCACTGTTGCCACCTAGCTGCCCTCCACACATTAACTATTAGTAAAAGTTAATTCCTTCTCCTACCTCCATTTTTTTTTTATAGAAATGGAAATTCTAGTATTTTCCTCCCACATCCCCACGGACCAGTTTGTGGTATATACACCCCATTTTGGAGACTACTGTTCTAGGGGTCCCATATAGGATCCTACATTTCTAGATGCTTGGTTTGAACCCCAAGGAACATGATTCCCTACCCAAGATAAGTTGTTCACCTAAAATCTTAACCCCATGGTGTTTAATTCAACTTTTGATACTTAATACCTTCCCAACTTTCTCAGTCTCTTCTTCCCTCTGATTGTAAGACTGGTGAGTAGAGGGTCGAGTACTAAACCTTTCCGAAAGGTCTCCTTTATAGAGGGTGGGATCTGGACTCTGCAACTAACTGCACTTTTCATGTGTAGTTCTCCTTGGTTTGAACTCCAAGGAACATGATTCCCTTCCTGAAATGGGTACCCCTCCTCTGGTGGTTTCCTTCCCTTTCCAGCTTCCTCTTCTATGTTGTCTTCCCTTCGTTAGATTGTAAGCTCCTTGAGTGCAGGGGCCATCTTTCTTTTCCTGAATTGTAACCACAGGGCTTAGCACAGTGCCTGGCACATAGTAGACCCTTAACAAATGTTTATTTAATTGAATTGACTGAAAGGAAACTTAGAGGCCACCATGTTTTACAGATAAAAAACTGAGGCTCAGAGAGGTTATGACTTGCTGGAAACACAGCTGGTGTCAGAAGCAAGATTTGAACCCAAGTTTTTCTGACTCCTAGTCTAGTCCTAGACACCATACCCTATGCCATCATTTCCCCCCAAGTAACATTTCCTTTTCAGAGTAGTTGTTCTAGACATAGTCACAACCAGATTCCAAATTTTCTAGCATAAATCACTTGTAAAGCTATGGTTAAACAGCTTTGAAAGGGTTGTTCCCCTTAATTTTGTTTTCCTTTTATTTTTTAATTCACTTTGCCTTTGTTCCTTGGTAATAAAAGGGCTGAAGGATATTAGAAACCAGGCAAGTGAAGCTGGAGTGGTTTTGAAACAGCTTAGATGAGCTTGGGACATCAATTGAAAGCTAGAAGGGACCTACCTCCCCCCGCCTCCAGGCAATCCAATCCAACCTCTTTGTTTTACAGATGAAGAAATTGTGGTCCAGAGAAGTTCAATGATACATCCAAGGTCACACAGAGAGTAAGTAGCTGAAATGGTATTTAAATCAGGCTTCACAGTAGAGATCAGGAAAGGAAGAGATTTTTTCCTACTAGAGGTTTATAATAGTAGTAATCGTTTGTCCTTCATTTTCCAACAGGACCATGACTTCAGGGAGGTGATGCCATGACATGCAAGTGAATTGGATTTAAGTGAATGAGGGCTGTGCAAAGTCACCAGCCTCACTTTCTCCTCCGGAGCCATCTTGGTACAGTGGCCCTGGGTACAGTGGGAGCCCTTGGACTTTTTAAGCTAAGGTCTTTAATAGGTCTTTTGACTGAGGCAATGCCAATTTAGTGATTAAAGCTAGGTAAGAAATAAGGCATAGAATGGCATCTTTTACCTAGCCAAAAAAAAAAATCTATCTGAGAAGAGAAGACCCTCATATTATTGCTAAAGCAAGCTGAAGATGTATCTTACTTTTCACAGAAGGTTAACTATATGTGCTCTGTGCACAAGTGGCCTAGCATGTCTGCCTTAAATTCCAATAAAAGGCTGCAGCTGCAGAGGGAAAAAAAAGCTTTGAATCTGGAATTAAAGGACTCAGGTTTGACCCCTTTTCCACCAAATATCATTCCCAAAATGAACAAAATTCCCATAATGCAAAAAGCAAAGATATCCATTTATCCAAGTTGCTATCAAACAGAAATCAGAGAAAGTATATATGAGAGAATATATACCAGATGGTACAAAATGAAAGAGTTCTCCCATTAGGAGCAAGGTAATTCAGCACTGCCAAGAGAAAGAGTGTCAGATCTCACCCAAAGGGAAAGTCCCCAAAGTATCTAGTGTAGCAAGCTGGGAGCAGCAACACGATGGAGACTTCAGATTATCTTATATTTGTTCTTCCCAGCATCTTATTTTCCCTTCAGCAATCTGAAGTGAGGTTGGCCTTGTCCATATGCTGTTTCTTTCCTTTTTTAGATTCCATTTTTCTTTATTATTTGTCAATTTTTGACATTCATTTCTTAATTTTGAGTATTAAATTCTCTCCTTTCTACCAGCCCATCCTCCATCCATTGAGAAGGCAAGTAATATGATGCACATTATACATGTGAAGTAATGCAAAGCATATTTCCATATTAGCCATCTCTCTGTCTCTGTCTCTCTCTGTCTGTCTCTGACTCTCTGTCCCTCTCTCTTTCTCTGTATCTCTCTGTCTCTCTGTCTCTGTTTCTCTGTCTCTGTCTCTCTCACACACACACACACTCACTCACACACACACACACACACACACACACACACACACACACACACACACACACGAAAAGACAAGAAAAATAAAGTGGAAAAAATATGCATCAATCTAGACCCGGAATTCATCATTTCTTTCTCTAGATACGAGTAGCATTTTTTATCATGAGTCATTTGAAACTGTCTTGGATCATTGTCTTAATCAAAATAGCTAAGTCATTCACAGCTGATCACTGTATAATAGTGCTGTTACTATGTACAATGTTCTCCTGGTTTTGCTTACATCACTTTACATCAGTACATATAAGTCTTCCTAGGTTTTTTTTTTCCTGAAGCCACCCTGCTCATCATTTCTTATAGCAAAGTATTCCATCACAAATATATACTACAATTTATTCAGGCATTCACCAATTGATGGACATACCCTCCATTTCCAGTTCTTTACTACCACAAAAAGAGCTGATACATGCACGCGCACACACAGACACACAATTGATGGACATTCCCTCAATTTCCAATTCTTTGCCACCATGAAAAGAGCTGCTATAAATATTTTTGTACATGTGAGTCCTTTTCCCTTTTTATGATCTCTTTGGGATACAGATCTAGCAGTGTTATTTCTAGGTCAAAGAAGGTACAATTTTACAGCCTTTTGGGCATTCCAAACTGTTCTGCAGAATGATTGGATCCATTCATAACTCCACCAACAGTGTATTAGTGTTCCAATTTTTCCACATCCCCTCCAGAATTTGTCAATTTCCTTTTCTGTCACAGTAGCCAATCTGGATGTGGTGGTAACTCAGAGTTGTTTCAATTTGTGTTTCTCTCATCAATAGTGATTTAGAGCATTTTTTCATATTACTATTCATAGCTTCTCTGGAAACTTCCTGGACCATTGGTCAGTTGAGGAATAGCTCTTATTTTTATAAATTTGGCTCATTTCCCTATATATTTAAGAAATTAGGCTTTTATCAAAGAAGCTTCTTGTAAAAAGAAATTTCAATGTCCTGCTTTCGTTCTGATTTTGGCTGCATTGATTTTGTTTGTGCAAAATATTTTTTTTTAAATCTCATGTAATCAGAATTATCCATTTTATCTCCCATGATCCTTTTATCTCTGGTGTGGATTATCATGAACTCTTCCCCTACTCATAGATCTGATAAGCAATTTTCCATGCTCCCTTATTTGCTTATGATATTACCCTTCATGTCTAAGTCATGTGCCCATTTTGACCTTATCTTGGTATACAATATGAAATGTTGGTCTATGCCTGGTTTCTACCAGACTGCTTTCCAGTTTTCCCAGCAGTTTTTATCAAATAGTGAGTTATTGCCCCAAAAGATTGATCTTTGGGTTGATCAGACATCAATTTACTAGGGTCATTTACTATTGTATAATCTGTACCTAATCTTTTCCACTGTTCAATCACTCTATTTCTTAGCCAGTATCAGATTGTTTTGATTATTATAAGATAATTCTTTGATAGTTTGAATGATGTGAAGCTAAGTAAGTAAATTAATTTAGGTAGAATTATCATTTTTATTATATTGGCTCAATCTACCCATAAGCAATTACTATTTCTCCAATTGTTTAGATTTGTTTTTATTTGTGTCAAAAGCATCTTTTCTTTCCAAGTTGAAAGCCAAAAGCACCCAGAAGAACTCAAGAGACTGGAGAAATGAAAATACTGGAAGAAAGTGAAAAGCTTGACCCTCTCTATTCTCCCACTCTTTCCAAATCCTTAACAATGGTGCAGAGCATTGATCTCCACAAATGAGGACAGAGTCCCACACCAATGGGCTTTAACCCAATGGATGTGGGATCATGTATTCTGTTATCATTTCTATGCATAAGATTCTCAGATCTATTTATACATACCTAACATTTCTCCTTACTTCCAGTCTCATTCCCCGGCCACCTCTTAGACATCTTAAATTAGATATCCTATGGCTACCATATGCTCAAAATATCTAAGACTGAACACTTCATCTCTTCCCAAAAATGCTTCTTTCCTCCTAACTTCCCTATTACTATTCAGGTATTGCCATCCTTTCAGTCACCCAGACTCAGAACCAGCATGTCATCCTCAACTCCTCACTTTCACTTCCCATCTCCAAACTTTTATCAAGTTCTTGTTGATTATGCCATCACAGCATGACTCAGATATTCCCCTTCTCTATCCTGGGACCATCACCACCTTAGGAAAGACTTGTATCACTTCCCAACTGGGCTGGCACAATAGTGTGAAGGTTGGTCTCCCTGCCTCAAGTCTTGCCCCACTCCAGCCCATCCTCTGCTCAGCTATTAAAGTCACCTTCCAAAAGTGGATATCTGATTATGTTGCTGCCCTTACTATTCAATAAACTCCAGTGGCTCCCTATTATCTCCTGGATCAAACATCATATCCTCTGTTCAATTTTTAGGATCCTTCATAACCTGGCCCCTCTTTACCCTTCCAGTCTTCTTAAAATGTACTCCCCTTTTCACAATCTATCATCCAATGACACTGTCCTTCTTGCTGTTCCTCATACAAGACTCTCCATCTCCTTATCTACATGTATTTTGTTTTTGGCTTGCTGTCCCCCATACTAAGAAAGATCTCCCACCTCATCTCTGCCTCTTGACTTCCCTGGCTTCCTTCAAGTCTCAGCTAAAAAATTCCACCTTTTGTAAGAAGGCTTTCACAGTCTCCCCTTATCACTCATTATCTCCAATTTATGCTGTCTCTATTTTGTTTGCACATTGTATGTTGTCTCCCTGATTAAACTGAGCTTGATGACACCAGAAAGGTTTTTTTGTCTTTCTTTGTATCCTCAACACTTAGCACAATACCTGACACATAGTAAGCACTTAATAAATGCTTGTTGATTTGATTAAACTTGACTTGACTTAGTAGTCAGCTCCAAACTCTCAGTCCAGAGAAAGCTTCCTGCATTTGTAAGAAAATCTTTGTCAAAAATAATAGCTCACATTTACAGATTACCTTAAAATTTGCAAAGTAGGTCATTTATATACATATATCTAATTTTATCCTTACACCACACATGATAGGAAGGGACTATTATTATACACATGTTAATAGATAAGAAAATTGAGGCTCAGAGAAATTAAATGACCCAGGAACACATACTTAGTGTCAAAAGTGAAGTTTAACTTATGTGTTTCTGACTCTAAAGCTAAATGCTGTATATATGGAACCTCAATACCTTGTTATTGAGACTGTAAGCTTAAGATGGCCCTATTCAATATTAGGACACATCCCACACCATCTGTGAAGCAGGGCAAAATTCTTATTGTTTTGGACTGAGACTTATGTTGGTAAAGCTGTAAACTGACCAAACCATTCTGGAAAATAATTTGGAATTATGCTAATAAATCAACTAAAATGTCCATTTCCTCTGACCCAGGAATCTTACCACTACATATATACATCAAAGAGGTCAAAGATGAAAAGAAAGTCCTATTAACAACGTAATAGTTATAGCAGTAATTTTTTTAGTAGCAAAAAACTAGAAACAAAGTTGATGCCCATCAATTGGTCGATGACTAAATAAAATGTGGTGCATGAATGTAATGGAATATTATGGCACTATTGCAACTGATGACTATGATGATTACAGAGAATGATGGGGAAATGTATATAAGCTAATGCAAAGTGAAATAAGCAAAAGCAAATATATGTATATGTATGCATATACACACACACACACACATATATATATACATACATACATATATATATATGCACAATGACTACAACATAAATGGTAAGAATTTTAAAAATTGAAACTAAAAGCTCTGTAATTATAATACCGAGTTTAGCCCAAAGGAAGAAATATGATATTACTCCCTCTTCCCTTTGTAGAAGTATAGAACTGTGGGCCAAGAACACTTCATATAATGTTGGATTTGGTTGATGTATTGGTTAAATATGTTGAACTATCTTTTTTTCCTATTGGTTTTTAAAAATTCTTTATAATAGGGGCGTATTTCTGGGTTGGGGTAGGCATCAGATATATTGGGAAATGACAGTCATGTCACAATCAAAGATATCAAAAATGTCTACATAGATAAAAATTGATTTTTAAAAGACAAAAGAGAGCACTTAGGTACCCTCATTCTGTTTTCTGTAACATAAGGGAAGCAGCATGCTGTAGTTGAAAGAGTGTTGGGTTCAGAGGACCTGAGCTCAAATTCCAGCTCTGCCACCTACCCACCTGTGTGATCTTAGGAGAGTCACTTATTCTATTTGAGCTTCAATTTCCTTATCTGTAGAGTTCTCCCAAAGTGCCCTGGAACTATGAGCTGGTTTTATGTGCATATAAAAAGGTGGATAAGCTTTTAGGCATTAACCAAGTCTTAGCCTAGGCCTTTTATCTACCTAATCATCTACATTGGGGAATGAAAGTGGCTTAGAATTAAAAATCAAAACAAAACAAAACTGGGGCAGCTAGGTTGCATAGGGGGCAACTAGGTGGCACAATGGATACAGCACCGGCCCGGAAGTCAGAAGGACCTGAGTTCAAATCCATCCTCAGACCACACACTTGACATTTACTAGCTGTGTGACCTTGGGCAAGTCACTTAACTCCGATTGCCTCACTAAAAAAAAAAAAAACTAGGGAACCCTGAATCTCAAGGCCCATTAGTTGTTGCTGTTTATCCTTCATTTCTGAAGAGGACCAATGACATCAGGGGTGATGTCTTGATTTGTACATGAATTGGATTTAAGTGAAAGAAAATCACACAAAGTTGTCAGCCTCACCTTCTCTTCCTGAGTCATTGAAGTATCGTAGTAGGACAAAAGTCTTTCTGACTCTAAAACGAAATGCTGTATATACTGATGGCCTGAAATGAATGACTTTGTCACCTTTGAAGTCTGATCAAGCTCTAAAGTACTCCATAGAGTCTACTTCAGCCACCTTCACAGCCATTGGAACAGATTGCTTTCCTTCACCCCTTCCACTAGGGAAAGTCTTCACATATTTGAGAGATTAGGAAAGAGAAATAGAGATAGGGAGTTAGGGATAGAAATAGACAGTGATAGAGCTAGAGGTATCTTGGTATATATGAGATCTTTTTTTTCATTGACTTCCTTGCTATGAATGCCTGGTAGCAGGAGCTCTTGATCAAAGGAGATAGATATTTTATAAACTATCTTCTTGTGTATTTGTATAAGGCCACAGTATGAAGTATTAAGAAAGAAACATTTCCAAAATATTTATAGAAAAATTTGTTGTGGTGGCAAAGAATTGGAAATAGAATAAAGTCCATTGACTGGGGAATGGCTAAACAAATTGTGGCACAGGAACGTAACAGGATACGTTGCTATGCTTAAAAGATAAAAAGTTCAGCAAAGACAATGATCACATAAAAAAAAATATGACATTATATGTAATGTCCACAATAGGACATTGAATATGGTCATCCACAATGAGTGACATGCCTGGCACATAGTAAACCCTTAGTTAATGCCCACTGACTTGTCACAGAACACGTCATCATGTAGGGGAGACCAAGAAAGGGATTCTTACTCAGGTGCCTGTGATTGTCACAGAGAATCATGTGCTAGATGTTGCTGAGCTGGTTAAGCCTTCCTAGGACAAAAGATTCCAGTTATGGAAGATTCCAGTAAAAGGTGGAGATGCCAGGGAGAAGAGATGTGCCTATAGGAAAGGCCGTCTGTCATTTTTGCACATCAAAGAGTGGAATGGGATCATAACCCTAAAACAAGATAGGCCTTCTAATCTACTCCCTCAGTTTACAGCCCAAACCAGAGGTATTTCAGACTTCCATGATCGTCTATGAAATTGAAGTGCAGTTATTAGAAATTTGAGGGGGAAAGTAATAGGGGACCTTTTATTTCTGTATCATGTATTTCTGATATCCCAGCTCCGTAGAGTTCTTTGACACATCAATGCCAACCTCACACTTCTGGCAGGATGTTGCCCTGTGGCCTGGAGATACTTACCCATTGCAAGCAATGCCCAAAGACAAGAGATTCCTGATTAACGTCCCAGAGATACAGGAGGCTACAGAGTATTTGATAATAAGAAGAAAACTAAATTCAGTTCCTCTAACTGATTAAAAATGGGGTGGAGAAACAGGCTGACTTCAGAAAAACCTGGAAAGACTTATATGGTCTGATGCTGAGTGAAGTGAGCAGAACCAAGAGGACTTTGTACACAATAACAGCCACGTTATGTGATGACTAATATTGTTAAACTGAATCCTTCTCAGCATTACAAGGATCTCAGACATCTCCAGAGGCCTTGGGATGGAAAATGCTGTTCACATCCAAAGAAAGAACTATGGAAGTCGAATCACTCTCACTTATTTTTGCCTTCTGCTGAGTTTTGTTTCATCTTTCTGATGGTTCCTCCTATTGGTTTTAATTTTTACTTACAACTTCACTAATGTGAAAATATGTTTAATGGGTTTGTAAATGTAAAGCCTATGTCAGATTGTGTGCCGTCTTGGGGGGGGGGGGAGAAAGGGAGAAAAATTTTCAACTCAAAAGCATATGGAAAAAAAATTTTTTTTAAATGGGGTAGAGGGAGAAAGAAAAGATTATTTTAATGAAAAAAATCAACCTCAAACACATATAAAAACCCTACAACAGAATCTGAGGTGCTATGAGGTAATAATAAAAATAATAAAAGCTAACATTTATCAGGGTCCTACTGTGTGCCAGACACTGTCCTAAGAGCTTTAGAATTCTTACCTCATTTGAACCTTACAACAACCCTGGGGAAATAGATGCTATTATTATCCTCATTTTCCAGATGAGGAAACTGAGACAAACAGAAGTTAAGTGATTTGTCCAGGGTCACACAACTTGTAAGTCTCTGACAGTGGATTTGAACTCAGGTCTTGTTTGATCTGAGGCAGCTAACTTGTTTGATCTAAGGTTCAGGGGATAGAGCACTGGGCCTGGAATCAGGAAGACCTGAGTTCAAGTTGGGCCTCAGAGACTTCATAGCTGTGTGACCCTGGTCAAGTGACTTAACCCTCCATGCCTCAGTTTCCTCATATGTAAAATGAGTTGGAGAGAAAAATGGCAAACCACTCCAGTATCTTTTCCAAGAAAACCCCAAATGGGGTCACAAAGAGTTGGATATGACTGAAACAACTGAACAACAAATTGTTTAATCTTGACTACAATTTCATGAAGCCAGTGCAATTATTATCTCCATGTTACAGATGGGGAAACTGAGGCCAAGAGAGGTTAACAACTCACCTAAGGTCACACAGGTAAGGCTCAAAGGCCCGATTCAAATGCAGGGTATCTGATTTCAAAACCAGATCACTTTCCACTCTACTGCTTCACCTCTTGAAATGATACGGTATGGTGGGGGGCCCTGAGCTCATCAGCAAAGGTTTCCTGGAGAAATCAAATGTTGAGGTGAGTCCTAAAATAGAGAAAGTCAATGGTTCCAAGTTTGGGAGGTGATTGAAGGAGACAGATTCTTGGCATTCAGGCAAATAGAGAATTACAGGTGTAAGAGAGAAGACAGCTTTGCTGGTGTCTTGATATTTTGAATCCAAGAGGGAGTTGCCTGAAAAATAGCAGCTAAAGAAATTGACTTGATACCTGTCATCCACAGAGCCAGGAATTCTCAGACACCTGCATCAGACAATACTTGGGTAGGAAAATTATTATTTGCTTGGGAAACATTTTAAATGAGTTTGGAAATTCTTTTGTTTTATAGCACAATCTGCTTCCATTTAGTTTGATGGTCTGTGGTTTGCAACATCACTATTTTTCATTGGGTTTTAATCACATACAGGCATCTCCAGTTACATTCTAACTCTATCTTGTTCTACCTAAAATTACTATTTGTGAAGGTTGACATTCATGACAATAATAATAATGGTAATGATGCCATGAATGTTTAGTCACTGAACCTGTTAATAGTAATCTGATACGTTAAAGGGGCAATGGTGGAGGTGGTGGTGGTGATGGTGGTGGTGGGTGTGTGCGTGTGTGTGTGTATTTGAAGCTGGTCATTGATCACACTCATTCCCAAATATTTGTGCAGAGTTTTTGCTTCACGTTCCCACATCATAAATAATGGCATGTGAAGGCAAACAACTTAGAATTGAATTCAAAGGTTCTCAGATTTAGAATTCAAAGGGATCTGGAGGGGGGAGGGTATCCAGTCCACTCCTCTCATTTTATAAATATGGAAACTGAGCCCCAGAAGGAAAAGACACTCTGGGCCTTAATATCAAAGGGGTATAGGGTGTGTTCAGGAAAGACTAGTACCTCTGGTGTGAAGGGTGCCGAGCCCTTCCAGGGCTGCTTTCCACCATTGGTGTTCACCTGTTCCACCTAACTCACCTGTGGCTCCAAGAAGCTGTAACATGCACAGCGGCCACACTCTGGTAAATCATTTTGGCAGATAGGCTAAACCAGATTGATAGTAGTCAAGGGGTCAAACCCATTGGTGAGGTAGGGGGATGTCTACCCCAAGCATGTGAAGACTTCCCCTGGTGGAATGGGCATATGAGAACAATTTGTTCCAAAGGCCATGAAGGCAGCTGAAGCAGGCACTGTGGAGCACTTAGAGTTTGGTTAGACATCAAAGATGCCACGGTCATCCACTGCATCTTGAGCCATCACCAGTTGTCCTGATTCTGTTCTGCTACTGAACTGTGATAACTCTGGAGGAGAGAGTGAGGCCGATAGCTTCATGCAACCCTGCCTCACTTAAATATAATTTACACATGAATCAAAAGACATTGCCCATACCATTTAATCATTTTACCTATCTCAAAGTCCTGTGTTGACAGGCAAGTGATGAAGCAGCAGGTGAGGATACACTGGGAGCTGCAGTCACAATCCTACACACAGGCAGACCAGGACATAGAGTCATTTTCTCACTAGAAGCAGCAGTAGGATTTGGCAGCCCATTGGGTGTCTGAGTGGCCTTTTAAGCTTATGCACTACCCACTTCCTGGTGTGAGGCTATAAAAGGTGACCTAAAAATTGTATGCTTACCTAACCTTGGCCTGATTACTGCAGCAGGCAGAGAATCCTACTCTGTGGTCAAAAGACACAAAAAATATACAAAAACGTCTGCAAAGATGATTTCACTCACCATCAGCACATGGAATATATGCACACTTACAGACAACACAAAATCCAGCAGACCTGAAAGATGAACAGCTCTTGTTGCAAGAGAACTCAGAAGCTATCACATCCAAATAACAGCCCTGAGTAAAACAAGGCTGGCAAAGGAAAGCCAGCTTACTGAAGTTGAAGTGGGTACACATTTTTTTGGCATGGCCTCACTGAAGGGGAGCACAGTGAAGCTGGAGTAAGTTTTGCAATCAAAACTAATCTAGTCAACAAGCTTGTATGCCTACCAAAAGGAGTGAATGACAGGCTCATGACAATGTGATTGACATTTGCAGGAAAATGTCATGTCATCATCATCAGTACCTATGCTCCCAACATGACCAAACCTGATGAGGTCAAAGAAAAATTTTATGGAGACCTGGAGACCCTTATCATCAATATGCCAAAAGAGGACAAGCTTATAATTCTGGGTGACTTTAATGCTAGAGTAGGCTCAGACTACCAGACTTGGCAGGGAGTCTTAGGGAGGAATGGAGCTGGAAACAGCAATAGCAATGGTCATTTACTACTGAAGACCTTCTCATCATCAACACTGTCTTCCATTTACCTAAACACAATAAAACTTCATGGATGCACCTGTGCAGAAAAGATTGACATTTAATAGACTATGTGATTGTAAGGAAAAGAGACAGGATATGAGAGTGATGAAGGCAATGTGTGGCACAGAGTGCTGGACCAATCATAGATTTATCCTCTCCAAGCTAAATGTTTGCATTGAACAAAAGCAGTGTCCCCTAGGCAAAATGACTACCAGAAGAATTAATGTCAACAGATTAGAACTCTTATCTGAGTGGGAACAATTTGCTGCTAATTTGGATTGAAAGTTGAGCCAACACACAGTTGGCAACAGTGGAGCAGAAAGAGAATGGTCAGTTTTCAGAGATTTTATGAATAGCACCGCATTTGCTCATCTGGGTCAGAACACTCAAAAGCACCAAGACTGATTTGATGAAAATGGTGGGGAAATTCAGAAGCTGCTAAATGAAAAACAAGAACTCCATAGGGCTTACCAGCAGAATGGTTCATCCATTTCTAAGAAGGCAACATTAAATTCCATCAAAAGTAAAGTACAAGCAAAGCTTAGAGAGATGCAGGATCCTTGGTTCAGTAAGAAGACAGAGGAAATTCAATTTTGTGCTGTTAGTAACAATCCAAAGTGCTTTAATGATGCCCTGAAGGCTATTTATGGGCCAAGGACATATGGTGCATCTCAACTACTCTGCTGATGGAGCCACACTGATCAGTGATGAGGACATGATCCTAGAGAGATGGACTGAACACTGCTATAGTGTTCAACAGACCATCATTGACCATATACCTCAGGTTGGAGTCAATCCCTTCCTAGCTGAAGTTCCAACTGAAGAAGAGGTTTTGAATGCCAGTAGGCTCCTTTCATGTGGCAAAGCACCTGGTGCTGATTCTATTCCAGCTGATATTTACAAGGTACGGGGTCCATTGCTCATACAAAAGCTGACTGAAATTTTCCAGGTTATATGGCAAGAGGAGGTTATCCCCAGGAGTTTAAAGATGCCTCTGCTATCCATCTCTATAAAGGTAAAGAAAATAGGTTGTTCTGTGACAATTACGAGGGGGTCTCTATCTTGTCATTGCTACCAAGATTCTTGCCAGTGTCCTCCTTAATAGGCTGATCTTTCACCTGGAAGATAGTTATCTACCTGAGAGCCAGTGTGGCTTCAGAAAAGGCCTAGGAATGGTCAATATGGTGTTTGCTGTCTGACAACTCCAGGAGAAATGCCAGAAACAGAACAGAGGTCTGTACAGAATGTTTGTAGAAGCTTTTGGTAGAAGTCATGAGGGCTTATGGAAAATTATGTCCAAATTTGGTTGCCCAGAGAAGTTCATCAGCATTGTACATCAATTTCATGACAGCATTCTCTCCCAGGTTCTGGATAATGGACAATGCTCTCATGCTTTCCCAGCCACCAATGCAGTAAAACAAGGCTGTGTGCTTGCTCCCATGCTCTTTAGCATGATATTTTCAGACATGTTGTCAAATGCTTTCATTGAGAATGAACATGGCATCAAGGTCAGCTATCACACTGATGGAAAATTCTTCAACTTGAAAAGACCACAAGCCCATTGTTGCATGATTTTCTCTTTGCAGATGATTATGCACTCACGTAGGCTCTGAAGCTGAGATGCAACAACATATGGATTCATTTTCTGCTGCTTGTGCTAATTTTGGCCTAATAATTAATACCAAAGAAACACAGGTGCTCCATTAGCCACCACCACACCATCCACACTTAGAACCATCGGTTGCAGCAAGTGGAGAAGTTTTGAATGCTGTGGAGAAGTTCACTTACCTTGGTAGGGTACTTTCCAGGGATGTATATACATTGATAATGAGGTTGATACATGAATTGTCAGAGTTGTCTCAGTGTTTGGGAGGCTACAAATAAAACTATAGGAAAGAAGAGGCATTAGATTGACTATCAAACTGAAGGTCTACAGAGCCATTGTGCTGACCTCATTGTTGTAAGCCTGTGAAATTTGGACAATATACCAGTGCCACACCAATAAACTAAATCACTTCCATTTGAATTGTCTTAGGAAGATTCTGAAGCTCACCTGGCAGGTTAAGATACAAGACACTGAGGTCCTTTCTTGAACTAAACTGCCAAGCATTCAAACTCTGCTTCAGAGAGCACAACTCCAATAGGCTGTCCACATTGTTCAAATGCATAATGTATGCTTGCCAAAAAGATTATTTTATGGAGAACTCACACAAGGCAAGTGTTCACATGGTTGTCAGAAGTGATGCAAGGACACTCTCAAGGTCTCTCTTAAGACTGGAATTGTGTGACAAGAGAGACACTGGCACAGGAACGCTCAGCATGGCGTGCCCACATCAGAGAAGGTGCTGTGCTCTGTGAGAAAAGCAGAATTGAAATGGCTCAAAGGAAACACAGAATGTGCAAATTTAGAGAATCCACCCTAAATATTTGAATGTACTATAAACATTCTGAGCTCGTATTGGTCTGATCAGCCATAGTTGGACACACTGACACCTGACTATAGTATAGTGACGTCATTTTGGTCCTCTTCAAGAACAAAGGACAACAACCATCAGCTCTCAATATTTCAGGCAACTCTCTAAGACTTTAAGCCGACAAAAAAAAAGTTGCCAACTTGTATTGGTAGAGGGAATTTCCTCATCTGGGAGTTCTCTACACTAATGAAATCACAGTTCTGCACAACTCCTAATGGAGCACTATTCATCGCCAATTATTATTTTCTATTTGCATCCCCAGAATGTAGCACAGTGCTTTGCATATAGTAAGAGCTTAATAAATGCTTTGTTCATTCATCCGTTAAGCATAAGCTAGATTGTTTTTATTTACTTATAGTGAGATCAACTTCTTTGGGGGTTTTACAGTGATTCTGATAATTTTCCAGAGTGATTTTACAGCAAGAATTCCTCACTTAAATGTGCTTATTTAATTTAAGAATTTATGCAAGGTCAGTCAATAAACATGCATTAAGTGCCTACTATGTGTCAGGCTAAGGTCTAGGGATACAAATACAAATGAAAACAAACACAGTCCCTGCCTTCAAGGAGCTCATAATCTAACGGAAGATGCATAGATTGAAAATCACCACAGACAAAAGGTACTAGATGTGATATGACTTTACCACCATGATAAAATAAAGCACCTACCAGATAAGAAAACAGAATAAATGTAAAACCAAATCACACTGTAGTGCATATGTTAAAATGTTTTTTCTTTCCTGTGCTTTATAGAAAGAAAACATGATCCATATTGAGTTATTCCCTTAAGCAACACTGTAAAATGAATGCTCACGGTAGTGTGAACAGACCTAGCATCTACTTATATGGAATCAGGAGAATTCTTAACCAGAAAATCTAAATGGAATTCATAAATTAACATGACTATATATGCAGCAGAGATTCATACAGCCCCCTACAATACAGAAAGGGTATTAACTTGTTTTGAAGATACATGCATTGTGAATGAAAGTCTTATCTTCACTAAAGGTAGTAGATTATTTTAAATGCAAGCATTTCCAGGCTGCATTTGCAATATGCATTATTCCATTTAATTAAAACAACATTTTTAAAGTACCAACAATGTGGTCAGCATTGTGCGAACTACCATGAGAGAGCATAATCTTCCTTACAATGTTCAGTTGTCATTTTGTGCACAAAAGTAATCACTGTAAACATCTCCCTCTTTGAAATACACCTATCGCTGAGATAGTTTCTCAAATTGTACCCACGGCTATTATTTATTCTTAGTGCATATTTATATAGATGGTCTAGAATGATTTGCTTTATTAGAAAAGAATCAGAGAATTTTAGAATTGGAAGGGACTTCATTGGCCATCTAGCCTGACTCATACCTTCTCCCCCTCAAAGAATCCTTATCATAAGAACCCTAACAAATAATCATTCTATCCTTCCTTAAAGACTTCCCATTTTAGAGAAGTGATTTTAATTCATAAATTTTGTTTTAATACAGCTGATAAATAAACTCACAAAAAATCACGCGCAAAGTTTGTTTCCTGAAAATCATTAAGTAAAACTCTAGAGAGAATATGAAACCACATACTTTTGTAACGGACCATTTGTTAAAAGAACAGAAGGTTCAGTGGAGGTAACAATGTGGGACTACCATCCATTGTCTCTAGCCTGAGACTTATTGTCATTGAATAGGATATTAAGCTTGGAGAAGAAAAGATTTGAAATGGGGTATAAGATCTATGTCTTGAGCTATATGTCAATGACTGTCAAGTCCCACTACCACTGGAAGCATCGCATCCCACATTTGGACAACTCTGACTATTAGGAAGTTTTTCTTTTCATACAGCTTTTCATCTTTTCATTACCTCTTTGAAACTCCTGTCCTTTGCTTCTCATTCTGTCCTCTGGGCATTTTGTTAAGGAGGCCAAGACTGAGGGTTCAAAGCCTATTAAGACCCTTTAGCTTCATCGTTAGAAAAGCCCTGTTTCACAGACACAAAAAGAACCCCTGCTTTTAGACAACAGTTAATGAATACCTGATATTCATGACTCAGAAAAATAACTCAAAATGTGTGGCTGATTGATCAGTAGTAACAGTGATATCTCTACCTACAAAGGACAGCACATTCTATTATTTGAGTTATTTAGGGCTGTTTGAAGAACTAGAACATGCTCATTTTTGTCACAATTTTTATTAGTGATTTTTTAATAGATAAATTCTGTTTTAATACATCTGATAAATAAACCCACTAGAAAAATCACAGAGTATGTTTCCATTAAGCAAAATACTTGAGAGAATATGAAACCATGTATTTTTGGAACTGACCATTGGTTAAAAGAACAGGTGATTGCTGTTACCTTTGAAAATGTAGGACTTCCACCCATTGCCTCTAGCCTGAGATTTATTGCCATTTAATGGCATATTAAGCTTGGAGAAGACTTGAGATGGGGTATATGATCCCTGTCTTGAACTACATATAAATTACTGTCACGTGGAAGAGAGGTTAGAATCAGCCTACTTGACTCTAGAAAGAAGACCTACCACCAGATAATGTTAAGTGACAGAGAAAACAATTTTGATTCAATGAAATTAATTAAAAATGAGTATCACACAGAGGCCAATAGAGAAGTGCATGGTGTGTATTTAAATAGTTTGTAACCAAGAGGAACTTGGAAAAACAGGAGGGAAAAAAGGTCATCAAGGAAATGTATGATAAAAAGAAGAGAAAGAATAGTCTTCTGTCAAAGATGAACAGTCAGAGTATTCCACTGGCATCCTCACAATATCAGGAGAAAGATAAGATGTCCTCCAGCACACTGGACAGAGCCCCTGTGTTGAGCTTTTGGGAGGACATGGACAAGAGTTACATAGCATGGGCAGGTAAAGATGGGTTGTGATTCACATTGTTGTGGAAAACTTCCAAATGGAAGAGTTCATATTTGAACATTTGAGCATAATAAAACATATTATAGATATCCAAGCTGCCCAAAAATGTAAAGATTGCTTCAGGCAGTAAATGAATTCCTCATCATTGGAGCTATTCACATAGAAGTTGGATGACCCTTTGTATGGGTATGCTTTAGGGTAAAATTTTGCATTGGAAGGGACGTGTAAGTTCCTTTCCAATTCTCAGAGACAAGAGGAAATCTATTTTTACCCATTTTGACAAGAGTGTAAGCTGCCTGAGGGCAGACTCTATCTTATTTATCTTTCTGTGCATTTTGCATCTAATATTTTACATATTAGGTGTTCGATGATTTTGAATTGAATTGTACCACTCTAAAGCTATTTTAATGGTTTAAAATTAGTTCTCCGTGAACAATTAGAAATACTATTTATCTAACGAAGTAAACATTTTTAAACATTCACTTACTTTATTTCACCTACAGGAAGTCTTTCACTTTAGCATCTTATTTTTATTACATTTATCATATGATCATAGGCTAGACGACATCTTAGAATTCATTTATGCCAAATGTCTCATTTTGCAAATGAAGAAACTGAGTCCCAGAGAGAAATGACTTGCTCAATGTATTTTTCTGTGTTCCTGGTAATCATATAAGTCTGTGGATGGCTCACTGGTAAACCTAATGCCTTTGTTTCATGTATTTGGAGATAATTAAAACAGTGGGAGACATTTATCCAATTTTAATGTACATGGTTTTATGTCCTATTGCTTAATTAATAGCATTAAGAGTTTTAATGACAAAACTACTCCCCCAGTGCAAAATAAATGTGACTTTAAAGTATACTAAATTGGAAGCTAATAGAGACTGTAAAAACTTAGTGGATTAATAAAATATCAACCCCAGCCTAACAGAAGCACATTGGATGTGCATAGGACACATACAAAAATTCAATATCCCTGTTACTTTTTGCTGAAGTGATTTAAATGAAATGTTGAAGTCCCTATTATTATCCTTGTGCTGCCACTGGGTTCTCAACGCTCACACAAGGTTCATTTGGGAATAAAGCTAACACAGAATTCAGGAACATGAGGTAATTTAATAATGATGCTACATAATTCCACCAACTTGGGCATACAAATACAAGAATAGATAGAAAGAGACAAAGAAAAAGAGACAAAGATAAAGAGATAGAGAGAGATGAAGGAGATGCAGATACGTATGAATGTAGATATATACACACATACATGTGTATGCATGTATGTATATACACATAAATGTATGTATAAGTTAAGAGTTAGGAATTGTACCTATCATTTCATTGGTATAGAGTATTTATAGGTGAGTAAATTCCTTCTGCCTATTCAGGTCAGCACCTTCCCTGAAATTTCTAGACTTAAAGAGTTGCCTAGCAGAGTTCTGAGAGGGTAAATGATGAATTAGGGTTCCCCCAGTTAGGTGTCAGAAGTGAGACTTAAACATAAACGATCCTGATAGCAGTTAGCTCTCTATCCATGACACCATACCGCCTCTAATGAAAGATATATGTATATATGTATATATAGATATCATATATGTACATGTATTATATGTAAACCTATACACATAGAAAAGAATATGTTTGGTTATACAAGTAATATTTAAAACTTCAAATTTTTAAAATGTGAACAAATAACTATCTTACCATTAGATCATAATATATCTGTTAAAAGAAAAAATTCCAAATTAATATCCTAACCAAAAAAAATCATGTTTTAGCTTTAGTCAAATTAGTGGCCTCATTCCTTTCTTTATAGTACTTGTCAGTGAGGACAATAGCAGATTCTCATGTGCTCATCATGATGTAATAGTGATTGAGAGGCTCCCCAAATGCACATACACATATACACATTTAAACATGCTTTTAGCACTCTTCATGAAAGCTTTAATTGACATGTTCCAAGGAGGACACAGTTACATAGCAAATAAAAAAAGCTAAAATGGTTTCCTCTACATCCTGGCTACAAAATATTTGAAAGTGAGGCATACGTAGGCATGGCTGATGACTAGGGAGAAGGAATAATGTATTGAAACTAAAGTGGTTCATCGCTAATCCTACAGCCAGGAGAAAAGAAGTCAAGATGCCATTATTTATTCTGAATACACTCTGGAAATTTTAAAGACATCTTTTAAGTGGAGATTGTTCTCCTCTTAAAAGCAAGATTTAGAGTCAGGACTCCAAGTTTTCATTTTCATTCAGACATTGATTCTCTGTGTGGCCTGAAGCAAGTAATAACCTCTCTGCCTTAGTATCTGCATGTAGAAAATTGGAATAATATATTTTATTACCTGGAGTCCCTCTCTAGGATAGTGTACAGATTAATTAATTTATATCAATAAAGTACATTTCAGGGGAAAATATTTGGAAATATCTGTCAAGAAGCAGCATTTTAGTCTTTGGTAACCAATTGGTTTTATTTTTTTTTCTCCTCTTCTTCATATGAATGTTAAGTATTTTTATTTTTACTATTTAACCATTAGCATAAAAATAATTCCAGGGGAAATGCTTAAATGTAATATTATTAAATCAATGTTTTCTTTTTTAAAATATTTATGAAAATATGCTTATTTCTTGTTTTTATTACTCTATAATATAAATCAACCCTAAAATCAAATATTCCCAAGAAATTAAATTAAGTAAATTAAGCTCATTGAAAAATAAATTTGATATATTGCTGAGCATCTTCCTTTCAGAAAGCGAAGCTTTTCCTTTATCTCACAGGGCTCTATTTAGCATGAACATGCAATTTTCTGTGGCCTTCCCAGTGGAATAATACGTATCACATAGCAACATCTGCCAAGACGTACGCTACATAGCTAGCTTCATTTTTTCCCTCCTATAAAGATGATTTCATCCAAGTATTAGAAATATATTCAATACCAATGCCATTTTAAAGGCGACTCTACAGTGGAGATCTGGAAAATGTTTCCATCTACCAGAAACAGAGATGAATAAAAATTATCATCATAATCAACAATACAAAAAATGGAAAAGGTTGGGGGGGGGCGGTAAGGGTGCAAGATTCATGGCCTATAAGGCTCAGGGTTAAGTAACTTGCCTAGCGTCACATAGCTAGTTAAGTGCCTGAGGCTGGATTTGAACTCAGGTCTTCTTGACTCCAGGCCCGGCACTCTATCCACTGAATCACCAAAACCAAATTAGTTAGGGATATAAAGAATTTTATGTTTCACTGGTGCTCTTTTTAGTCTAAATATACACTTTATAGCATACTTGGGGCCCCTGGTGTAACAAATGCACACAATATAATTTAAATCCATTTCATAGGACTTAGACTGTTAATATTATAATTCAAAATTATGGAGGTCTGTAATTTTATATCTTCATTTTTGTGGGATAGTGTTGGTAATTACTGTGATTTATTTAATTAAAAGTTCTTGGTTAGGAATTCTACCCATACTTATAACATTGCTCCTATGGGAAAGTATGACCCACTTTATGACCATCTGTTTTATGACACAAGGTTTCTGGCATGATTCCAACAAGATCAATGGCTAAGCCTCTGATAATTGGAAAATGCAGAGCCTCAATCACATAGGAAGAGGTAGGAGGAAGTTTGGTGAGAGCACAGAGCATCTGCTATGTGACCATCATAGCAATGGATGTAAAGTCTAATACTAATGGGTAGAAAACAGCACAGATTGTACAGTCATCATTTTTGAGATTCAAGTTTAGATAAAGCTGCCAAAAGCAAGAATCAAGACTTAAATAACCATGAGCATTGGAGTAATGGCAAGGAATCATTATATTAAAGATTGCTCAGAAATACATCTTGAATCCAGCCCAGTGTTGAGTTCTCTTTGCACTAACCTATGCTGCCTGCCACTCAATGTATGTACAAGGTTAATATACTTTGTAGCTGATGTATATAATCTATCTATAGATAGGTAATGATAACAAAAAGTTTAATTTGTTATGAAAAGTAAGTCATATTTCCAAGTCTTCTACAATCTGGGCTGTTTGTCATTTCTACAAAACATGCAAGAATGCCACCAAATAATTTAAATAGAAAAGGACCAATATACAGAGGTTGCAATATCTACGAAAAGCTAGCAAATTTTAACGCTCATACTTAACACTGAGATTTACTAAGTTAGAATTTATACTAGAATGTGGCTCCAGCAAGCCATACTTTTTTCAAAAGAAGAAGAAGAAAAGAACAATAGAATGTTACTTAATAGAAATAGTGGATTAGTGATGTATTTTTTTTGACTAGGCAATGGAGTTAAGTGACTTGCCCAGGGTCACACAGCTAGTAAGTGTTATGTTTCTGAGGCCAGATTTGAAGTCAGGTCCTCCTGAATCCAGGGCTGGTTCTCTATCCACTGTGCCACCTAGCTGCCCTTAATGTTGTATTTTTAAGAAAATATTATAAAGCAAGGAATATCAAGAACCGTAGGCAGAATATAATAAAAATGACAATTCTACCTAAATTAATTTACTTTTTTAGTACCATACCAATCAAATTACAAAAAAAGTATAGAGCTAGAAAAATCCATAACAAAATTTATCTGGAGGAACAAAAAGTCAAGAATATGAAGGGAAGGGACAGCTAGGTGACACAAGAGATAGAGCACAGGCCCTGGAGTCAGGAGGACCTGAGTTCAAATTCAGCTCGGACACATAACATTTACTAGCTGTGTGACCCTGGACAAGTCACTTAACCCCAACTGCCTCCTCCTCCCCCCCCCAAAAAAAAGAAGAATATGAAGGGAATCAATGAAAAAATGTGAAGGAAGATGCTTTAGCAGTACCAGATCTCAAAATGTATTACAAAGTGGTAAGCATCAAAACACTCTGGTACTAGCTAAGAAATAGAGCAGTGGATCAATGGAAATACATTAGGTACATAATACACAGTACTATTGTTATTTGTCCTTCATTTCAAAGAGGACCAAAGACATCACAAAGACATCACTTGGCTCAAAGGTGAATTGCATTTAAAGGAGGCAGAGTTACACAAAGTCATGGGCTTCACTCTCTCTTCCAGAGACATAGAAGTCTGGTGGCAAGACAAAAGTCAGGTTGACTGGCAATGGTCCAGGATGCATTAGATGATCTTGGTGTCTTCCATATCTGAGCAAGCTCTAAATGCTCCACAGCACCTGCTTCAGCCTCTTTCATGGCCATTGGAACAAATTGTTCTCATCTGCCCATTTCACCTGAGGAAGTATTCACGTGCTTGGGGTAGACATTCCCCTAATTCATCAATGTGTTTGAGGCTCATTTGTCACCCTCAACCTGATTTAGCCCATCTGCTAAGATGGTTTTACTTGTAGCTACTGCACATGCTACAGCTTCTTGGAACCATAGTTGAGAGTTTAGTGGACACCAAAGGTGGATGAGCAGCCCTGAAAAGAGCTGGGCAAGCCCTCAAACCAGTAGTGCTAGTCCTCCCTGAACAAGTAAATGGCCATATTTATTAATCTAGTGTTTAACAAAACCAAAGAGCCAAGATTTTGGGACACGAAATCGCTATTTAACAAAAATTGTTGGGAAAACTAGAAAGCAATTGGCAGAAAGTATGTATAGACCAACATCTCACACTATATACCAAGACAGGGCCAAAATGGGTATAATGCTTACACACAAAGGGTAATATCATAAGCAAATTAGGGAGGCATGAAATATTTTACCTGTCATATATATTGAAAAGGGAAGAATTTGTGACCAAACAAGAAATAAAAAGCATTATGAGACGTAAAATGGTTAATTTTGATTACATCAAATTAAAAAGGGTTTGCACAAACAGAACCAAAGCAGGCAAGATTAGAACTGGAAACTGGCGGGGGGGGGGAATTTTTAAAGCAAGTTTCTCTGATAAAGACCTCATTTCTCAAATATGTAGAGAACTGAGTCAAATGTATAAGAATACAAGGCATTCCCCGATTGATAAATGGTCAAAGGATATGAATAGGCAGTTTTCAGAGAAAGAAATGAAAGCTATCTATAGTCATATTAAAAAATACTCTAAGTCGCTATTGACTAGAGAAAAGTAAATTAAGACAACTCTGAGATATATCCTCATACCTATCAGATTAGCTAATATGACAGAAAAGGAAACTGGCAAATCTTGGAAAGGACGTGGAAAATAGGACACTAATGCACTGTTGGTGCAGTGGTAAAAACCATTCTGGGGAGGAATTTGGAACTATAACCAAAGGGCAAACTGTGCATACCCTTTGATGCAGCAATACCACCACTAGATCTATATCCCAAAGACATTCAAAAAAAGGGAAAAGGACCTATTTGTACAAAAAATATTTGTAGCAACTATTTTTGTTATTGCTAAGAACTGGAAATCGAACGGATGCTCATCAATTGGGGAATGGCTAAACAAACTGTGGTATATGATTTCAATAGAATATTATTATACTATAAGAAATGACAAGCAGGATGATTTCAGAAGAACCTGGAAACACTTATACGTGAACTAATGCAAAATGAAGTCAATAGAACCAGGAGAACATTGTATACAGTTACAGCACTACTGCATGATGAAGAATTGTGAGTGACTTAGCTATTCTCAGCAATACAATGATCCAAGAAAATCCCAAAGGACTAATGATGAAGCATACTATCCACCTCCAGAGAAAGAACTGATATTGTTTGAATGCAGACTGAAACATGTTATTTTTCACATTCTTTCTTTGATTCTTTTTCTTTTGAGTCTTCTTGTACAAAATTATCAATATGGAAATGTTTTACATAATTGCTCATGTAGAACCTATATCTGATTGTTTACTGTCTCAGAGAGGAGTGAAGGAAGGATAGAATTTGGAACTCAAAACCTCAAATAAAAATATTTTTTAAAAATGAAAAATGTCATTTAAATAGAGACACATTTTTTAACAAGAAAAAGAAATTACAAGGAGGATGCTTTCAGAAAGACTTACATGAACTGATGCAAAGTGAAATAAGCAGAACCAGAAAAAACATGGTACATAGCAACAGCAATATTGAACAGTATGAACCAAGACAACTCCAAAGGACTTATAATGAAAAATGCTATCGACCTCCAGAGAAAGAACTGATGGTATCTTAATCCAGATTAAAATATACTTTTTTTTAAATTTTCCATATGATTCATTTTTTTGGTTTGCATTTTCTTTTGCAACATGGCTAATACACAAATGTTTTATATGACTGCAAAATATAAGCTACAATCAGTGCTTCTTAAACTGTGTTGTGACCCACAGTTTAAGAAGCGCTGATTAGGGGTCACAAGTGGAAAAAGCTTATGAAGCCCTGATCTACATAACATTTCTTCCATTCTTAAGAAGGAGGAAGAGAGGAAGGAGAAAGAGAATTTTAACTCAAAATTTTTTTAAAGTGAAAGTTAAAATTTTTTTTACATGTAATTGAGAAAAAATTAAATTAAATTAAATTTTTAAAAAAAGAAACCTAGTCAGAGATTTTATCAATTACATTCGGATGTCAAGTAGGTAGATAAACAAAGCATATAATTAGCACTTACTGTGGGGCAGACATAGTGCTACATCCCAGGAATACAAATACAAGCAAATGCAATAGGCCTTATCCTCAAACAACTTAGTTCTAATGGGGAAGACAGAATGTAAAAGGGACCTAGAAAGGAGGGAGGCAGAGGGGGAGAACCTGGGCAAGGTTGTCAGCAATTGAGTGGAAATGAGAGTGAAGAGAGCATGGCCTAGTACCTCATAAAATAGTCGTGGTCCCAGTGAGGGACCCACCAGTCAGAAGAGAGAACTTTAAGAAAGAGGCATTTCTGGGGTGAAATGATTGTTGATGAGGACAGTGAAGAATGGATCTTGGTAATTAATTAGAGCATAATACTGAGCAGCTGGACAAAAGGAAAAATTAGACAAAAAGGTTAAAGAGATCACAAACTTTGCCCAGAAGTATGCTATAATGGTGATGGGGTCTAGTGATTCAGATTTAACACAACGGAACAGATCACTGGCAAGTTATCTCATACAGTTCAATCATAAAATCCAGGCACAGGATGCTGATCCAGGTGGTTATGTATTCCACTCAATACCAGGAGTAATTCAGGAGAAATGAGTCTCTACTGTTCTTAGAGAACTTCTTCCTCTATCCCCCAACTCTGACTCTTTCGTGGGTGGCAATGCTTATCAATTTAGTCCACCCATGTGATCTGTGATTTTATCCAATTATATTCCTGCCTTGAGCCCCTGCCTACTGGGAAAATGACCCAAATTCCTTTATGCCATCTTTCTATTCAATAGGTTCCAATCACGTGAGCATGGCAATATGGAATTGATCATGAAGTATCATTTTATAGTATGCACTCATTAACCACACCCATACAATCAAAAAGAATAAAATAAAAATATACAAAAGCAATTATGTATGTTTATGACTCCCTTCAAATAGAGTCCATCTTTAGATTCTCTGTAGATATACTCCAAAATTACAAGTCATTGGTCACAGTTCATGCACTTAGACTTAACCATTCTAATTAGGATTTGCAAAGATCTCTAATGTCGGCATTATCAAACACAGCCAATAAAAAATTTAGTAAACTTCCTATGTGTGTTCTCAGTGAACTTGATTTGCATGTCAAGCCATTTAAGGGTTTCAGGAAAAGGGACCAGCCTCCTTTTAGCTGCTTTTTCGCTCACAACTGTGTCTTAAATGGCACTCTCCAATTCTGCCTTCCAACTGTTTCTCAGTGATATTGGTTCAACAGCTAGGTTTCCAGGGACTCCAGTCAATCCTTGCTATGTTCATCTGTAATGGAATCTTGGAGTAGAATCAAGGGAAGATTAACTAAGGCATGAGTCCCCTGGCCAACATCTCTCCTTTGCCGTCTTAAGCCATAACTCTTCAAATATCTGTGCTGGCCACTTGGCATCTTAAATATTTCTGGCCTTGGATCATTCATCGCTCTTCATATAATTTCAACTTATGAACCTGCTGGTCCAAAATATGGGGATATTTTGTTAAATGGAGCATAGATATAATCCCTATAATATAGATAACTACTAGAGCCCTTTGCTGCCAAAAACAGAGTATCTAATAGATTCGTTATTTACCTTACTGATAACTTCACTCTCCAAAAGGTGAAGGAAGCAACAAGGAAAACCGTTATCCTAGACTTAGTTCTAACAAGAATAACTAGTTAGTGAAGGAGAAATTAACTCAGTTCAATTCAACAATTCAATTGAACCCACAAATATCATTAAAGTAAATTTTAAACATTAAAATACTATGTGCAAAAATATTCATCACTAGGTATTAGAGGCTGAGCTAGAATTCAAATCTTTCTAATTCTGAGACCGCTACTTTATCCACTGTTACTTACTCCTTTAAATTTCCTTTGTCAGCTACATAAACCTTATCGATTTTTTTAACTGATCAAACACTTTCTACACCTAGTGTAAAGCCTTTGAGTGATTGATTCAGCACAGGTAGTCTCTCTAGCTAAAGTAACAGGGAAAAGCATGTTGTTAGTTACTTTAAATTGAATAGGATAATTAAATGATTCACGCACTCAACTTCCACTCTTAAACAACAACATAATAGTATTGTGCTATTGTTAGACAAAATGAGCAAGAATACAAAGAAGTATAGGAAGACATACGAACTGATGCAGAGGATGATAAGCAAAATAATATAAATTAAACAATACAGACAATGACTACAACAATATGAATGAGAAGAAGAAAAACAAGATAATCAAGATGGAATACTTATAAATTTTGGTCCGAAAGAAGATGTGGAAGAAGACATTTCCCCCTATCCCTTTGCAGAAATGAGTGTGCCTAGGCGTGGAATACTATTTAAAATATCAGGCTTTTGTTTATCTCTGTTAGTTTTACAGAATTTTTTTCCCCATTTTTCTTACATTATTTTAGGATGGTTCTTGGAAGATGATGGAGGAAGGATATGATAGAAAATGTAGAAAATGTAAAATAAAAACAATAGCAATTAACAATTTGTTTTAAAAAATATCAATATGGACTACATTTGGAGTAAGAAGTGGAATAGGACAATGGTGATGGATGATGTTGAACTTGACCTATTCTACATGTGCTTTGTTTTTGTTCTAGTTTTCAGGGCAATGATCTTCAGAATAAGAAGTACAGACCAAAAATAGTGAACTTAAAACCACAGGTAAATAAGATGGTAAAAGAGACCTTTCTTTCAATGAGGTCAAATCAGCAGACCAGGACAAACTACACTGTGAGGCACTGAAGGATTTGGCACTTGTGATTAAAAAGCATATGCTACTGATATCAGAAACCAAGGACAATGAGCTGAATGCCACAAGCCTACAGAACGCTAACAATCCTAATTTAAAAACAAAACAAAAAAAATGAGGTAGGAGAATTCTGCCAACCACGAGACTGGTAAACTTAGCTTTGACTCCTTGAAAAACTCCATAGCGCATTAGTTAAGGGAGTGGTTTGTGAGTATTTAGAAAGGAAAGTGGTGCCTACAAAAACACAGCATGGCTTCTATAAGAAGAGATTGTTGCTGCTCAGTCATTTCCATTGTGTCTGATTTTTTATGACCCCATCTGGGATTTTTTTTTGGCAAAAATACTGGAGTGGACTGTCATTTCCTTATTCAGCTCATTTTATAGATGAGGAAACTGAAGTAAACAGGGTCAAGTGATTTTGCCAGGGTTACGTAGCTAGTGTCTGAGGCTAGATTTGAATTCAGGAAGATGAGTCTTCCTGACTCCAGGCTAGTAATCTATTTGTTGTGCCACTTAGCTGCCCCAAAGAACAGATCATGCCAGTATAAGGTTGTTTGTTGTTCTTTTGAATCAGGGTAATGAAATTCCTAGGTCATGGGAATTTTGTAGACATAATACATCTAGATCGTAGCAAAGCTTTGGACAATGGCACTTGTGCTACCACTGTAGACAAGCTGTATGTATATGGATTTGATGGAAGTATAATTGTTTGACTTAGAACTGGTTTAACAACTTGACCCAAAGAGAAGTTAATACTGACTTTGGGAGTGGTCTTCTGTTTGATCGTTCGGGGAATGATTCTTACTCCTCTGTTCTTCATCATCTTAACAGTGACTTGGATGAAGATATAAATGGCGTGTCCAACAAGCTATGGCATATAACAAACTTTAAATTAAAGGGATAGCCAAAACACTAGCTGGCAAAGTCTGGGTACAGACAACATCCCCACAGGCTAGAATAAAGCACTGAATAAAATAAGTGGAAATTTAATAGGGATAAATATAAAATTCTACACATGATTTCAATCCATGAACTTCACAAGTACAAGATACGGCTAGACAACAGATTGTGTGGAAAAAAGATCTGGGGGTTTTAGCAGACATCATGTGAAAAATGAGATGTTGGTGTGACAGGACAGTGAAAAGAGACAATCCTCAAAGAGATTCTTGGAGAAAAACAGTTTCTTGAACTAGGGGGAAAAAATCCTATACTTTGCCTTGGTTTGAATGTAATGAGTATCGTATTTTGTTTTGGGAAATCACATTTTAGGAAGGTCATTGGAGAATGTCCAGAGAAGGTCACTAAGATGGTATGAGGGGACTGGTAACCTTGACATAGAAAGATTCACTGAGAAAGCTTGGAAGGTTTAGGGTCATCCTAAAATGGACAGCTAGGTGGTGTGATGGTTAAAATGCCAGATTTGGAGTCAGGAAAAACTGAGCTCAAATCTGGCCTCAGGCCCTTACTAGCTGTGTGAACCTGGACAAGTCACTTAACCCTGTTTGCCTCAGTTTCCTCATCTGTAAAATGAGCTGGGGAAGGAAATGGCAATCTACTCCAGTATCTTTGTGTAGAAAACCCCAAATGAGGTCACAAACTGTTGACAAAATGGAAAAATGAAATGTCTGAAGAACTGTCATGAATATAAAGGGGGCATGCCTTTATAAACTATACCCTCCAGAGCCTTTGCAACCTTCTGTAGTATAGAGATGTTCCCAGCTCTAAGATGATGAGTGCTATCAGGATGGATAAACACACTGGGACAGACCTATTTAGAGAAACCTAGTGGACATCCCTGGTTCATAGTATGTAAAAAGTAATTTTGTGTTTATATGTGGGGGCAGAGCCAAGAAGGAAGAGAAAAGGTCATAACTCACCTGAGCTCTCCTCCAAACATCTTTAAATAATGCCACAAAACAATTCCTAGAGCAGCAGAACCCACAAGAGGGTGGGCTGAAATAATTTTCTAGCTAAAATTAACTTGAAGATCAGCAGAAAAGGTTTCTCACACCTGATCGAGAGTGGAGCATCGTCCAGTGCAGGCCTTGCAAACCAGTGCAACCAGGCCCCAGCAAATGAGGAGCAGGCCTTCAAAACCACTGAATCTACAGCAACAGTAGCTGCTTCCAGAGCTCTCAGCCCACAGATAGTGAGGGGGTTGAACAACTGGTCAGGAGATTATAGTGATCTCTTTGCTAGCACTGAGGCAGGACTCTGTTGCTTTGCCCATACTTGGATCCAGATCACAGTCCTGGGTGTCAGTCTCAGGGTGAGTAAGAGCCCTAGCCCAGCAGAGCTTATGGCTCCAGTGAAGCAGGAACCCTTCTGACAGTTCCAGGGCAGAAAAGGGTGCTTGAGGTCACCCACAGACCAGAGCACAGGCCAAGAGAATAGTAAACACACCTCTCCTTAAATCATACCACCTCAGAAGAACTGAAAACTTAGGTCCCTAGAAGTATCTCTGAAAATAATTGTGCAAAACTCCTAAAGTCTGAGATAATGCCCCCTCCACCCTGGAAGCAGGGCCCTACTTTAACAAAAAGTTAGAAGTCAAGTAATATCCTGGGGAAATGAGCAAACAAGAAAAAAAAATTTTGACCATCGAGTTACTGTGGTCACAAGGAAGATCAAAACACACACTGAGAAGAAGATAACAAAGTCCTACATCCAAGAAAAATACAAATTGGTCTTAGGCCATGAAAGGGCTCAAAAAGGGTTTTGAAAATTAAGTAAGAGCGGTAGAGGAAAAATGGGAAGAGAAATGAGATTGATGCAAGAAAATCATGAAAAACAAGTCAACAGCATGGTAAAGGAGACATACAAAAAAAAAAGTACTGAAGAAAATGACACCTTAGAAAAAGCAGACTGGGCCAAAAAAACAAAGAGATACAGAAAGGCAATGGGAAGAATGTCTTAAAAAGCAGAATTGGCCAAATGGAAAAAGGAATACAAAAGCTCACTGAAGAAAATAATTCCTTAAAAAATAGAATTGAGCAAATGGAAGCTAATGATTTTATGAGAAATCGATTAATAATAAAAACAACCAAAAGAATGAAAAAATAGAAGACAATGTGAAATATCTCATTGAAAAAACCATTGACCTGGAAAATAGATCCAGGAGAGATAATTTAAAAATTATTGGACTTCCTAAAAGCTATGATCAAAAAAAAAATTGAAGACATGATCTTTCAAGAAATTATCAAGGGAAACTGCCCGAATATCCTAGAACCACAGGGTAAAATAGAACTTCAAAGAATCTACTTCTTGAAAGAGAACCCAAAATGAAAACTCATGGGAATATTGTAGCCAAATTCCAGAGCTTCCTGGTCAAGAAGAAAATATTGAAAGCAGCCAGAAAAAAAAAAAAAAACAGTTCAAGTATCATGGAGTCACAGTCAGGATAACACAAGATTTAGCAGCTTCTACATTAAAGGAGCAGAGGGTTTGGAATGTGATATTCCAGAAAGCAAAGGAGCTAGAATTATAACCAAGAATTGCCTACCCAGCAAAACTAGTATAATCCTTCACAGTAAAAAGAAAAATAGACATTCAATGAGATAGAGGGCCTTCAAGCATTCTTGATGAAAAGACCAGAGATGAGCAGAGAATTTGACTTTCAAATACAAGACTCAACAGAAGCAAAAAAAAAAAAAAGGTAAACAGGAAAGAAAAATCAATCATAAGGGACTTAATAAGGTTACTGTTTACATTCCCACATGGAAAGATGATACTTGTAACTCATAAGAACTTTCTCATTTGTAGGGCATTTAGAAGGAATACATATACATACATACACACACACACACATACACACACATATGTGTATGTGTATGTGTGCGTGTATACAGAGAAGGGGCACAGGTATGAGTTAAATATGAAGAGATTATATATTAAAAATGAAATTAAGGGGTGAGAAAGAGGAATGTGGTGGGAGAAGGGGAAAGGGAGAGGTAGAATGGGGTAAATTATCTCACATGAAAGAGGCAAGAAAAAGCTTTTACAGTGGAGGGGTAGAGAGGGGAGATAAGAGGTAGTGAGTGAACCTTACTCTCATCAGAATTGTCTCAAAGAAGGAATAACATACACACTCAATTGGGTATAAAGACCTATCATACCCTATAGGACAGTGAGAGGGGAAGGGGATAAGAGAAGGGGTGGAATAATAGAAAGAAAGGCAGCTTGTGGGAGGGGGTAGTCACTTTTGAGGAGGGACATGGTGAAAGAAGAGAGAGAATAGAATAAATGGGGAATGGGAATAGAGGGGAGGGAAACTGCAATAGTAACTGAAAAAAAATTTTAAAGTAAGTTTCTCTGATAACTGCCTCATTACTCAAATATATAGAGACCTGAGTAAAATTTATAAAAGAGCTATTCCTCAATTGACAAATGATCAAAAGATATGAATAGTTTTCAGATGAGGTCATCAAAACTATCTGTAGCCATATGAAAAAATGCTCTAACTCATTAGTGATTGGAGAACTGAAAATTAAAAATAATTCTGAGGTACTACCTCATAGCTTGGCTAATAGAACAAAAAAAGGAAAACAACAAATGTTGGAAGGGATGTGGGAAAAATGAGATATTAATGCATATTGGTGGAGTTGTGAACTGATTCAACCATTCTGTAGAACAATTCAGAACTATGCCCAAAGGACTAAAAAACTGTGCATACCCTTTAACCTAGCAATACCACTATTGACGTCTGTATCCCAAAAGACATCAAAAAACAAAAAGGACCTAGATGTACAAAACTATTTTAGCAGCTTTTTTCTGGGGGCAAGGAATTAAAAATTGAGGAGATGCCCATGAATTGGGGAATGGCTGAACAAATTGTGGTATGTGACTATGATGGAATAACTATGGTGCTATAAGAAATGACAAACAGGATGCTCTCGAAAAAAACTGGAAAGATTTACATGAGATGAAGCAAAGTGAAATGTACTGTGTACAAAGTAATAGCAATATTATAAAATGATCAGCTTTGTGATTGATTTAACTATTCTCAGTAATACAGCGATCCTAGACAATTCTGAAGGACTTAAGATGAAAAATGCTATCCATCCCCACAGAAAAAAATTGATGGTGTCTGAATACAGATTGAAGTATAAGTTTTTTGCTTTATTTTCCCCTAGGGTTTTTTTGGTTAATGTTTTCTTTCACAATATGACTATTATAGAAATGTTTTGCATGATAGACATGTATAATCTATATCAAATTGCTTTCCTTCTCAATGGGGGGCTAGGGAGGGAGGAAGGGAGAGAATTTGGAATTCAAAGTTTTAAAAATGAATATTAAAAATGTTTTTACATATAACTGAGGGAAAATAAAATACTAAATAATTTTTTAAAAAGAAGTAATTATCTATCTCAGTACATAACTCAGGACCCCCACTTCCACTGAATCTCTCTGACCAAAATTAAATGTAACATTGTAATGAGGCAAAAGACACTTAAAACACAATACAGTAACAAAGGGTAGAATTACCCATTCTTAAACTTTCCCAAGCCTCCAAGAATTACAATCTGTTCATTGTTCATTGAACCCTCGGAATGAGAAGAGGGTATTAGAAAATTGCCCACCAGATAAACACTAAAACCTCAATACTTAGAAGGAACTGAGTCTTGGTACAGGAACAATGAAATGTCAATGCTTAGGGGGTTGCTAATTTGGGGCACACAAATGTTAAAATAATAATAGTTAATATTTATAATTAGCACTTGGATGTTTGCAAAGTATTTTACTTAGATTCTATGATTGCCCCCATTTTACAGGTGAGGAAACTGTGGTAGATATAGGTTAAGTGACTTGATCCAGGATCACACAGCTAGCAAGTTTCTGAGACTTGCTTTGAATTCACATCTCCCATAATCCAAAGCTCTTTCCAATGGGCCACCTAGCTAAGTCTCTTGTCTAGGGCACATTGGTAACATCTGCTTATGTCTACATTCTATAGGTCCCCTGAATGGGCTTCTTGAGAAAGTGAAAATGCTTCCTTTATATGTATAATTGAGACTAGATATTTTCTGCTTGTCCTCAGAGGGTAGAACAAGGAGCATTGTATGGAAATGTCAGAGACATGTTTCAGCTTATTGTAAGGAAAAATAACAACCAGTACAAAAGTTGTATCAGCAGCTTCCATGGGTATTGGGCTTCCCTTTCACTGGGAATCTTTAAGTTTTGGAAGACCATCTTAAGAAGCAAAAAAGGAAAAGGACCTATTTGTACAAAAAATATTTATAACAGCTCTTTTCTGGGGGCAAAAAATTGGAAATTGAGGGGATACCCATCAGTCAGCCAGATGCAGGCTGTTTTAGATGTCGTCTGCAATCCTCTCTAATTCAGAATATTCTGAGACTTCTTTGAAGAGGAAGGAACAGAGTCAGAGAACCCAGAGGTTCAAATTTCCCTTCTGCAGCTTATTACCCGTGCTACTTTGGAGAAGCCATTTAACCAACTTAGGCCTCAGTTTCTTCATCTGTCAAATGAAGGATTTGGACTAGCTGGACCTTTATAGCTCTATATTTATCACTCAATGACTACTTGAACTGCCAAGCAACACTAGCGCTTTAATAGTATCTCTGAGTAAATATAAAGTAGAAGCAACAAGGTGAGACAGTGGATAGAACAGTAGGCCTGGAGTCAGGAAGACCTAAGTTCAAATCCAACCTCAGACACTTAAATGGAGATAACACTAGAACCTTCCACTCAGGGTTGTTGTGAGGATAAAATGAACAAACATTTGTAAAGTACTGTTGTCATTCATCCTTCATTTTTGAAGAGGACCAGTGACATCAGAGATGATGTCTTGACTTGTGTGTAAATTGGATTTAGGGGAAGCAGAATGTCACAGAGTCACCAGCCTCACTCTCTCTTCCAGAGTCATCAAAGTCCAGTGGCAAGGCAAAAGTCAGGGTGAGTGGCAATGTCCCAGGATTCAGTGAATGACCTTGGCTGTCCTCCTTGTCCGACCAAACGCTAAGCACTCCACAGCATCTATTTCAGCCATTTCATGGCCATTGTAACAAATTGTCTTCATTCACCCATTCCACCAGGGGAAATGTGTACATGTTTGGGGTAGACACCCTTCTAATTCACTAGCAGGTTTGAGGCCTGTCAGTTGCCCTCAGCTTAGTTTAGCCCACGTGCAGACAGAGATGGTGTTACCGAGTGTGGCTGCTGCACGTGCTACAGCTTCTTGCAGTCATAGGTGAGAGTTGAGTGAGAAGTGGACACCAAAGGTAGATGGGCAGCCCCAAAAAGGGCTCAGCAAGCTTTCAACCAGAGGTGCTAGTCTCCATGGACACTCTATACACCCTGCTGTATAAATGCTAACTCAACCTCTATACGATAACAATATACATAATGTCCATTAACAGCTTCACAAGCCGAGGAGAAAGACTGGGGCTGGAGACACAAAAGTCTTGTTAAATCCAGATAAGTGATATGAAATCAAAAGCAGCAGGTTTTTACAGCTGGTAGGATGTATATAAAGTGGGGTAAAGCCAACTTCGGAAATGATTACAGCATACACATTTTCACTAATTTTTTGGATTGGAATTTACCACAAAGCAAAATCATGTTCACCAAACCATAAAAAAAAAACTATAATTCAACTGTTTCTCAAAAGAAAAAAAATAGCAGAGGAGCTTTTAAAAACATGCAATTTAATACACTGTACTAATGTGTGTGTTAGTTTCAATGAAATTTCTAGTCTATTGGTGCCACGTCTATGATGATAGAGCTATTAAAACAGATCTGGCCATATTTCTAATCAGTGCCATCGGCCTTTTAGATGGGTGGACATTGATTTCTCGATTTGGATAATTTAATATTTATTTTGATAATGGCTTGCTTATTTTGAGAATCAAGTCCAAATTTTTCTTTTGATTCCCCATGTGTGTTCTGTGTGACTAAAATGGTACCCACCCACTCACTGCCTACATGATCATCCCCACTAATTATCCCCAGCCCATCCTCATCTAGGTTAAGGATGCGTATTTTGAACGATCTCAAAATAACTATGACTTTTTTCCCATTACTGAGTCATTTTCTGAACATAAATCAATATATGTAACACAAATATGATTCAGTAGAATACAAATCTAAAGTATTTTTCTGATTTTTTTCATAGATCCCTGATTTCTAGTGAGCTCCAAGTAAATTACTTAGGTGATGTAGAATGGTGGATAGAATCATGGACTTGAAATGAGGAAGATACAGCAAAGTTTGGATTCTGCCTCAGTCAGTTACTAGACGAGTGACCCTGAGTAGTATATCAGTTAACTTCTCTATGTCTCAGTTTCTTAATATGTAAAATGAAGGTAATAATAGCACCTGATTCATAGGGTTGTTGTGAGGATAATTCTTATAAAGTGCTTTATAAATGCTATACATTCATTTATATAGTATTTAAAATGCTATATAAATGGTATTATTATTATCATTATTATTACTAATGAAGAGCTATACATCCTTTGCAATTTATATTACCGGAGAGTTGCCCACTACATTAAGTGAATAAGTGAATTGCCCAGAGTCAAATAGCCAGAATATGTCAGAGGCAAGTCCAAACTCCTATCTTCTCAACTCAAAAACCAGCGTTCTATCTTCTGCAAATCTTAAGCAACATGAAACTTAAAAAGTAGATGTTATTTACCAGATATAGGCCAAATAGCAAACTGATTTAAATTACTTTTCCCCTCAACTCTTGCCCCCTAAAAAAAAAAAATCTTAACTCCCAGGTCTTGCATGGATTCAAAAGACTGTGGAGAGAGTGATAATTAGTAACTATAAAAAGGCCAGCATAGGAGACTACTTATTATGGAGAAAATAAAGCAAAATAAGCATCCCATTTAAATTGTGTATGTCTTGTATGTATATAGTGTGTATGTTGTCTCCCACAATAGATTCTGAATTTGTCTTTGTCTTTCTTTATAGTCCCAGCACAAAATACATATGCTGGTATATTCTTGTTGTTCAGTCATTCAGCTGTGTCCTACTCTTCGTTACCCCATAGACCAACTGTCCATGGCATTTTCTTGGCAAAGGTAATAGAGTGGTTTGCCATTTCCTTTTCTAGTTTTATGCAGGCAGGGATCAAGTGACATGCCCAGGGTCACAGAGCCACTAAGTGTCTGAGGTCAGACTTGAACTCTGTCTTTCTGATTCCAGACTGGGTGCTCTATCCACTGAGCCACTTAGCTGCCCCAAGGCTGGCAGATGCTTAATAAATACTTGTTGTTTTTGTTGATGATATGATGATGATGATGATGATGATGATGATGATGATGATGATGACTGTCCTTTCTTGACCTTCTTCTTCTATTATCTGTGAATTTGTATTGGTCCTATGCAACAAAATATGGTCAATATTACTTTGTTTTTTATTTATGTTGTTTCTATTGTGGGTTTTGTATGTTCTTAGGGATGGACTGAACCTGTGATTTCATTTATATAGAGAACTTCCAGATGAGGTAACTCTCTTCCAATTCAAGTTAACATTTTCTCTGAAATAGAAATAGTTAACAGTTTCTCTGAGATAGTCTTATAGAGTTACCTAGGGAACTGAGAGGTTGACTGATAAGAATTTTTATATTTTGTGTACACTAAAAGAAACCTTTAGCTATGTTAAAAGTAGAAATCTACTTTATAATTAAAACATTGTCTTCAAGTTCCATTCTTCTCGTTTTTTACCTGAAAGCTCAAGTTTTCTTTATCCTAAAAGGACTTCCTTAAAATCCTTAAATAACTCATATTTATCAAAAAATAAAACAAAACAAAACACATGTGGGGTAGAAAATGTGAGCAACATTATCTCTTTTTATAGATGAGAAAACAGAGGCTTCAAGAAGAGTGGTTTGGCCATTAACTCACAGTAAGGAAATGGCTGAGAACTCTGTCCACTAGGTCACACTGCCTCTTTTGACTCTACAACTTACTCAAGCTTTCATGCTGTATCTTTCCTTTCCTTTATTACTAAGTTTTTAGAAAACACTGACTTTGCTAGCTGCACCTTTCATCAACCACTCAGCCCCCTGAAATCTGGTTTCCATTACCTGCCACTTTCCTAAAACTACTATCTCCAAGGTCTCTAATGATCTCTTAACTGCCAATGGTATTTCTCAGTACTCGCCACATTTGATCGCCATCTCATTGGTCTTTCCTTGACTTGCCCGACATTCTTTTCTCTGAGCTCTTTGACAACTGAACTACTTCTCAGCTGGCTCATCTTTTTCCTTATGTCCTTAAAACGTGGGTGTCAATTAAGTTGTTGTTGTTAGATCATTTCAGTTGTTTTTAACTTTTCATGGCCCCATCTGAGGTTTTCTTGGCAAAGATACTGGAGTGGTTTACCATTTCCTTCTCCAGCTCACTTTACAGATGAGGAAACTGAGGCAAACAGGGTTAAGTGACTTGACTAGGGTCATACAGCTAGTGTCTGAGGCCAGATTTAAACTCAGGTCTTCTTGACTCTAGGCCCAGCACTCTATGCACTGTGCCACCTAGCTGTCCCAAGCCAAGTAAGACTTTGTCCTTAATACTCTTTTCTCTTTATACTTTCTTCGTTGGTAATGTAATACCATCCTCTTCCATGATTTAGTTATCTGCTCTATGTATATCCAATGCCATGAATTTCAGTTACAAATTTCTAATTGCCTCATGTGTATCTCCTGGATGTCCTGGTGATACCTTAAGCTCCACAAATTAAAAAGTGAAGTACTCATCTCCACCCCCTCCCACCTTGCAAAACTGTCAGTCCTCATAAGTCCTCTGAGGTACCACCTCACACTCACCAGGTTGGCTAATATGATAGGAAAGGAAAATGATATTATTTTGGAGGAGATATGAGAAAACTGGGCTGCTAAAGCACTGTTAGTGGAGTTGTGAACTGATCTAACCATTCTGGAAACCAATTTGGAACCATGCCCAAAGGTCTATAAAACTGTGCATATCCTTTGATTCATCAATACCACTGCTAAGCTTATATCCCAAAGACATCAAAAAGGCAGGGAGAGGAACTATTTGTACAAACATATTTATAGCAGCTCTTTTTGTGGTGGCTAAGGATTGGAAATTGAAGAGATGCCCATTAATTGGAGAATGGCTAAACAAACTGTGGTATATGGTATAATGGAATACTATTGTACTATAACAAATGACAAGCAGGATGATTTCAGAAAAACCTGGCAGGATTTACATGAACTGATGTAAAGTGAACAGAACCAGGAGAATATTATACACAGCAACAGCAATATTGTTCGATGAAGAACTGTGAATGATTTAGCTTTTCTCAGCAATACAATGATCCAAGAAAATCCCAAAGGACTAATGATGAAGTATTCTATCTGCCTCCAGAGAAAGAACTGATATTATTTGAATACAGACTGAAGCATGCTATTTTTCACTTTCTTTCTTTCTTTCTTTTTTCTTTTATTCAAGACTCCTTGTACAAAATGACTAATATGAAAATATTTCGCATGAAAAAAAAAAGAAGAGATATGATAATGTGCCTCTCTCCTATCTTTGTAGAGGTGGGTGATTGTGGGTATGAACATGCTGTCAAATTATATGTATATGCTGTTTAGTTTTGCTGAATTTTTCCCCCTTTATTTTATTCTTTGTTATAGTGGATAGCTCTCTGGGAAGGGAGGAAGGAAGGGTATAATGAGAAATGGAAATAATAGAAAAACAAAATATATCAATATTTTTTAAAACCTTAATATATATATATATATATTTTTTTAAATCCTCCCAGTCCTTCCAACCTCCCTATTTCTGTCAATACCACCAATATCTTAATCACCTAAGATACAAAACCTTGAAGTTATCTTTGATTTCTCCCTCTTCCTCATCTTGCATATCCACGACTTCAATTATTGTCAAGTTTGCCTCCGTCTTCTCCTCTCCATTCCAGCTTCTACCAACCAAGTTCAGGACTCTATTCTTCTTAACTGTGTTAATGTAATAGCCTTTTAACTGGGCTCAATGCCTCAATACTATTCCTTTTCAAGCACCCTCTATTTGGCCACCAAAATAATCTTCCTAATGTACATCTGACCACGTCATTGCTTTGCTCAAAAACATACCCTCATTCCTCTTTGCCAAAACATAAACTACAGATTCTTCTGTCTGGCATTTAAAGCCCTCCTAGGATCTTACTCAAATCTAACTTTCCACACTAATGTTATTTTCCTCACTTTCATACATTTATATATTTCAGGCAAATTGACTTATTAGCCATTCTTTCATCTTACTGCTATCTCATCTTGGAGCAATTGTGCCTCATTTCTTCAAATGATTCTCTTATGACTTGGTCTCTACTCCTCTTACCATACTGTTTTCTCTCTTCTGGACCTACTCCAGTTTATAACTATCCTTCCTAAAATGTGGCATCATGAAGTCAACTCAGCATACTATATTTGGTTCAAGGCAGATCACCTATCAGGATAACCACCTTTGCCACATTTCAAATAGGAAATTCTTCCCTTCAATCAAGTTTAATCTCCTTCATAAAATGTTACCTCATATCTCCAGGTGAAAGTGATCTCTCCATCTTTATGTTTCTTAATGACCTTTGTTTAGACACCTTCCTTTGTTGTTATTGAATATCTCATATATTATATATATTTATATAAATATATACGTGTATATATATGTATATGTATACATATATACACGTATATATTTATATACATATATATGTATATATATGCATATATATATATATATATATATATACACACACACACATCTGCATGTATGTTGGCTTTTTTTTTTTTTAGGGTAGGCAATGGGGTTAAGTGACTTGCCCAGGGTCACACAGCTAGTAAGCGTTAAATGTCTGAGGCCTGATTTGAACTCAGGTCCTCCTGAATCCAGGGCTGGTGCTCTATCTACTGCACCACCTGGCTACCCCTGTGTGTTGTTTTCTTATCCCTATTAGACTGTACACTCTTGAGGACAGGGACTATGTTGTTTTACATCTTTAAATTTCTAGCATGTAGGGGAGCACCTTGAATAAGGATAAGGATAGGGATAGGGACTACTCCTTTGATTTCATTCAATTCAAGAGAATTCCTGGAAGAAATAAGTCCCTCTGTGGATGCAGAGGAGCACTTTCTCTGAAACAGAATTAAAGAATTACCTAGAAGAGTGCTAAGAGAGTAAATGACTTGTCCAGGGTCAAAGACAGCTTGTGTCAGATGGCAACCACAAGGCCATCTGTGTACCTCTCATGACACAGACTAGATATTTAATAAATATTTGCTGCACTGAATTTGATACTGAATGAGAGATCAGTTTAACTTAATTAATTAGCTTAACCAAAGCTAATTCTCACTTAGATTGAATTAAAAACAGTTTGTTTTGCAAAAGGTTATTTTTAAGTCAGTTCTTTGGAAAGCATAACACATTCCTCCCTTGATGAGAATGTTACAAATGGTGGTGACATTTCAAGGCCAGTCTTCAAGGTCCTGTTTAAACACAAAATACCTGAATACAGTATCAGTATGATGGCACTAGTATTTACAGTAGTTCAGCTCAGAACTTAGACTCAGAGCCCGAAAAGATCTTGGAGATCATTAATGAGTCAGTCAATAAGCATTGTGTGTGTGTGTGTGTGTGTGTGTGTGTGTGTGTGTGTGTGTGTGTTAGAAACTCCACTGGTGATATAAATAAAGGTAAAACCAGTACCTGCCCATCACATTCTAAGGGGGAAGACAACATACTATATATGTGCATGTGTGTACATATATACACATATATTCTACACACACACATATATCTCTATATTTATATATAGGATGTTCACTGTAAATGCAAGGTATCTCAGAAGGAAGTCATTAGTAATCAGAGGGACCAGGAAAGGGCTCTTGCAGAAGGCGGGATTTGCTCATCTTCCCAGCCTATTTCTTAACTTTGAACTGTATGTGAAAGTTGGGCTGTGCTTACCTTGGAGTGGGGAGTCACTGTCCCATGCTTCAGGCTTTTTTTGTGCTGCTGTTTTCTGAGATGGTTCTGGGGGGTCTGCAAGTTTTTAGGACTTCCAAGGGGGTATGATCCTAGGGGAGGTGTGGTCACTGCTATCCTGGTCTGTGCTCCAGTCTTTACCCAGGAAGCTCCCTATTCCCCTGCAGCCAAAGGCGTTAGCGCTCCTCTTGGCCTAGAATTGTGACCGGGCCCCTGCTCCCTTGTGTGACCCACCACCAGCACTTTTCTCCGCCCCGGAACTGTGAGCCAGAACTGCGTCTGCTCAATAGAGTTGCCAGGAAGCGCCAGGTGTAGCCAAGGCCAGCAAAGGGCCCCCTGTAATCTCCTTCTGACAGCTTGTCAGACCTCTTCCCAATTCTGGCCTGAGAGCTCCGGAAGCTGTTGCTACTGCTGGTGCCACTGAGGCTGCTGCTATTGACCCACATGCATGTGCTGCCGACAAGCCTCCACCCTTCTCACAGACCTCTCCTGCTGAGCTCTTTTTTTAGTTGGAAAAATGTCTCATCCTGACCTTTTATTGACTCTGACACTCCAAAATTTGATTCTGGGCATTATTTCAAAGCTGTTGGAAGGGGAATGTTAAAAGAGTTCAGCTGGCTGACTGCCTCTCTAATCCTCCGTGTTGGCTCTCCCAACTAATAAGCTGTTGTTGTTGTCAGGCAACTGGGGTTAAGTGACTTGCCCAGAGTCACACAGCTAGTAAGTGTTACGTGTCTGAGGCTGCATTTGAACTCAAGTCCTCCTGACTTCAGAGCCAGTGCTCTATCCACTGCACCACCTAGCTGCCCCCACCAACTAATCAGCTTTTGAGGCAGATTTTGAAGCCAGCCTTTCCTGACTTCAAGTCTAATTCCATATCTACCACACCAGGTGTCAAATTCAAGCAGAAAAATTGTATACGAGTACCTCTGCAGCAGTGAATTAGAAAACCACATATTCATATTATCTTTTTACTTTTGTTAGATAGTTCTCAATACACTTGACTCTGGTTTGGGCAGTAATTATGAGTATTTTAGGCTGCTTGCTTGCCTGCTGGCCAGGGGATTGACTTGCTCCACTAAAACCTGCTTTCCTTCCACTATAGCTCACCATCATTCCTAATGGTTTGTATGGAAAATTCAATTAAACACCTACTTTGTGAAAGGCACTGGGGATACTAAAACAAAAACCAAATAATTCCTGCCCTCAGGGAACATCCATTTTGCTGAGGAGATACATCTTACACACAAAGAAGTAAATATAAGATAATTCTAGGAAGGAGAGAACACTTAAGGGGGGGGGTAGGTGGGTGGAAAGGGAATCAAAGGCAGCTCTAGGTAAGAGATAACATTTGAGCTGAGCCTTGAAGGAAATTAGGCATGCTAAGAGGTAGAGCTGAGGAAGGGAAGCGCTTCTCAGGAATAGAAGGATTATGTAAAGAATTGCATGTGCTTCATAACCCACTAGCTTCCTCAAAGGCTTCTTCTATGACATGGTCACTAATCCTCTCACAATTCTCTCTCTCTCTTCTGGACCTTCTCCAGTTTATCAATATCCTTCCCAAAATGTGGCATCCAGAAGTGAACTCCGTGCTCTGGATCTGGTTTGACCAAGGCAGAGTACCTGAGGACTATCACCTCCCCAATCTGGACATTGCGATGTTCTTAATGTAGCATGTCAGTCAATATTTCAGTTGTGTTCAACTCTTCATGACCCCATTTGCGGTTTTATTGGCAAAGGTACTACAGTGGTTTGCCATTTCCTTCTCCGGCTTATTTCATAGATGAAGAAACTGAGGCAAACACGGTTAAGTGACTTGCCCAGGGTCACACAGCTAGTAAGTGTCTGAAGCCAGATTTGAACTCAGGAAGGTGAGTCTTCCTAACTCTAGACCAGGTACTCTACCACTGCATAGGATCGGACTAATTTTCTGCCATGCAATCCCTGTTGACTCATTACATTTACAATCTCCTAAGGCCCTTGGGTCATTTTCAGCCAAATTCAAAGCACTCTGTCAAGCTACTGTGAAGTCCAGGCACAGACTATACCACTAGGGATTTGGTCTTTGGTGATTTCATACCACAGCCTCAAAAAAAAATGCTGCTAACCAGGTAGTATTTTCTTAGAGCGCTCCACTCCCACAGAGTACTAGGCAGGTGGCAAAGACCGCTTCTACGCAAAAAGGACAATATTTTTTGGGGGGTGGGGGTATTGGAGAGGAGAAGGAGCAATTTAAATATGTTTAAGCAAGTGCCACAATTAAATTAACCATTTAGAGAGTTTTAAGCAACAGGTTCCAGCAACCATCATAAATATTACCTAATCTTTATCCTTGCTTTTATATAAATAACACCTTTTTGAATTATTATAAGTTGCCATATGTTTTTGCCAGCAAAATGAAACCCAAATGGGATGTGTTTTGCCTCTCACTAAATATTTTGGAGAATATTCTCCGCACAGGTAAAGGAATTACATATATTATTCTAAAAGTCAAAGGGTGTCTGAACACTCTGTTCTAATGCCAGAGACATTTCATTTTCTTCCCAAAAGGTCACATTTTAGCAGCATTTTTCTCTGAGGGAGTAAGAGTTTTTAGGAATAATTTGGACTCTTCCTCTTTTTTTCATTGGGGATGAGACAAAACAAATCACGACAAAGTGTGCAGGATGGGTGGGGCTCATGAAAAACAAAAACAAAACCACACAACCATTTCAAATATATGATAAGAAATGAAGACAAGAATTCTATAAAATTGTAGAAAATAATTTTACTATCAGGGGTGGGGAACCTGGGGCCTCAAGGTCACATGTGGCCCTCTAGGTCCTCAAGTGTGGTCCTTTGACTGAATCCAAATTTCACAGAACAAATCCTCTTAATAGAAAGATTTGTTCTGTAAAACTTGGACTGTCAAAAGGCCACACCCAAGGACCTAGAAGGCCACCTGTGGCCTTGAGGCTACAGGTTCCCCACCCCTACAGAAAAATTGTTTTCTATTGCTTGGATTCCCAGTGATCTAGAAACTAATCATCTGTTCTCTGAATTATTTGTATGATTCATCCTTCCTTGTTGCTTACTTATTCCGTTCTCCATAAGAAATAAAGATAAATTGGACCATGTCTGAAAAAAGAGCATCCAGCAAGGAATCATTGAAATAACTGGGACAGAGGATACACTTAACCTAGAGAGCAGATGACTTAAAAAGGGGTAGGATTGCTGTCTTCAAATATTTTAAGTTATAGCAAATGAAAGAAAGATTAGACATTCTTACTGGCCTAAGAGGAAAGAACTAAAACCGATGGGTAGAGACTACAGAGAGACAGATTCTCACTCATAATATAGAGCATTCCTAACAAGTAAAGCTATCTAAAAGTATAGTGAGGGCAGATAGGTTGCACAGTGGATAGAGTATCTGGCCTGGAGTTTGAAAGATTTATCTTCCTGAGTTCAAATCTGGCCTCTGACACTTACTAGCTGTGTGACCATGGGCGAGTCACTTAACACTATTTGCTTGAGTTTACTCATCTGTAAAATGAGCCGGAGAAGGAAATGGGAAACCGCTCCAGTAACTTTGCCAAGACAACACCAAGTAGGGTCACAAAGTCAGAAATGACTGAAAAAAACTGAACAAGAAGTATAATGAGCTGCCAGAGTAGTGAGTTTTCCATTCTTAGAAATCATCAAGCAGAGATTGTTAGAGGATGCTATAAAAAGGATTCATACTTCAAATAAGGGCTGGAATCCTATGACTCTCTGATCCTGTGATTCTATTGATGACCATATGATTCCTTCCAACTTTAGGATTCTAAAATTCTGTATAAATTAGCCAGAAGAGGGAGAAAGTCAAGGAAAACTTGATAAAGAGGTGGTGGACTAAGGTGTGGAGTAAGGTATATGCTGTCAGACATGGTCAATGTCAGTTTCTTTTACTTGACAGTGCTTCCTCGTTACTAGGGAGAGTTCTATTGAGTGTGGGGGATACTGGGAAATGAAAGCAATGGGGAAAAAAAGCATCAATAAAACATTGCCTAGAAGAAAGGAACCAACAGAGGGTAAAATGAAAATAAGTTTAATTTGGTAAATATCTCTAAGAAAATGATTTCGTAACCAGTGGTTAAATTAGTATTTTATTTTTTTTAGATTACATGCAGATTTCATTTATTCTCATTTAGCAGCACTATTTGAGTTCCATCTGTATAGCATTCAGAATGTTTTCACCAATGGGATATAGGTTGGAAGAGGAGTGAAAAGTGGGATAGTGGGCCATGAGTAATACTGCTTTTTTTAAATACACATACACACACACACACACACACACACACACACACACACACACACACTTTTACATCCAAGGGGTTGCATACCTCACTCACTCCTGCACCCAATGTGAGAAATAAAACCTGATAAATACCATCTGTGCATTTCTGTAGTGTAGGTTTCCATAGCATCAGAGCACTTGCAGGTCTCCTGATGTAATGTGTGTGGAATTGGAATATTAACCTAAAGAACTCTACACCATTTTTCTCCGATAAAAAGAAACCTGCCAGGAAATATATTATTGTGGGGGGGTAGGGGAGAGGTTAGTTTAAAGGGAAAGTCTTTAAAATATATTCCAGAAACATGGCAATTGACACAAAACCTGAGCTCACAGCCAGCATAGTAAGGGATCCGAGAATACTTATTTAGTTGAAGAAAATCTGAAGCTGTCAAGAAAGCAAATTGGGTACATAATCCATGTCTCTCTTAGAATCCCCCACTGTCCTCAGCAAGGGTATTTTGCAAGTTCTCCCCTGTTCTGCAAACCATTCCGCTCTGACGATTAATTACCTGTTGCTGAGTAAGTCCTCTGCATTTTAGTCAAGGATATTCTCATAAAACCTAACCAAGACACATAAAACAGATTATCATCTCTTTCATATTTCTTCCTGAAACTGTAACTCATAGTTTCAATTCCATTACCTTTCCTACCCACCAAAAAAAAAAAAAAGGATTTCTTCAGAGACAATTTCCCCAAATCTAGGAATGATTACCAGTGGACCTTTAAGGAAAATACAAGGAGTCAATTTTGGGAAAAAAAAAAAAGATAAAGATTCTTCTTATGCTTTCAACCAGAACTTTCTATTTGCCTGTACCCCCACTGGAGATACCCCCAATCATTCTTGAGTGTCTTCTGAATCATCAAAGACAGGGAGGAAAATCATGCAATGGAATTTCAAAGAATACTACTTTATCTCACTGAAATTAGGTAAACAATATAGTGACCTCTTTTGATCAGAATACTCAAGATGAATAGCCTTTCTTCTACTATCTCTTTTCCTTAATTCTTATTTAGGTTTCTAATAACAAAGGTCAAGGTCTGAATCACCATAAAATTCCAAAAGTATTTATTAGGGATGTATAAGATTATGTAACCCATGACCCAGGCCTCCACTCCACTCCACAATTGTGTTTAATCTTGGAGGCAGATAAAAAAAAGGGAATGGGCTTGATATTGGCAACTGAGAGTTACCTAGAATCATGAGAGATTAATTGACTTGCCCTTGGCCAGGATGTGCCAGAAACAGAACTTGAACCCAGATCTTTTTGACTGTAAGGGAAGCTACCTGTTTACTAATCAACCATTCCTCTCTTAATCCTAGGGATTTCCCTCAAATAGGTCATTTTCTGTCTTTGGCTTGTTATTCCCTACTCTGAATTTGCTATGAGGAAAATTCCAAAATAAAACAGGGATAGATTTCCCTCAGATGTAACAAGATTCCCACTCAGGTGCCAATACTCAAGGTAATAAATACATGTTGGATAGGACAGCTTTTATTTCACTCCATAGAAAAATGCAGAAAACACAAAGACCCCACAGGAACCCATAAGCAGAGAGAACATAGAAGGACTCAGGAGCCCATAACTAGATTTAGGAAACACATAAAGAACTCAAAGGTAGTTCCAGTTCCAGGTGTTGGGAGGAGGGGTCACGCACAAGTTTCCCACCCCAACCCTACACCCTGTGCCCAGAACGCAAGCTACTCTCTTGTGGGTTGGCCTATTTCTGAGTAGGGAATGTGAAAAGGAAGTCCAAAGAGAAACAAAGCTGCTCTATCACCAAGGACAATGACAGTTCCCCTAACCAAAATCTTTCCTCCTGTGTCCTACCCATTCATCATCCTGAAAACCCATCTGGAAGTATCTATTCCATCTGAATAAAGTGCCCAATGTGCATATCCATGATATGCATGGGGTGAAATGATCAAATAGGTCAGGAGGAGCCCTTCTCTAACAATTAAATGCACTTAATGTTTATGCTTTTGCCAAAGGAGGGGGTATAAAATAGAGTGGTGGTAGACTCATCTATCGAATGGAAAAGGGCAGCTAGGTGGTGTAGTGGATAGAGTGCAGGACCTGAAGTCAGCTCTTCTTCATGAGCTGGCCTCAGACACTTACTAGCAGTGTGACCCTGAGCAAGTCAATTAACCCTGTTTGCCTCAGTTTCTTCCTCTAGAAGATGAGCTGGAAAAGGAAATGGCAAACCACTCCTGCATCTTTGCCAAGAAAACCCCAAAAGAGGTTACGGTCAGACACGACTGCACATCAAATAAAAATTGCCTTTTTACAATTTCTGCTTCTGAACTTGGAGGAGCGCTTACTAAGTTTTTGTTTCCCTCCCTCTTGTTTGATTGGGTGGATCAGAAATAGCCATTCTGACCCACTAATGGTCAAATTAGAATACCTTAGACAGAATAATAAAATTCAATTTAGCTCAACAGATATCAATAAGAAGAGACAATGTCCAAGGTATTCTGCTAGTTGCTTGGAATACAAAGACAAAAATGAAACAGTTATCTGTGAAGCTTACATTCCACTGGGTGAATGTAACATGCATATAAGATAGCACATAAAATAGTACAAGGAAAATGGAGTTGGAGGAGAGGACCAAAGGATGAAGGCAAGGTCAGGAAAGGTTTTATGGATGAGAAGGCACCTAAGATGAGCCTAATGACAAGGTTTCAGGAAAGTGGATGTGAGGAGGGCATATTTCAAGAATTGGCAGTGCTCATATAGTTGCATGAGAAGGAAGATGGAATACTGGCTTTAGGGGACAGCTAGTAATGCAGTTTGTCTGAGAAAGAAAGTTCACAAACCTTAAAATAAAACCGGAAAATATGTAGAGGCCAGATCATGGAGGCCTTAAATACTGAATCAAGCATTTGCCTTTAACTCCATAGGCAATGGGGAGTCAAAGGAAGTTTTTTAGCAAGCAAGTGATGTGATTAGATGTGTGCCTTGGGAAGCTATAGTGGCAGCTATGTGGGGGAGAGAGTAGAAATTGGAAGTGAGGAAAGCAATTAGGAGGCTATTACCATGACCCAGACAAATATGGATAAGGGCCAGAACTAGAGTGGTAGGAGTATGAGTGGAAAGGTGATGGATGAGTGAGAAGCAGAAATAGCATAGACAAGACAAGACAACTAATTGGAAACTGCTCTGTTTATCATGTTATGAGTTCACTTGCTCCCAATTACAATTCAAGTGCTGATTTAATTGGCATCAAGGTCCTGACGCCAAAGAGAATGAATTCATTGGTCCAGTCATTACCAGGCTTTCTATTCAACAGAAAAACTCTGCCTCATAGCCACAAATTATTTCCCTTCTCTGATCCAGCCATCTCTCAATTGCACAGAACAAGTCCAAAGCTACCGCCGAAAATGCTACTAATGGACAAAACAACTAACACATGTCCTAATGAGGAGGAGGTGATAGCACTGTCAGGAGCAGCTAGGTGGTGCAGTGGATAGAGGACTGAGCCTAGGAAGACTCATTTTCCCTAGTTCAAATCTGGCCTCAAACACTCACTAACTATATGACCCTGGTCAAGTCACTTAACCCTGCTTGCCTCACTTTCTTCATCTGTAAAATGATCTGGAGAAGGAAATGGCACACCACTCCAGTGCCTCTGCCAAGAAAACCCCAAATGGGGTGATGAAGAGTCAGAAATAACAAAAAAAACATCATATCTAAAAAATTCCAAAGGGGTTTTTTTTTATGTAAGCAACATTTCTACACACAATTTGTTTGGAGTTTTAAAGGATTTTCTGCCAAGACTTAAAGATCCCAAAGGCTGGAAACAGGATTTTTTTTCTTTTCCTGCAAAACACACATCATCTGTTTCAATCATACTAAAATTCTAGTTGTCTGGAGGCCCCATTATCTTCATTTTTTGTCCTTTGCTGTTGTTCTGAAAATATATTCAACAAATATGCCCAGAAGTACTTACGAGAGATTCTTCCTTTATATAACTACTGTTAAAACAGCTCAGCATGCAGTTCTCTATTCTAGGGACCTTATTTACATTAGAAAGGTACCTCTTTCTAAGAGGAATTTTCTGGCAATAATTTGGAAACACAGATTAAACCTTTCCTTCCCTCTTCTCTCCTCCCCTCCCTTCCCTCATAGCCACTGTGATAGAGTAGAATGAACATTGGATTTGAAGTCAGCAGACCAGGTTTCAACTCTCAGATTTGAAACCTTGGGCAATTCACTTCTCCTCATTGGGACTTAGTTTTTTTAAGCATAAAATGAGGGGATTGGACTAAATAACCTCAAATGCTATGATCCTATCACTTTGCTACAGCAATATCCATGGTCCAACACCTTTAGCCACATGTTTCTTTAATGACTCCCCTTGTATGATAGCAATCCGAAACATGCATAGAGTACCTTTTTTTTTAAAAAAAAAACAGTATTTACTTTTTCTCCAGTTATATGTTAAGAAAATTTTTAGTATTCATTTTTACAAGATTTTGGGTTCCACATTTTTCTCCCTCCCTCCATTTCCTTCCTCTCCCTCCCCTCTTTTGACAATGGTAGGCAGTTTGATATGGTTTATATATGGAACATGCATGAAGTACTTTGGATGTTATCCACCCCAAGAGAAGAGACTTAGGAGTCTGCTTTGGGGAAAATTATAAAAATCATATTACTTATATATGTATACATATACAATGTTATATATTATATCATGCATTATATATACTCATACACATATATATACACACATATATGCAAATACATGTACACATATGTGCATACCTATAATATACATATATACCCATACACACATATACATACATACACACACACATATAGTGCCTTGGTAAGTATAGCATGTGTAGACATTCTATAACTGGTTCTAGTCAACTTACTACAGTGGTGGTTGAAGCAGCCAGGTGGTGTAGAGGATAGATCACTGGGCCTGGAGTCAAGAAGACCTGAGTTCAAATCCACCCTCAAACATTGACTAGCTATGGGACTCTGGGCAATCATTTAACCTTAGTTTCCTCAACTGTAAAATAGGGGTAATGATAATACTTACCTCCTGGGACACAGTGCCCCAGAGCATAGCATGTCCCTTCCTCTGGTGAATTGGAAGCTCTTTGATTTGACCTGGAGACATTAAAAAGGCTTTAATTAGCTTCCAGAAACCCTCCTCACTTCCTTTTCTTCATCTGTGCTTTGGGGGAATCTTGGTGTCTCCTTCATTTATACCATCTGGTGAGACACAGTACTTATAAGGGGAAAGACCTTGGGGCTTTCTCCTCTCTGAGACCAGGTGACCTTGTGAAAAGGCCTTGGCCTTCATCTCTGCATTGGTTCTTTTCTGATATAGGGGAAGGAAGTTAATTTGGCACTAAGGAGAATGAGCTACAGTAGTCCAGGAGTCAAAGTGCAGTCTTAAATGCATCAGTGCTGTAAGGACTGAGGGGTGGCCTTTAGGAGGGACCTTCAGAATTTAGACCAGGATCACTAAGACAAGGACTCCTTCAGCCGTGATGCTACATCTTGACGTGAATTTGACGAAACCTTTAGTATATAAGAACGATGCTAAGACTGAGTCTACTCTCCCAAGAGACTACAAGAATGTAGGGAGAGTATCCCCCCCACCCCAGACAATGGGAGAAGAAGGGGAATGTTTGTTCACTTGTTCTTGATATATCTTTGGAAATAAATTCCATTTGTGTTGTATCTGAGGTGGCGTGGTGACACAGTAATCACTGGGCCTGGAGTCAGGAAGACCTGAGTTTATATATGGACTTAGACACTAGCTATGTGACTCTGGGCAAGTCACTTAACCTCTGTCAGCCTCAGTTTCCTTGACTGTAAGATGAGGATAATAATAGCACCTATCTCATAGGATTGTTATAAAGAACAAAACAGATATTTGGGGGGGAGGGGAACAGCACAGAATCTGGAACATAGTAGGTGTGATTTAAATACTTATTTCCTTTCCCTCTTTGTTAAAGCTAAATGATATTAAGTGATTAAATGAAATTGTAGCTTAATCACCAGCACCTAACAATGGGCAGAAGCACAGCCAATGGGGGGCTTGAGCAGATGGCAGCAGAGAAAAGATACCCCACAAACCCTGAGGGTACACTAGAACCCTGAGGGGAAAGAGGCCTACTGGGCTCTGAGTATACACTACACCTATAAAATAGGACAGGTGGCTTATTTTTAGCCACACAAAAGAAAACATTGTCTTCACAGTGGTCTAAATATAGTAATAATTGTAACTGACATTTATATAATACTTCAAATTTTGTAACACCACACACATTATCTCACTCAACCCTCCCAACAAGCTTATGAAGTAGATAATTTTATTTTTGGATGAATATATGATTTCATCAGTGTAGGGAGCAAACAGATGAGGCAGTTCCCATTGCCAATAAAAACCAATTTAGAGAGTTACAAGGGCATTGAGAAGTGGGGTGTTGTGTGGGATCTGAACCCAAATCTTCACACCAAAAATCCAGTAAGCTCGAAACAAAACCACACCAACTCCCCAAAGTTGTATTTTTCAGAGAGTTTTCCTTTAGACTTCTATCTCCATTTTCTGTGCCCATTCCTGTCTTTTTTTATTTTTAATAAGTAACATTTCTGACATTTCAGTGACGAATTCCAGAAACAGAAATAATTTCATTTCTATGACCAGGAGTTGCAAGTTATTTCCAAATTTATTCTCATTGTTCCCAGCATGTTTCTAATAAACATCTGCGTAAAAGCCAACATTTTTCTATAGAGAATAAATTTGTTAATAATTTTAACTAACTGATTGTTATGATTTAACTAAAACATTTATGCTGCTTTAATGCTATATATTCTACCTAGAAAGACTGGTACATATTGGATAAAGCCACTAAGCACCTATTAGTACTATTATTGCATACTTTTTATTTTCCTTTTATATTCTCAAAGGAACACAGATAGAGCAGGATTTTTTTTTATAATCATTAAGGGAGTAAAATTTCCATTTTAATTTGATCCAAACAATGAAAGCTCTCAATGTACTTTGAAAGCTCTAAAAATATCCTGAGTGGACTGATTGTATCTCAAGAGCTCTGCATATTAGGAAAAGCCCCAGTGGTTGATATGTGTTTATGGGTGCATAGGTGAATACTGAAATAGATTTAACGGGGAAGAATTAAACAAGGGTCAGAGAATCTTGAGTCTACCAAAATCCTGGCTTTGGGTTACTATAATTATATATTCCTTGACAGCACACCTTATCCCTGCATCATCTTGGACAAATCACGTCACCTTTCTGGGCTTCTGTTTTCTTATCTGTAAAATGAGAGAGCTGAAGTAGATGGGCTCTAAGATTCCTTGTAGGTTTACATCTCTTGGGATCCTATGATCATGAAGCAAGAGAAATTATCTGAGCCTTTCAATTTACTGTGCAAGATATCAGAACTCACTATCTTACACTCTAGCAAAGTCTTACCAGCAAGCTACAAAGAAGAAGGTACTCACATGTCATGAAGGGCAGTCACACTTGGAGACGACTTTGGAAGAAACATCCTACAATGAGCTAACATAGCTTTATTCTCACATTGGCTGTTTTAATAGGCAAAAGAAGATAAATATGCTTTCCTTTTTGTTTTTTCATTTTTAAATGCCCCTCTGAGTGTCTATCAGAGAAGCCCTATAGAATTAGTCACTACATATAAAAGAAAGCAAGTTTTTTCACTGAGCACATCAGGCTATGAAAATGTAATAATAAATCTAAATTTGAAAACTTGTAAAGTGAACACGACTCATCTTATTCTCTTTACTTTTTTCAAACTTAAGTTGCCATGACAGCAAAAAAACTTGGTAAATCCAATAGCTCATTATTTCAGTCAGCTCTTTTTCTTACTCTTATGAAGACAGACAGGGCCTCTGTGTTGGAATTGAAGGCGGGGAGAGAGAGTATATTAATGCTCCTTCAAGAATTTATAATGTGCTGGGTCAAGTCAATTAAAATGAAACCCTCTATTGAAAACAATGCATCTTTTTCGGTAGAATGTCTGCCAGAAATTTCAAAATCCAACTGAGCCTTGAAATCATTAGTGCTTTCTCCTCTTCCCAATCCCTAGACACCATGAATTTCCATATCCTCAAATAAAATCTATGACAACACCAAAAAAGATCCAGGGGTGAGATGGCAACAATTAGCTCTGAGTTGGCATCTCTTGTGACAATATAAAAGCCCAACAGTAGTTTGGGCTTCATCCAAAATCCCATCTGACAGAGAAGCCACAGTCTTTCCTTAAGTATTGGGTAACTACAGTATTGCATTCCAATTTTGGAACCCGAATAGTTATTTTTATTAAGAATTTTGGTGCTACAGTTTCAAACATTGTTTATCTCTTAAAATGACTACAATTTCTTCAAGATTATTCAGTCCTTATTCTATATTCCTGAAAAACTTGTTTGGAAAAGCATTCTACTTTTATAATAAACTTATTTGCATGAGTTGTATTCAAAAAAACTAAACAAGATGGTGGAATTATGAGTATACTTTACCTGCGTTGTTTCCTGCTTTCCTTTCTTTCTTCCCCCCTTCTTTCCTCCCTGCCTGCATTTATTAACTACTTGCCATGTGCAAGGCAGTATGCCAATGCTTGTTGTGCTAAAGTCCTTTTTCATTTGGGGGTCTTACTATATTATGTTAATTGTGTAAGCCTTTGCTTAATTTTCAGCGAACCAACCAGACCTTAGAGTTACTGAGTATTACAAATCTGATGATACCTTTTTACCCAGAGATTCCATTTCTAGGACTTTAACATAATAATAACATAAAATGAAAGAAAAATATATTTATATTATTCATAGCTACTTTATTTGTAAAAGCAAATACCACCTACAATGAAAGGCCCTCGAAAGATTCTAGGCTCAAAAGGCCCAGGGAAAGTTCCTTTTCTCTGACCTCAATGGATCATTTTCTCTCTTTTTTAAGCCCTCAGTTTCCCAAAATATGCTTATGTATGTCTCATTTCTACATTCCTCCAAAAATCCACCTTTCCTGCATAGGTTTTCAATGTGCAATACGGTTATCAAGTATGTTATAATCTTTGTTTTACCCCCTACAGAAAATGTACATAGTGAAGAATGAACTGAAGTACTTATCATAGAGATAGGCATGCACTCTGGTTCCTTCTTATGGGATATCTGCTCTGGACTCAATATGAAAATAATAGGAATCTTTATATTTTCTTGATATGTCTTTGTAAAGCATAGAGTCTTATAGTCCTTTATCTAGAAAGGATTTATAAAGTTTTCTGTTAAATTCCAAACAATATCTCCAACAAAGAAATCATCTAACCTTTGCTGAAACAAGATGAACAGTTTCCTAGAAATCTAAAAGAAGTGAAATGCTAATGTGCCCACTTGAATCTCTAGTCAAAGTCATATTTCTGTTAGAAATACTGGGGAGACTTCAGGGAAATGGCTGAATGAGACCTTGTATCTAAGCCCAACTCCTCTTTTTATAACTTTTAATCAGCTAAAAATGCACCAAATAGACCAATACAACAACACAAACAATTAACAGAGGGAAAAGGCAAGAAAGGAATAAGGAGAAAACCGCCATGGAAAAGGAGTATGGAAACAACGGAAGAACTAAAGACATAAGCAAGCAAGTAAGCAAAAAAAAAAGGCTCTTAAAATAATGCAGAAATTCCATGGGTTTAAAAAATACAAGGAGAAAATTTCAGAATAAGAGAATAATTCTACAACAATTACAATTAGAACTGTAGAAAATATAACACAATGGCCACAATAAGTCTATGTAGATTAAAAAAAAATGAGTCAAACCTGTCTTCAGCTTTAACTAGATAGTGAATGAAGTTAAACATTTTTAAGTGAAGATAAGAAAGGAGAGTATATGGGCTAGGACCAACATTGCAAACCTTGAGCTGTATTAAAGGAAACCTGAAGAAGAAAAAAAAAAGAATAGACAAGATGAAACATACACATACTCCAATTCACCAGTGCAAGAGATATTAGAGCAAAGTCAAAATACAGGAAAATCGGAATAACATATGAGAGCTATACAATCAAAAACAATTGAATTGGAAAATAAGACTTGGAGAAACAAATTGGGGCTTCTCCAAAACACATGATTACATAGAAAACTTGAATACCATTTTTCAAGAAATCATGTTATAAACACAGGTAGTTCCCAACTCACAAAATAGTTTTGTTACAACACTGTTTATAATCAGCATTATTTTTTTCCATTTATATATAACATTTGAGGTTTAAAAAGCACTTTATATACATTATCTCCTGTAATCATTACAATAGCCATACAAGTTAGGCACCACTAACCCCAATTAGCAGATGGAGAGAACTTAAGCCCAAAGAAGTATGTAATTTTTTTTTTTACCATGGTGAAACATCTAGTGAGGCTCAGAGCTGATATATGAGCCTTCCTTTCTCTTCTACCTCCAAGCCCAACACCATTCCCACTAAATCATACTACCTCAGTCAGCTGGCTGGAAGTTGAGACACAAGTTTCCAAAAGACACAGTGTTGTCAGTGGTTTCCAGTGGTTAAGTTTCCACCTGATCCATGGAAGTCTACGATGATTCATAACGTAGAGAAGTATATATAGGCATATTTTTCCTATTGTTTCTATGAGAAAAGGTATCTTATGTTCCATTTAGGGATACTGGCACTCTGGTACATATTTCCCCAATCTCTAGGAAAAAATCCTTTGGTCCCTACTCTTGATATTCCTTTGTCAATGAAGATTCTTCTGCATCTTCCTCCTAATACCCCAGTAATGAGTCCATTCCCCTCTACGTTCTCAAGGATGAGAGGGCATCTTCCATTCTTGTTGGCATCTCCACAGAAATGACAGCAAAAAGAGATGTTTTATTTTCCTTCATAGAAATGACAGTAAAAAAAAAAAGATTCTTTTTTCCTTCATGATGAGTAGTGAAGACAGCAAGAAAACACTCAGACACTGGCTATTTGAAGATAGAAATACCATAAGTCAGATTTTACCCGGGAGAAAGCCCATAACAGAGAAACATCATGTTACATGGTGGATAGAGCCATTGGGTTAAAAGAGAAGTTCTTAACTGTGGGTCCACGGATCAAGGAGTCTGAATAGATTTCAGGGGATCCATAAACTTGGATGGCTAAATAAATTAAATCTTTATTTTTTACGAACCTCTAACAGAAATTTAGTATAACCCTGGGTTTAAGCCTGAAGCATTTGCATAAAACTTTTCTCATTGGTAGAGGGAATGGCGATTCAATGCCATATGCCTGTGTGAGGAGGAAGACTTGGCATGAGAGCTAGGGAGAAGGCAAATCTACTCTCTTTCATCTAGAAAGGAGACACATAGTTCCAAGCTCTCTTCAAAGAAAGACCCATGGAGAAAAATAAAAGACTTTGGAGAGTGGAATATAGAAAGGAATACAGGAAAGCAAAAGCCAGTTCCCCAGCAGATCTCTGATTTGCAACTTGCCTCCCCAGAGATGTCAAAAATTTCCCCTTGGGAGACATCAAAGTCAAGAGAGGGATCTCTGTTAAACTAAGTTATCACAATGCCTTTGGGAGAATGTCTAGTATTTTCTCATCTGCGTAACATCTCTGATTTTTGTTTGCTATGTGCTTGGATAGATGGGTCTACTCATTATTCATTATATGTGATAGTCTTTTATGTAACTAGTATTTGGTGGAAGAGTCAAGCCTCTGGCTATAGGATTGTCACTCCATTTTTCTTTAAGGGATAGTGAATAGGAAAGTATCTAGAACATAAGGAGGAAAAATAATTTTCTCTAGACTAGTAATATTAGTGGTGGGGCAGACAGATGTAATTTGAATCTGATACCTTCTCTCTGAAGAGAGAAAAGCCTCAAAATCCCTTTTACTGGCCACCTCCATGCAGGAATTAAAAACCTTACTTTGGACAGCAGTGAGACTACTGAGATATCTCTGAAAGCCACGTTGCTGGTTGCCTTTATAGAAGTACTTAACCTACATAAGTAACACACACATGTAACCAACATCAGTATTTCCTTTAAATAAGAATGCTGGCCATGAATATTATTTTGAAAATTCCATAGACATCACCAGATTACCAAAGGAATCCATTAGAAAGAGAAGAAGAGAGGACAGGACAGGACAGCACAGTACAGGAGAGGGAAGGTGAGGTCTCTGACTCACAAAGACCAAGAGGGGTTGCTTCATGGTCCAGTTGAAAGAAGGCTTGTCCTGGAGTCAAAAGACCTGCATTCATATCATAGCTTTCTGACACTTGCTACCTATATGACTCTCCACAAATACTTCAACCCCCTTAGGTCTTATGTTTTTCATCTGTAAAAGAAAGGTTTTGGATTAGGCAGTCTCCGAGTTCTTTCTAGTCTGGATCTGTGATTATGTAAATTAATGGGTTGCAATTTGTATTAGATGAGAAAATCTACATCTATGAGATCACAGATCTACGAAAATATGAAAACAGTAAAATTGTGATTTGAGTACTTGAAGATTAAAATGTCCAGTAAGTGTTAAAGTCCTACATAAACACAAGTTATCCTTATCAAAGGGAATGTTAGCATAATTAGATGGCTCAATGGCACAGCAGATTGAGCATTGGATCTAGAGTAAGGAAGATCTGAATTCAAATCCTTCCTCAGGTACTTATTAGCAGTGTGACTCTGGCCAAGTCACATTATCTATCTGCCTCAGTTTTCCCATCTGTAAAATGGGTAGGGGGCAGCTAGGTGGTATAGTAGACAGAGGACAGGGTCTGGAGTCAAAAGGACCTGAGTTCAAATCCAACCTCAGACCAGACACTTGACACTTACTAGTTGTGTGACTCTGGGCAAGTCACTTAACCCCAATTGCCTTACAAAAAAAATAAATAAAAATTTTTTTTAAAAAATGGGTAGCTCCTGCCTCCCAAGGTTGTTGTGAGGATAAAATGATATAGTGTTTACAAAATGCTTTGCAACCTTAAAGGGCTATATGGTTGCTAGCTATAATTTTAATTACTTTCGATGTCTCTATATTATTATTTTCTTCTACCATATCAAGAATCCAAAGTATCATAAATAAAAGTCCTTAATGCAAAATAGTAATATTATTTCAGAATTACTTAGACAGTAGCACAATTCCATAACAATTTGAAACCCTACTTTCTGTCTTAATAATGTATCAGTGGCCCTCAATTTGACAAAACTTTTTAAGCATCTGGTCATGTAAGGCACTGTGCTAGTGGCCGACTGTTACAGCCTGAGGATACAAAGACAGTGAAGTAGTACCTGCCCTCAAGAAGTTGAAAATCTAATGTGGGAAATATAGCAAGAGCATAGCTCAATAAACGCAAAGTAATTCAAGCAGATCACTGGATCGTACAAAGATTGTAAGATTTCACAACTACTTAATGAAACAAATGCTATCCTAATATCTAAAAGTTTTAGGTTTGTTTCAAGGAGAAGATTAGTGATGGCATTGTTCAACAACAGATGAATACCAAAAAAGGACACATTTCTCCAAATTGTAAATCCGTATAAGCAGGATTTTGAAGAGACATTACAGCACTCTCAGGCAAGTAAAATGCTGTTGGAGGAAACAAAAAACTAAATTGGAGTTTGATGAGTGATGAAGAAAAAACGTATTTATATTTTATGGTTTGGTGTGAACACAAGAAGTTGGAAACGTCATTCTTTTATGCTGACTTTATTGTGAATGAGCTTTAAGCACCAACAATAAAACGACATGCCCCATCAGTTATATAAAGCCCTTAGTCCATAAAAAGACACTAATATGACCTGATAAATGCATATTATGTGGATCTCTGTATTGTCTGTTGTCAGTCCACTAAATAAATGCCTGCCTAGCCCTAGGGGGCACATAAGGGGTGACATAGTTATTTATTACAGGAATTTCCTGCCTCCCAATTCATTCTTTACCTCCTATCCAGAGGATAAGTTGTACAACTCGGAAGAGAATAACAGAAGCTTGGGAAAGAAGTAAAATGAATACTACCACCCTCCCCAGTAGCTCTCCTGACTGAATGTATATCCCCTCTCTTAAAACACCTGAACCTTACAATTTAGTTAAATATCTTGCTGACGGAGATATTGGTAGAAATTCCATTCAGTTGATCCAAAATAATGAATTACTTAATTGCCACTAAATATTTTAATCACAGAAGTGCAGCATTGGAAGAGACCTCAGAGTTCATCTGGCCCAGTCCATACCTGAATGAGAACCCCATGCCCTTTGCAATACAAGCAATAAATGTTCATGTACCCTTACTTTATGAGTTCTTAACTTTTTTTGTGCCTTGAACTCCTCGGGCAGTCTGATGAAGCATCTGGACCCTTTGTCTGAATAATGTTTTCCAATACACTAAATAAATTAGAATAAATTAGAAAGGAAATAAGTCAGATTTAAATAGTCATCTAAATATGTTTTAAGCCATTTTCACTTATACCAGGTTGGGAATATTTACTTTGCATGAAGACTTCCAGTATAAGGGAATTTATTTCCTTCTAAAGCAGTTTAATCCACATATGCCTTAATATTCAGAGGATCTGTGCTATTGTCATCATGGGAAAATCCCAGCATGGGAACTCCCTCCACCAAACAGAAAGCAATCAGTCTTATGATTTGATACATTAGTCCTAGGGAGTTGTCTGAGACCAAAGAAGTTGAGTCTTACCAACATTGTCAAAGATGGGATTTGAACCCAAACCTTCCAGATTCCAAGTCCAGCACTGGCAACTCAATGGTATTCTCCATGGACCAGACTGCCTCATTCCATATTTGCTAAGTTTTCATTGTTAGAGATTTTCTTTGCATTAAGCCAAACTCTGCTTCCCTTCACCTTTTAGCCATTGGTTACAGTTCTTTTCTCTGGAGTTAAACAGAGGGAAATTTAATCTCTCTTCCACACTAATGCTGTTCAAATATTTTAAGACAGATCTCTTGTTTTCCCCTGCCTACTCTTTTTCAGGCTGAAATTCCCAGTTCCTTCAGCTGACCCTCACATAGCATTGTCTCCAGTCCCATTATGATTTGGCTCACTCTCCTGTACATGCTATCCGGGTTGTCTATGCGGTCTTTAAGATGTGGACCCTCATAGATTTTAAAATTAAAATTATGGACCACGCCCCAATTTTTTTTAAATTTTTAAATCACTTAAGCTGGGGTCTGACCAGGGCAAAGCATAATAGGATTTCATCCCTTACATTCTAAACACTACACACCTATTAGTATAGCTTGAAATCTCATTAGGTTTTGTGGTTGCAATGCCGTGCTCAACTCATGTGGACTTCAAATTCTATTTAAAATCCCCCATTTCTTTTTTTTCCTCTCTAGAGCTTCTGCCTTAGGTGGAGGGTAGGAGCCTGGGGTGATTTGAATAACCCAGCCCATTTATCTTCAAATAGGCCCTGAGCAATGTGAAAGAGAATTAAGGAAATATAGAGTTGATTTGTCAGGCACCCAAGCTGATGAAAAGTGCTCAGTTGAATAGCTGATAGACTGAGAAGAAGAGGACAGCTGGCTTTAAAGTTATCACGTCTGAATCTGGTGTCAATGACTAAGACCAGCTTGGACGTGACCGTGACATTATATTCTTCAACACTGTGTAGAGTTCTTCGTGGCTAGAGGTAACTGGGTAATAGATTTGGAACTGGATTAAACCTCATGGCTCACTTAATTCAAACCCTTTACTTTACAGATGAAGAAACTAGAATCCAAATAATTTTATAACTTGTCCAAGGCCACATACAGATATTAAGTGACAGCTGAGATCCCAGCACAGGTCCATGGCTCCATCCCACACACTTTCCCCTATCGTGGGTTCTTAACCATTTTTGTGTCTTGGACCCTTTGGGCAGTCTTGTGAAGCCAATGCTTCAATAATTCAATAATATTCCTAAATTAATAAAATACCTGGGATTGTGAAAGAAAGCAAAGATTAATAAAAACAAACATCCAGTTTTTCCCCTTTTCCCCTTCCAAGTTTGCAGACCTCCTAAAAGCTATCCATGGACTGCCTATTATCTGGGCCCTATTGTTTGGTATTGGAATTACAGCTGTGACAAATGTGACTCCTCCCATACAGAGGATCTCTGGAGTGTTCTTCTTTATAGAAACAGGAGATATCTCAGTAGGATTTTCTCTGGGAAGGTAGCTAGGTATGATCAAGAAATCCATTGCCCATAACAGCCAGAGGACGTGCAATAATAAATTGCACTGACGCCATCTGCTGGAAGCTATGCATAACTACAGAAGCGAGGTTCCCAAGGAATGACAAGATCTACTGGAGACCTTGCTTACCCACGTGATTGAGAATTTATGCATGTCTTTGAGGATAAGATTGTTCAGGGAAAGGGGTCTTTATCCTCCAGGAGCTGTACTGGGAGGTTTATTTTGTATCCACCAAAGTAACTAGTAAAGCCTCCTTTCTTTGTGTTCTATGACTTGCTTGCAAGAGTGCTTGCAAGGGGATTTGGAGACCACAAACTATATAGAAGCAATGAGCTAGAGATATAAATTCCCAAAGGTGAACTCCAGACCAGTGGGGTCAAACTCATACAGAAACAGATAGATCCCTGTGGGGCATGTGTGTGTGTGTGTGTGTGTGTGTGTGTGTGTGTGTGTATAATATATGTATGTATATGTATATATATGTATATATGTAAGTATGTATATGTATATATGTAAGTATGCATATGTATATATGTATATATGTGTATATATACTTAGCCACAAATTAATATTATCTATGTTTTAATTAATTTAATTAATATTATCTATATTTTATTTTATTTTATTTATATTGTTAAATATTTCCCAATTTCATTTTGATCTGGTTCAGGCTGTACTCTAGAGATGTGTATAGGTCAAGGGTTTCACACATCTGCTCTGCACTTTTCATATCCTGTGAAATCACCCAACACAAAGGTCACAGATAAACTCACATATTTTAGGATTGTTCTTGTTAAAGGGGGGAAAATGTTTAATTTGGACTAATAAAATGTTATGGCAAGAAATATTTTCCAAGGAAGCATTTTGGTTTTATTGTCTTATGGTGATTACAAATCAATCAATTGAAATGTTTCAGCCTCTCTTCTGATTCTTACTCATGACAGATGGTGCTGGTCTCTTGAACCTATACTAGTAGACAGTAAATTCTGTTAGGTCTTACCAGTCTGGAAATGCTGCCAAAATAGGCTTAGGGACACTTTATATGTGTATGCCATAAGAGTATAGCCAACTTAAGAAAAAAAATTCTTAAAACCACTCAGACATGGGGGTTTCATGACCTATGTTGTTAAAGGAAACACCCACACCAATGAAATCACAAGCTATTTGAAATATGGAAGTATCCTGTCTCTTTTAAATCTTTTTCCTAAAAAATTAAATATTTTCCATGTGTAATATATTAGAGCACTGACAGTCATTTTTCAGATAAATGCATGGCTTATGTGTCATCAAATGGCAGTCAGTGAGCTGTCTCACATGACTGAGGCATCATTGGTATTCCATCTGTAACCTATGCTGAAGACAAATTATTTTTCTATTGCCAAGCTGATGTCAGTGAATATTTGTATCATCTCTCTATTGTCTCTCCTGTCATCACCTCAACATCCAATTTAATAGTATCTGCAGACTTCACATCAGAAACCAAGCCCAAAATCTTTTAGTGAATCCAGATTAATTTTATGTTTTTATGGGCAGTGAGGAAAATACTTTTATGTTGGAGAGCAAAAACATTATGTCGTACTCCCCATTTTTTTCCTCTCTCTCTTCCTGAATTTCTCTTTTCCTCTCTCCCCCCACCCCCACTTCTTCCATGACATTTTCTGCTTTTGGTACAGCTTAATGAAATCTTTTGTCAAAACTAATTGATGTTAAAGCAATAAATTGAAAAAGTGAAACCAGACAACCACTTGTCCGGCATGACAAAAATAATAATAATAATAATAATAATTAAATCTAAACTTTGTTGCTGTTGTTTTTAATTTAATTTAATATTTTCAAATTTGATTCAACCTATAGGGTTTTTGTAGAGAAGTCATCTAAATAGAATTCCCTGAATGTTTTGGTTTTATACGCTTAGAGTTCAAGTTGAATCTCATTGTTGAAGAAATAGAGATGTTATATTTCAGTATATGGCAGGTCTATACTTAAAGAGGCATGAACCATTGTAAATAAAATGTTTCTTTAGTAAGACAAAGCCTTAACCAGTTGAAAGTTAATGGGACTTTGTCTCACAGTGAAGGCATAGGTAAGAATGTCGCCATCCCACAGTGCCTTGCCATTTGGTCCTCCACTAACCTGAAGCCATGCTGTCCTTCATCTGGGGCCAATGTTTCTCCCAACCTCCATGGGAGTAAGGGCTCTACCCTTTTTGAGATGCTTTATACCCTTTCCTAGAATGTCGAACATACTGATTCTGCATTAACTTCTATCTCCAAGGCAAAGTGCAGTAATTCCTCATTAACAGTTCTGCCTATAGATAAAAAGAATAGGATAGTGGTGATCAAAGAAATTATTTGAAATACAGTTCAGGTATATAGTGACATTGGTCAAAAAAATGGATAGAGAGAGAGTGGTCTTCTCCCCTTATGTTTTCACGGATCCCATAATTATTTTGGAGTCCAGTTATGACTCCTACCTATAGGAGATCTGCTCTGAATCTATAATCTTATCAGATTGCCATAGACTCGGTCTGTCTGCTTCAGCACCATAGTAACCAGTCTCATTCAGTAAACTATTGCTGTTGGTACCTATTTTTCTGTCCATTAGCTGAAATTCTTTTCTTTATTCTTTTTTCTTTTTACTTTAAGACTTATCTCACTTTAGTGTATTTCGTGAAGGCAGTTTCTATCAAGAGACTGATGTTTTGTTTTGTTTGTGGGGGATGGCTCTAGACCTGTGATTTTATCTATGTGGGGAATCCCCAATGTGGAAACTCCTTCCACTGATACAGATCAACCACTTCTCTGTGTTAGAGAGATATATGAAAATGTGATAAGTTAAGCAACTTGGCCATGGTCATACAATCGATATAAGGCACAGTTTGAACCCAGGACTTCCTGGACAGCTAGTTAGTCTAATGGATGGAGTACTAGGCCTGGAGTCAGGAAGACTTGAGTCCAAATCATATCTTATTTACTAGCCATGTGACCCCAGGCAAGTCACTTAACCTTTGTCTGCCTTAGTTCCTTCAACTACAAAATAAAGACTACGATGACACTTACCTCCCAGGGTTGCTATGAGGATCAAATGAAATAATATTTGTAAAGCACTGAGCTGGCACATAGTAGGTTCTTAATGAATACTTATTCCCTCCCTCTCCCCCAACCTTCCTGATTGCAAAAGTCAGCCTTCTTAGTCACACTGGGAAAACTGATTTGAATTTTTAATTCTGTGGTTTTTACATTTACTCTGAGGTTTTGAGATATGAAGGTTTCAGAGTATGAAAACTGGAAATAATAATAAGATCAGAATACTGTTTCTCTAGCTTATTTTACCTAAATGTGATAAGTAAGACTTTACCTCTGAGGCAAACATGATTTTCTACTGAGTTAAACATGAACAGAGAGAGATTTCACACCTTAAAAATAAGCCTGTCCTTATCTAGCTTCTCAAAACTGTAGCTTTTTATGCAGTAAAGTCCCCTAATCCACTACCATCCTTCCACGTAGTCTTAAGAAAAGAAAACCTAGGATATTATCTTTTTACATGACTAGGAAATGAATGAGAATGCTGTGAGCACAGAGAATCAAACTTCCATAAGCTTTAAAACTTATGGAACTAAATTCTCCTAGTCCTTACCAACTAAAAAGGTTTTAAAATTAAAATGAAGTCACATAAGGTCTTGTCTGGACAAGCCTTCCCAAGCTGCTTCAGATCTGCTTATATTGAAGTCATTTGTGATTTCTCCACTAGACTTGCAACATTTCTAAAAATACAAAGACTGCCCAAGAATAGCAGCATTAATATCTTGAAATAGTACCTCTGTGTCAGTGTCTCTTCCTCTCTGTTGCTTTTTGTCTGACAAAATCCAGCTCTATGCTTCCACCCAGTGGGGTTTCTTTGGTAAAAAAGAAAAAGGCAGACTTATTACATGGAGTGAAGAACCATAAACCAATGGTTCCCAAATGGTTTTGGCCTTAGGACCCCTTTACATTCTTAAAAATTTTTTGAGGATCTTTCCAAAGGGTATTTATTTATAAGTTTTATATATATATTAATATCTACTATATAAGAAATTAAAATAGTGTAGCACTATGATGAAAATATTTTTGACTTTGTGGACCCCTAAAATGGTCTTGGGATTTTCATAGGTCCCCAGACCACATTTCAAGAACCACTGGCAAAAAACCTAATTGCTTTACTTTCTTCATAAGTGCCTGGGTTAATTTTGAAATACATGAATGACTAAGACAGAAGGAGCAGAAAGTAGTGGCTAGAAGATGGTTTATGGAGTTAGGAATTCCTAAGTTCCAATCCTGCTTCTGACACATGCATGAGCTCTTTCCTGATCCTCCCAGATGCTAGTGCCTATCATCACAAAACTACCTTTTCTCTAGCATAATAGTGTCATTTCCCAGTATCTAAATGATCTAAGGATATGAAGAGGCAGTTCAAAAATGAAGAAAGGTAAGGTATTAACAACCATCTGAAAAAATGCTTCAAAAATTACAAATAAGAAAAGTATTCAAATAACTCTGAGGTTCTACCTTATCACCTGTCAGATTGGAAATGATGAAAATTAAAATGATAATTGTTGGAAGGACTATGGGAGGACAGGCACTCTAGTGAACTGTTGGTAGAACTGTGCAGTGATCCAACCATTCTGGAAAGTGATTTGAAACCAGACCTGCAGAGTTACAAAGATGTGCCTTTGCCCCAGTGATTACACTGATAGGCATATATACCCTCAAAGAAATTAAACAAAGAGGGATAACACCAATATGCACAAAAATATTTGTAGTAGAGGGGCAGCTAGGTGGCACAGTGGATAGGGCACCGGCCCTGGAGTTCAGGAAGAACTGAGTTCATAATGCTTCCTAGCTATGCAACTCCGAGCAAGTCACTTAACCCCAATTGCCTCACTAAAAAAATAAAATAAAATAAAATAAATAAATAAATATGTATTTGTTTTATCAAAGAAGAAATGGAAGCAAAGCAGGTACCCATCAATTGGGAAATGGATGAACAATTGATATGAATGTAATAGGATATCATTTGACCATAGGAAATTATAAAAGAAATGGGTTAAGAGAAATTCGGAAATTTATATTACCTTATGAAGAATAAGTAAGCAAATCCAGAAGAATAATTTATACAAGGACCACAGCACTGCAAAGAAAAACAGCTATTAAAAAACTTCAGAACTATGATGAACACAATGACCAATTATAACTGCAGAAGACTGATGATGAAGCATGCTTCCCACCTCTTGGCAGAGATAAACAAGAGGTACAGAATGAGATAAACTTTTTACAGAAAATGTGTACGTGTTTTTTTTTCATAATTATACTTATTTGTTATGAGGGAGAGATTTTCTTTTTCCTTTTTTGGGGGGGTGTAAAATAGGAGGAAGCATTGGAGAATGCTAGTGATACTAAAAAGGAAGAAAAGAGCAACAATTATCCTTTAAAAAACAGTAGAAGACATTTCAGAAGAGTTCACAGGCCTGGTTTAGAATTGCCATGTTAAATTTGAATCACATAAAAAACCCAAGAAATACATAGTAGAAAGAAGTATACATAAGCAAAGTCCAAGTTTCATATACAACCCTCCTTTTATATCTTTCCTTGTAGAATGAAATATACACGTTTGTTAGTGTTCACAAAGTGCACAACATTGATTCCCCCAATGGAATGTAAGCTCTTTGAGGGAATAGAATATTTATTTATATCTATCACAGAAGTAGGCACAGACTTGTGTTTTTTTTTTTATTGATAACTGTGTGACCATGAACAAGTTAATTAACATGACAGTTACCCCTGGACAAATCTCTAAGTTAGAGAGAGTTATAAAGTTACATCAGTAGTATGAGTTGCCTCTCTGACATTTCCTACACCAATGAAATTAGTTCTGGGTCAAAAAATGGCTGAGCATGTTAAACTTCATCATCTATTTTACAAAATGTGTTGCCATTCTGGTGTGAGACCCTGGAATGCAAATGTGTGATTAACCTCTTCAAAATAAATTGGTACAGTGTGGCCTTTAACAAAGTTCATAATCTTTGCTATTAGAGAAGTTCAAATATTTATAATAAGTACATTTGCTGATGCTTTACTGTCTCCATTTAATAATGCTGAAGTGGAGAGGGGATGCAAAAGGATCTATTAGTCCATATAAGTTCTAAGTTGGTGCATATGCTACATTCTGAATAATAATTTGTACATTTGAAACACATTGGGAAAAGTAAAGCAGAGTCATTTTTTCACCTCTATTAAAGTCCCCCTCTGATGCTGCAATATGGCATGAAACTGACCTGGGATTCTCAAAGGCTATGCCAGCAGGTCCTAAATTCAGATCTTTTTATCAAGCCAATAAAAGATTTGAGAATCAGTTTAGTGGTGAACCAATTGTCCATCATCTGAGGATCAACCTGGCCAAGTTCAGAGGGGCTCATCACTGAGCTGGCCACAAGGTGATGAATTTTTCAGCCCCATCAACTCCTGAGATTGTGGAAAGGCTATCAGATTTGTCAATTAAAGAAACCATTAGTAACTTTGAAGAGAACAGTTTTAGTTGTCTGATTGTGGCTGAAAGCCATATTGCTAAGGGATGAAGAGAAAGTGAAAGGAGAGAAAATTGAAGCAGTTTAAGTGTGGAAAAGTTTTTCAAGGAGCTTGCCTAAGAAAAAGAAGAGAGATAAAGGATGATAGCTTGAGGGGGTCATGGCATCTAATGAAGGTTTGTTTAAAGATAGGAGAGACTTTGGCATGTTTAAAAGTTTAGGTTTAAAGGTTTAACATTTAAAGGTTAAAGGTTTGGCATGTTTAAAGGTTTAAAGGGAAGGAAGCAATTGATAGAGAGAATGATGATACAAGAGAGAGGAAAGAACTGAAGATATAAACTACTGGAGAAGAAGTGGGGATGGAATCAAACGTACATGTAAAAAGATTGGCCTTAGAAATATCTTTGTCAGAAATTGAGGGAAAGGAAAAGAGAGAGGGAATATGAAGATGGTATCAAGATGGAATGTAGAAAATGGGAAAAGAAAGAGCTTCTATGAAATGGCCTCAAAGGTGTTTGGTTTTTTTTTCAATAAAGAGGCAAGGTCCTCAGTTGAGAGGGGGAAATAGGCAGGTGTGTGGGAATGGGCTGGAGTTTGAGGGCAGAAGAGAATGTTTGGAACAGCTGTTGTGGGGCATGAGATTGAGAATCAATTGGGGAAGAATAAAAAGAAGGCCCCAGTTGGGGTTAGTTGTAAAGTAACCAGTCAGCATGATTGTGGGACTTCCTCCAGCTTCTTTTCAACAGCTTATTAGTAGGAGTGGAAAAGTCATGTAGTATATAACATGATATGTAGTAGTATTGGGTAGTATGACCCTAAATAGATCAAGGCATCCTGGCATAGTGGATAGAGTTGGTTTTGGCCTTAGGAAGAAATAGGATCATGCTCTGACTCTGGGCAAGCCACGATTGTCAGTGATTTGGGAAGTTTTCTAAGACCATTAGTTGCAGAGTTATTGTGTTGCTATCTTCATGATATGGTTTCTTCACTCAGGAGTTCCTTTCACCAGTGTGGTCACAAATCTTGTTTCTAAAAAGCATATGTCAAAGACAGTCTTGAATTTAAAAATTAAATCACAAAAATATAGAACAAAGTCTTGCCTTTTCAGTTTTAGCTGCAAGTGATGAGATAAGGATCAAATCTGAAATTTGATGGTCATCTGAAGACATAAAAAGAGACAAGGAAATGCACACAATTATGGACAGTGAGTTGGTACATAGAAACAGGAAGTTAAAACAGAAGATGACAGGTTTACATATTGTCTCGGTCACGTCTTAATTTTGTGATTATAGACAAGTCATTTAATTTCTCAGGGATTTGGTATCTTCATATGTAACAGTGGGGTGATTGATTTACTCAACCTTATACCACTTAAAGTAATAAGGTGTCTAATTAAACAACTTCAATCACAGGCCTTAGACTAAAATTTGAAAGGTTCTTTGAACTTGAATTTTGTTCATAGTTCAGCCATGCTCCAGCGACCCTTTGTAAATTATCAAGCAAGCTGACAGGTAATTCGTTTAAGACGTTAGAGTGAGCATGCATTTCCAGCACATTCCCAAAGAGGAGCCACTGGAAATGTGTTTGGGAATGGGGGGAAGGGAGGAGAAGAAGAGGCCTTGGCTTTAGCCTTTGCCAGTTCTCCTTTCCCTCTACACCACTGAACAGAAGAGGACCCTTCAAGGTTCATGGGATCCAGAGGATGTTGCACTTACCATCCTTCCATCAGTGTCCCATAATAATTGCTGATCAGCTGATGGCAGTGTCTGCACTGGGGGCCAAGGACAGAGGGACTCAAATACTGTAGGCTTGAAGAAAACGCTCCTCCATATTCCCACAAATGGGAGACAAGGACTTCCAGCATCCGGGAACTGTGATTACCCCCCTTACCATTTGTGCTCTCTAAACCTTAGCCCACTTTACCCTGGACTCTCTGCATGTACTTTCGAGAGAGTCACAGACTCATGGGAAGATTTTTGTAGCAATATTCTTACTATTCCACCTAAGTAAATCTATCACCTTTCTAAAATCTACTTAAGGCTGGATGACTGAAGTGACTCTCAATTGGTAATGTTGGAGGGAGGCATACCAGTAAGGATGCAAGTCAATGACTTGGGAGAAAATTTGCCTTGATTCTTGAAGAGTGTCCCTAGAACCCTAAGGTAAATATCTAACTGGACTCTCTTTCTGGAAAAGTGAAGTTAGTGGGAAAAGTGATAATAATTTGCATTACCTACCACACTGAGTAGTTATGAGAAAAATTCTTTGCCAGACTTATAGCACTAAGTGTTATTAATATTATTATTGTATGGCAGCACATTGACTTATGTGCTTTCTATTTCCTACCTATTCTACAAAAATGAAATGACTCCGTGGGGAAGCCAGAGGGAGGGTGTTAATGCCTATTTTTCAATAACTATGTCATTGTCATCTAGTCATTTCAGCCATGTCCAACTCTTTGTGACCCCATTTGGGGTTTTCTTGGCAAAGATACTGGAGTGGTTTGCCACTTCCTTCTCTAGTTCATTTTAGAGATGAGGAAACTGAAGCAAACAGGGTTAAGTGATTTGCCCAGGGTCACACAGCCAGTAAGTGTCTGAGGTCAGATTTGAACTCAGGCAGATGAGTCTTCCTGTTTCCAAGCCTGGTGCTCTCTCCACTGTACCACCTACTCACACTCAATAACTGTAATTTATATTAAAAGGAATGTTGGTTGGGTGACACAAAACAACCAAAACTGAATGTTGCAAAGTTATAAAGAATCAACTTTTCCCCAAAGAAGAAATATGAGAACAAACTTCCCCTCCCAACCCCAATACCTTTACAGAGGTAGAGGATTTACCAGTGTGGAATACTGTATACAGCAACAGATTATTTTTAAATATATTAATAAGTATGGTTTGGTTTTTGCTCTTCCTTTTTTTCTTTTAAAAAAATTTGTTGGGGAGGGGGGCAGCTAGGTGATGCAGTGGATACAGCACCAGCCCAAAAGTCAGGAGGACCTAAGTTCAAATCTGGCCTCAGACCAAACACTTGACACTTATCAGCTGCGTGATCCTGGGCAAGTCACTTAATCTCAATTACCAAAAAAAAAAAATTGTTATAAGAGATGGATGGCTCTCTGAGAGAAGGCAAAGAACAATATATGGAAAAATTAGGTGACAATAAAAAAAAATCAATAAAAATCTATTTTTAAATGTAATTGGTTGAATGTGATGAACTTCAGCATTCTGTTCTTTGAAAGATCAGCTATCATTCCCATACTTTGCTATTTTGAGTCTGGTTACACCAACTCTCCAATACCTTTCATTACATTTTATTAGCTTAGCAAATCTAATCTAATCTCTGTATCTCTGGTAACCATGTCAACCAACTAATCAGAATTTATACTTATTGCATAAAATAAAACTAAAGAACACTGAGGTGGGGGACCAGCTTGTACCATGGAAACTATAGCCAATTCCAAGGATTTTCATCAACAGAGTTTGAGCTGAAAGCTGTCGCTGAATTCCACAATGTGACCATCCAAAAATATTTTCAACAAGAAGAAGCAGAAAACTAGCTTGTCCTTCTTTTATAGAGGCAAAAACCAGGTTCCAGCATTGTCTTAAGTAATAGTTTATAGGGAAGGTTCTCAGTAAGACTCCCCTTCTAACAGGGTACCACTCATTTGACCTTTACCACATACTACCTTATATTGTTCATTTGCTTATTATGTTCCTTTGTATTGATACCCATAATTGTGTCAGGCTCTTTGAGAACAAGAATCATCTTTTTTACTTCTTTAAAAACTACCATGGTATGTAATACAAAAACACTTCCTGAACATGTCCAGGCCATTCAGTCTTAACTCAGGCTATCATTCCCACCTCTTCCCCACTAGAACCCTGGACTATATCCCCTGGAGCTACCTGGACTTTGAGAAGCCAGCTCTGTCCTTGTCTTGCCTGGATATATGCCTTCACAATGCTTCTAATCCATGCCATACCACCATATATGTATCCTCAACTCCATCTTACAGGTCATCTTCCTCCATTAAAATGTAAGCTCCATGGGGCTGGATACTGTCTTGCTTGCTTGTATTCATATACACAGGATTTTTCACAGCACGTGGCACATAGTAAACATTTGATAAATGCTTTAACTATCTATCCATCTATCTATCCAGTTATCTATCTATCCATCACATAATGCCAACATCAGAAGATATACATATGCAACGGGCCATTTCATTCCTCTAGAAAAATTGAAACATTTATTTCAAGTCCCTCACCTATTTTACATATGGGAATTGAGGCCCAGAATAGCTAAGTGACTTGTCTAAGGTTACTCAGTTAATAAGTAGCAGAAGAAGATTTGAACTGAGGCCCTCTGATTCCAAATTCAATGTTATTTCCAGGGTAATACCCTGTCTCAATTCTTCCTGTTATGTTATCCTGGTTGTTGATAATAAGGATGAGGATCTTTGATCTAGGACTGAAAGGGTCCTTAGAGGTTATCATGTCCACCTTCTTCATCTTACCATTAAGGAAAATGAGACTCAAAGGGATTGAGTGATTTGCCTACACACACATACACACACAGAGAGAGCTAGTGAGTGCTTGAGTTAAAATCCAGGTTTTCTTTCTTCAAGTCAGGCACTCTATCTGCTGTAGAATACTTATTCTCTAATTGGTTAATAGTGATATATTTTGATTAATATGTCCTTGACATGGGCATAACACTCTTCAAGGCTCAGAAGGAATTTTAGCAATGTCTGTGGTACCTGGAGTTTAACAAAGATGTAGAATTGGGGCCAGGATTCTCCATGAGGATTTTTTAATTAAAATTAGTTTATTGACTGGAGAAATATTACAGATTTTGAATAAATTGATTTAACTGACCCAGACCATAGAGAAACTATAGGTTTTTCTACTATTCTCATTTTCTATGCCTATCCCCTTTTGGGTCCAGACAAAATTAAGGTGGTAGAGAGGCTTGGAAAAATCTTTTGTTTAACTAATGACCACACAGTCATCCTAAATTATAATCCAAGAACAGGATTTATATGGGATTTGGATATGTATTGAGTTTATGGAATTTCACAATTTCTTAGGACATATTATTCTATTAAGGGGCTTGATGCTTAGATTGTAAAATACTATTGTGGCCACTTAAGTTCTAGGATTTACTTTTGTGTTACCCTTTGGAGCTAATTGGTGTTTATGTTGGATCTAGGTATTGGTATTCTTGGATTCTCTTGCATTTAAGAAAAATGGGACATAAGAAATGGGGATTGGAATCCCCTCCACAAAACAAAAACAAACCCATGACCCTTGGCTCCCATGGTGAAACCATTTGCTACTTTAGCCAGACAAAAACTACTGAATTGTGTGTTCAGAACATTGTACCCAACCAACAATTGGATCAAACTATAAAAAGACTTCCTACATTTCATAGAGGCTTCAAACCTTGGCAAGAAGCAAACGAATGGCTTTGAAAGTGGTTTCAGTTGGCTATTTCACCCACAAGTAGCTTAGTGAGTCTCACAGAGAATATTTCCAGGTGGTCAGAGTAAGTAAGGCAGCCCAAGTTTGGAAAAGATTCTCAATGCTGCAATTGTTTGGAGAAGAAAATAAGCATCTAGTCATTGCACAAAGGGCTCTTTTAGAGTTGTAGCCATTGCAATATATCATTTGGAGGATCACATTTAGAAAATTGTATCTTGAGGACTTTGAATAACACAGCAAATCTTTTTCTCCTTTCATGGACTGAAATCACTAGGTACAGAAAAATTACATTCCAGCGTGCCAGAAAAAAAAATTGCAACTGTGATGGTCACTATTGTTGCTGTTTTTTAGTCATTTTCCAATAGTGTCTGACTCTGAGACCCCATTTGGGATTTCCTTGGCAAAGATATTGAAGTGGTGTGCCATTTCTGTCTCCAGCTCATTTTACGGATGAAAAAACTGAGGCAAACAGGGTTAAGTGACTTGCCCAGGGTCACACAGCTGTCTCAGGCCATATTTGAAATCAGGGAGTCATTTTTAGGATCACTGAAAAACATAGAGAAATGGAAGACACGCTATATAATTGGAGACAGGAAAATATACAAATTTCCGGAAGAATAGAGAGTACCAAATCAAGACATAGGCCAATAAACCTAGCTTCAATTTCTAGTACAAACCCAAAGTGGATTGTTAAAGGAACAGTTTGTGAGCTTTTAGAGGAAGCACTGATAAATTAGTCATTTGACAAGCACTTACTAAGTGTCCATTATGTGTAAACACTCTCCTTGGTTCTGAGGATGCAAAAATAAAATGGTCCCTGCTTTCTTAGATCTTCAGTTCAGAGTTTGGAGGCAGGAGGATACATAAATATAAGTGTATAACATATATATATATATATATATATATGTATAGTGTATATATATATATGTATAGTGTATAACATATATATATATGTATAGTGTATATATATATATATGTATAGTGTATATATATATATATATGTATAGTGTATATATAAGTGTAAGCGAAATAAGCAAGGGGAAAATTGTGGTGGGAAGGCCCGAGCATCTAGGGATATTGGGAAAGGCTTCACGTAGAAGATAACGTTGGAGCTGAGTTTTAATGGAAACTGGGGATTCTTAGAGGCAGAGCAGAGGAGACGGGGCCTTATAGGCATGGGAGGATCATATACGAGGGACAGTAAGAAGGCCATTTTGACTAGACTGTTGAGTATGTGAAGGGAACTCATGTACAATTGACTAACTATTAAACATTACAAACTGGATGTCCTAGAGGCATCACAAACTTACTAGGTCCAAAACTCAACTAATTTTCTTCTCTCTGAGAGTCATTCTTGGCAGAGAAAGCAGAAGCAAAATAGGACTTACATAGATCTTTCTTGTTTCCATCACGTATCATCATCATCTCACTCACCCTAACCAGCAGTGGTATGTACATGGAAGGCTTTCTTTCATCATATACCTCAGCTTGTCCTAAGCCTCAGAGCTTCTAACTTTATTGTTACAAGGCTATGTCACTCTTCTAAAGTGATCCTAAGTTACCTGCATTTGCTTTTATCTTCTGTGCATGTCTTTTTTTTAAAATGTGAGTTTGATGAATTTCCCCTGAAGCCACTAGTCTCTTCAGACCATTCTCTTTTATCTTCCTCTTCAGAATCATTTGTATTTCTGTCATCCATTTTATTTTGGAGAGGATCTCATCTCTCACCAAATGGAATTTTTGTTTCTAAGATTTCTAAAATTGTAGGAATCTTCTCCCCAAATCTACTGTGTCTAATGATGTCTGACTTCACCTCCTTATCTACCACAAATTCTGAAATGAAGTGGTTGCTTCCTACCGAAGTCTTCCTTATACTTCCACATCCAGATTTGTATTGGTGAGAATGAGGCACCAAACGGTTACCATGATCACATCTTCTATACTTTGAAGAATTAAATCAATAATTTTTAAATCAAAAATTTTCCTAGAGTTGAAATCTCCCATCAATGTCAAATCATCCCTCTGTCAGCTTTCTGAACTCTTCATCCATTTCTTCCTTCTGTTAGGGTCTTATATAATGTACACTTCTTAAAAAAAAATGATTACATTTCTCTCTTCACTGTTTCTCAACCAAATTACCTCCATCATATGTTACCTCTGTCTGACTAATGAATTTCTTCACTAGAATTAGATTACTGGGATAGAGGAATTACTATATTTGAAGCTAGAAAACCTGGATTTGAACCCTAGTTTTGGTGTGTGCTGTTTATGTGCCCTTGGACAAATCATTTGGCCTCTCCAATTTAGTTTCTACTTTTCTCATCTAATAAATGAGAATATTAGGTTAGGCCATCTCTAATGCCTTTCCTGCTCTAATTCTGTGGTCTACATCATCTTTTATTTAATCTGTTCCTCTTGAATGTGCTGCATTCTTCAATTTCTATGTGTGGGTCAGGAGTCATACTCTACCGCTCCATGAGCAGGTTTTCACCAGCTTATTGATACTCCATTAAGCCCCTGTACATTTTGCCTATCCCTTTCCAATAGAGACTCCCAGGAACATAGCAGATTACAAGAACTTCCAAAGAATTGTAAGGGAAATTGCAATTCAATGACCTGGAAGAAGCAATGGGAGTGTAGTCTGGCTTTCTAAGGCGGCCTGAAAAGACAGGGGCAGGGGGAGACAGGAAAGGGAACCAGAGAGTTGTGTAAGATGAGATATGTGTGTAAGCATACAATTCTAAGAGTTCTCAGTTTAACATTTTTTTTTCTTTCCCTTGGAGAGACCTCTGCCTAGATTTTATTTTATTTTTTTTTTTGCTGGATTAGAGAAAGAAGAGGAAGGAAAAGCTAACCACAGGACTCTGTCCTTTTCTTGCCATGTGGTAGGCAGTGAGGGAGAGGCATACTGCTCTGTTGGCCATGAGCAGGGAAAAGCAGAATAGAAAAAGAGAATACTTTGTGAGGCTGTTCATGGACTTGGTACAAACTAGGTGAATCAAAAGTGTAGTAGGCAAAGAGATGAAGAGTAGGGAATAGTGGGAATGGACATAACATCCAGACCAAAGTGGAACAAGCTAGGCTAGGAGCTGCCTACGATACAGCTGATATCATTATCATCTTGGTGAGATCAAGCAGAATTCAAAGTCAAATTCTGTTTTCTCAGAACTTTTTTTTTCAAACATTCCCAATCGCTTTTGATTCTCAAATTGCCTGGAAGGAGTGGAGAGGTGTATGTATGTGTTGGGATGGGAGGGGAAGAGTAACCCAAGATGCAATGACATAGAAGCTTTCTGTTGGAAGTTTTGTTTTATTGTTTGATTAATTATCCCATGCTACCTTATTGCATTAATATATAACATGGCCAGTTGTGGTGAATAGCTGATCCTCTGAGGTTAGGGGGTTGTCATTGTGGAGATAAAGATGACTAATTGGCTTGACAGGTTGGGGGGATATTTTTGGAAATTTGGAGTATACTCTAGAACAGTTGTGGGGAACCTACAGCCTTGAGGCCACAAATGGCCTTCCAGGTCCTTGGGTGTGGCCTTTTGACTGAATCCAAGTTTTATGGAACAAATCCTTTATTAAGGGGATTTGTTCTGTGAAGTTTGGATTTAGCCAAAGGGCCACACTTGAGGACCTAGAGGGCCATATGTGGCCTTGAGGCTGCAGGTTCCCCTCCCCTGCTCTAGATCATACCACTAGACTTTCTCTAAATCTTAGAGAGCTCAGTTAACCCACTCATGAACAGAGCAAGAGGCGTGAGAGGTCAGGGATGGGGCTATTCACAGGTATCTGGAGCACCATCCAATGTCCAAACAGTATATTATGTCCCCTCATTTAATATTTCTTTGAATTAGAGTGATAGAATGACTGATTAATAAGGGACCAGTCTTTAGAGCATTCACACTATGCTTGGCTGACAATCCACACAGAGGTTTTCTGAGCCTCCCTCCATAAATGCAGAGGGAAGAGATTTTCCCTCCACAATTCAGAACATATGCAATTAGTCAGAATGTTTTCTGATAGCTTATTTTTAATTGTCTCATAATATTAATATGCATATGAGAGTTTGCAACAGACAAAGCGGCTTTCACTTCCCTTCCAGCTTTAGAATGAGGAAGTACAAGAAATGTTGTGAGCCTATCAAGAGGGGAGGATGGGCACATGGCTCCGCTAGTTCATCATCTTTTGTGTTTATTCTTTCCTGATTTTGGGGAATGAGTATCAGAAATGGAAGAGATCAAGCTAAAACTCTGTGAGTTTTGAAAAGAAGAAGAATCACCAGAGTAGATAGCAGAGTCTGTTGGTAGCTAGGAGTCAATTCTGAGAAGCAACACGCTTGACCTAACCCCACAGTGGACTAATCCAGCAACCAAGACACCAGATCCCACAAGCAAGGGAGCAACTCATCCACTGGTTCTTCCAAACCCAGATGTGATCTTGGGCAGGGGGAGAGGTGGACTGAGGGGAGGAATATTTAGTAGTCACAACTTTAACTTGAGCTCACTCTCCTTAGGTGGCATAGGAGAGTTTGCATCCAGTTTGAGAGGTTTTTATCCCATGGTTCCTGCTCTATCTTCTCAGTCAATATTCCTTTGTAAAAGCGAATTTATATTAAATGGTTAATTGATATTGAAGAAAACCAAGCTGGTCAAATAGATATTGAAGAGCATGATGAATGATCATATTGCACTATTCCCCCACCCCTTCAGCATTACTTGTAGGACCCTAAAAGGGAGTGGTTGCCAAATGAACTTGGAAGACCCAACCCACTAGTAAGAGTTGGGAGTGACAGTCTAGAGACTTTGTTACACAAAGGGACTCATCCTGGGACAAACATTAGACCCTTTGTATGAGAAATGTTCTACCTCCTCTATCTGCATTTCTGGAAGCAGGCTTACCAAGCCTCCATATAGATTGGCAGCACAGCATAGTGTACATGTACTAAGGACTAGGTGCTCATTGGCCAATCTTCCCATTACAGTATCAAAGAATAGGCATAAAATTGAATGCCTATTGATTAGAAAATTGTGTCATATGAATATGATAGAATTTTTTTATGCTGTGAGAAATGATCATAGGAAGAGTTTAAAGGAACATGGGAAGATATGATTGAATTTAGGCAGATTGAAAAGTACAAAACCAGAAAAACCACTACCCAATGACTAAAATAATATAAATGAAAAGGTCACTAAAAGGAAGTCAAACTCAGAATTGAAAATTGTTCACTAATGGTCCTAGAGAACAGCTAATAAAATTTACTATCACCTCTAAGAAGAGAAGCAAGGGACCAAGAGAGCAGTGTCACATACATTGCCATACACCATTATTATATCATTTGTTTTTCATTCACTTTTAAAGGGATGATTTAATTGCTGGGTAGAGTATATGGAGATAGATGCCTAGAAATGCTAGTGGTGACCTTGGGTGAGTTATGTCATCACTCTGGGCCTCAGTTTCCTTATCTGTAACATGGGAGGGATCAGAGTAGAAAGTCTCTAAAGTCTCTTCCAGCTATAATTCTTTGTTCCTATGGTCTATAAGTCTCTCAAACTATGATCCTATGATTGTTTTTGTTGCCCATGTATATGCTTTTTATAATTAATGATCAAACAGTGTGGTATAGCGGATAAAAAACTGGCTTCAAAGTCAGGAAGATCTGGAACAAATACTCTCTCAACACTCCAGGCAATTAGCTAAGTTACAGAGAAGTCCCTGACCTATGTTGATAGAGTTTCTTCATACAAGGAGCTACTTATGCAAGTTAAATCATTAGTGTAGTCTCTGTCTAATTATCATATTTCCCTTAGCTTAATTTCAATGTTCCCTTTAGGCAACTTGGAACCTTGCAGCCCTGCTGCTCCCTATCACTCTCTCTGTTGCAAATCTTCAGTATTCCAACTCTAAATTTGTGGTCCTCTGATTCTATCTAAAAATAAAAGGCATAAATAAAACAAAAATGTGTCTACATGCATATGTGAACACAAACACATGTGTGTGTGCACATGGCAAGTTGCTTGGAAAAAGAATGGAGGTTTCAAAGGGCACAGTAAAATGAGATTTAAAAAAGGTGAGCAATGGTAGAAAGCATGGAAATAAATAATGTTGGTCTGAATAAGAGAGGTTAGTAAGGAGATAGTGTTTGTAGGGACTCAGCAAATTACAGTGCAAACCAGGATGATATGTCAACACTAAGGGAGAAAGATTGTTTGTGTGGTAGATAAATAGTGAAAGATCTTCAAGAATTAATTGGCTCCAAAGCACTAATGATAATGGAATGCATTGCTCAGCACCTAGACTTTAGACTCCATGTCCAGACTCTTGAGATTTTTTAAGCTCTATCACATAGGAGTCCTGAAATTTGAAGGGACTTTATCACCAGCAGTGAGGTCTGGGAACATAGACAGATCATCAAAACAGTAGTGATATTTGCTGAACACGACTTCATCCATAGATTGAATGGTTAGAGGCTGCTGTTTGGCAAATTGAAGTGGGGTGATGACAAGCAGATTGGTCCGAAGTACTTAAATAATACACTGATGAGCAGCTTCAGAAAGACAAAGCCAAGTCAGGGACAGCTGGGAAATGCTGCACCAGGCAGATCAATCTGGTGTGCAGTAATTGGAAATGGTAACTCCTTTTGAACAAGGGTATTAGACAGATTGCAAATCTGAGAGGTGGAATTATCAACAGAGGCTGATTCTCCAATAGCAGATGCAGCCATAAATCAGTGTGCAGCCAGCACCCACAAACAAGGGTGGAGCATCATACGGTTGGTGCCAACCCAAGCCTTTCACAAGCTCTCCAAATTGGGCCTTCCATAGTTTAACCCTCATTCCACTCACACAGAAATAAACAGTTATTACCAAAATAATAATAATAATAATAAATCTGGTTCCCAAGAAAATAGAAGTTTGATCACCCTTTGTATCCCTTTATATCTACTTAATCAAAGACCTGAACTCTAAATCTGGGGAAAGAAATAACAGTGTTGACTGAGGCAATGTCATCTGAGTACACTGAAAGAAACATCTGGGTTCTCTAACATATCTGGCTTGAGTTCCAAAGGTTTCAACTATTAGAAGAAGAAGAAAGAAAAAGCCTTTAGACTTTCTAGACTGGATGATTTACCAACTTGGAAAAACAGCCAAATTTAGATTCCAACAGGTCCATCTTGTAATTACTGTATAAGGATTTCCAATTTCTTCCCATTCAACTAGGCCAACTATTCCCTAAAATGTAGGAGAAAATTCTAAGCGTGTAGATATAAATGTAGACGTAGACATAGACATTAATCTGGATACCAATGGCAGTGTAGAAATGAGGCAGTGTGGCATGGGAGACACAAAACTGGGTTCAAAGCTAGGAAGACTATGTTCAAGTCTTGCTTTTGACATATTCTGGCTGTGTGACCTTGGGCAAGTCACTAAATTTCTCATCACTCTAGGTCAGATGTGTCAAACTCAAATAGAAACAGGAGTCGCTAATCTGTATGTTAAGGATCCCTGCTGGTTGCATATAATAATAATGAACATTTATATAATGCTATATGCCAGGCACTGTGCAAAGTATTTTACAATTATTATCTCATTTGATCCTCACAGCAACCTGGGGGGGGTGCAATTTTATTATCCCCATTTTATAGATGTGGAAACTGAGGCAAACAGATTAAATGACTTGGCCGGCGTCACACAGTAAATGTCCATGGCTGAGTTTGAACTCAGGACTTCCCGACTCCAGGTCCAGCACTCTATCCACTGCACCTCTTACCTGCTAGTTTTTAAATGGAATATTCTCTATGTTTTGTTATATTTTCTTTATTTTATTCAGTCTTCCTCAATTACATTTTAGTCTGGTTCAGAGGTATCTGACATCTCTGCTCCAGGCAATTCTTTAGGACTTGAAGTTACAGAGAAGATGCCAACCCATGATGAATGGGAGAGGGGCTTCCTCACGTGTCCCAGTGAAACCCTAGATCTTGTCCCTTGGCTTTATTCCTCCCTTGCTAGGTGTAGCTAAGTCGAATTTATGTGCATCTATCAACCCATATACATATGTGTATATAGATAAAGATGGATAAGATGAGGAGAAAGGAGAAAGGGGGGAGTGGGAAAAGAGGGGGAAGGAGAGCAAGAATAGAGAAGCTAGCTCAATGATACTTGAATAACTGTCCCCTAATGTCCCATAAGAAGTCAGCTGGCAGTAGCTCACAACTCCAAGGGGTTGCTATGCAACCAAAGTGAGGGAAATGAGGATTTCCAGTCACCAAATATGCTCACATAAATTCACGACCTGGAATAAAACTAGTTATGTGTTTATGTAGGCACAAACACTGTGTGAATTATCAGATAGTGATGAAAGGATAAAAGTTTTTTAGCTAGAAGAAAAAAGCAAGGAAAGCAGTTTATTTTTTTAGGTTCCCTTCCCCCACCTTTTCTTCCCTCCCCTAGTGAAAAGCTGACAGAGCCCAATGGAGTTAATTAGGTTTTCATTTAATTTGATCATTCTGACTCCTGTACCAGTTATATAGCAAGTAGAAATGGACAGTAGGTGGACGGTCAGCAATTAAATTGGAGAACCAACCTATGCCCCTGAAAAACCTCTCTCTCAGATTGTATTTTATTTTTTATTTTTTGACATGACTAAGTGAAACTAGAATCTGTCTCCAAAGAAAACGATTCTAAATCAAGGCTGGTGGAAATTTTTCCAAGACTGAAGGTGTGCTTTGCAGAAACTCAGCCTATGTGTTGGTATAGCCTGAGGCCCTGGTACAACCCCCTTGAATCTAGCCTGCATGCTGCCCTCTGAGGTATTTCATGAATCCAAAAACAACACAGGGAAGTCTGAATGGAAAGACCATTTCTCCCAAATCCAAACATATCAAACTTTGGATGACCTTGCTCCTCTAAAAAGGCCTAGAATTCCCTGAGGGTGAAATAAAGATCGACTTCATTTAGGGGAGATAGAGGTGAAGGATGAAGACAATTTCTGAAGGGTAGTTGTGAAATGGCGTGCCTTTCACTTACAATTTTCTCCTAATTGTGAAATTGCAATACTCACACCATACTGGGAATCTTGGCCAGTCTTTCTGATATACTGAATTCAGCACAGATGCTCAAAGTGTTAATACATGTACAACATTATGAGTATTCACTCCTTTGTAAAGTTAGACGTTTTCAGAAATTCAACACAGCATTAGCATGCCCGCTCCCAAGAGGAGGTGGGGAGGTGTGACACATGCTGGTAATTAGAGCAGTCACTAGGGCTGAGGCACACTGCTTCCCTTGGGAAAGAGGGATGGGTTCCAAAGTGGATATAAAACAGAGGCCAGATCAGGTCAGGAAATAGAGTCTCTCAGGAAGCCAAAAACCAAAGGGCTGAGATTAGAAGTGGAGTTAGGGTGGACATTTCAAGCCAGGGAAGTTTACACTTGATCAATAGGCAGGAATGGTGGTAAAATGTAGTAAAAAAGACTGCAACATTTAGAAAAAGCAGACTCAGCTCTGCTATTTATTAACTATGTAGCATTGGGCAAGTCCACTTTCATCATCTATAACATGAGAAGGTCAGACTAGATTATCTTGAAGGCGCCTTCAAGCACCCAAATTCTATTATCCTGAGATCTTATATTGGTTGTCTGATCTGATCCACCTCCCCAGATCTTTAGCCTTTAATGGGGACAGCATGGATTGCCCATCCCCATTTTGCTCTAAAGTGTCAGTGTGGTCCCAAGGTCTGCCATCCTGAGAGCTGTAACCAGGGCAGAGCAATTAGGACTCTGCCTAAGAGTGCTGAATTCTGTGACAGAGGGCTTTCACAGCATTTACACTCACACAACATACAAGAAACTGATGATAGCACCTAGTTAGCAAGGGAAAGGGAATAAGCATTGATGTAGCACCTACGAGGTGCCAGGGACTGTACCAAGAAGTTTACAAAAATTATCTCATTTATTTTATTACCTCATTATCTCACTGCAACCTTGTGAGGTAAGCGCTGGTGTTATCTCCATTTTAGCATTGAGGAAAATGAGGCAAAGAGAGATTAAGTGAATTGCCCCAAGCCACACAACAAGTGTCTGAGGCTGAATTTAAACTCAGATTTTTCTGAGTCCAGTCCCCTACACCATCTAGTTGTCAGACCAGGTGCCAGTAGACATGGTAATTAAAATAGGAAGCTGCCAGATGGTGTACTTAATATCCCATCATTGCGAAACCCTAGTCCTCTGTAGTCTGTCCCAACCTACTTCACTTACCCTGTGTGGCAGACTCTTGAACAGTGGGCCTCTGTCTCCCTCTACTTGACTGTGTTATGGGTTCTGGCTCCACCAATTAGTCATAGTCATCAAAATTTCTAGCTACAGCCATGCCCTTCTTGACTTAGCTTATTTGTAAGGCTGTGGACTCAGGCACCACCTTGGTCTAATATCATAGTTGACTATAAATATACAATGAGTGGCAACCACACTTCTACTGATTAAATTACCATAATAGTTGTCATTTATATAGCACTCATTTGCAAAAGTGCCTTACATCATCTTATTAGTCAATCCTTACACAAATAATTAATTTCATTATTCCCATTTTATGGATGAGGAAATTCAGAAAGAGGTCAGGTTGCTTGCCAAAGAATATAGAGTAGTCAAGGTAGAATAAAAATTCACATTTCCTGAATTGCAAATTAACTAATTTTATTGAAATATGTTAGATTTCCTTAAAGCCTGAAAAAGCTTAAACATTCCATTCCATTTGAGTCAAACAAGCAATGATTTAGTAAATGGTTGTGACTAACAAGGCCCCATGATAGGCTCTGAGGATACAAAGCCAAGAAGAAACTGCCCTGCCTTCAAGAAACTTCCATTCTACTGTGGGGATATAGCATGTTTTCAAGTACTTAAATACAAATTACGTAGAAAGTAATTTCCAGAGAGAGAAAATACTAGCAAAGGTGGACGGGGGAGGAATACGAGGAGGAGAGGAAAGAATGGTTAGAAAATACATTCCAGTAGAAAGTGGTACCTGAGCTCTGCTTTGCAGGAAGCTATGTATTCTATGATGTGGCAGTAAGGTGAGAGTACTGTACTTTGCAGACCTGAGGAATGACTTGTGCAGAGGCGCTGGATTAGGGGATGGGATGCCAGTTCAAACTGAGAGGTCACATAACATGACAATAAAGATGTCAAAAAGCTATAGATATGTGAAAAAGCCCACTACAATGCTCCTCTTCCAATGCCTTGTCATTGTGACAAGTGATCTTGAGGTCTCAAAGGCTGTCCTACAGGAGCACAAACTCTATCCAGTCTTGTCAAGCAGCAAAGGGTTCATGTACAGACCAAGATCAGAGTGTTCTGCCAAATGCTAGGGGCTTAATAAATGTTTGTTGACTTAGCTAATTGACAGAATGTTGGTCTTACTCTCCTTTGCCTACTGAGTGTCTGTCCTTGAAAGCTCACCTCAAAGAATACTTCGTTTTGCCAGTTTTCTCTGATGGGTCAGTAATGACCTTGTTCACCCTACCCCCACGCATACCCCAGACCTGACATAATACTTCACTGCATTCTCTTTGACCCAAACATACCACTTCTAGGTCTGGATCCCAAAGAGGTCATTAAAAAAAGGGAAAAGGGCCCATGTGTACAAAAATATTTATAGCAGCTCTATTTGTGGTGGCCAAGAACTGGAAATTGAGGGAATACCCATCAATTGGGGAATGACTAAACAAATTGTGGTATACGAATGTAATGAAACACTACTGTTCCATAAGAAATGATGAGCAGGCTGACTTCATAAAAACCTGGAAAGACCTACATAAACTGATGCTAAGTGAAGTGAGCAGAACCAGGAGAACATTGTACACACTGATGGCAACATTGTGTGATGATCAGCTTTGTTAGACTTAGCTCTTCTCAGCAATGCAAGAATCTAAGAGCTCCAAAAGACTCATGATGGAAAGTGCTATCCACATCCCGAAAAAGAGCTATGGACTCTGAATGCAGATCAAATCATACTATTTGCTTTCTTTCTTTTTTTTTCTTTTTTTTGCTTATTTCTTCTATCTCATAGTTTCTGCCACTGGTTCTAATTCTTCTTTACAACATGACTAATGTGAAAATTAATATGAATGCATATGTATAGCCTACATCAGATTGCATGCCATCTTGGGGAGGGGAAAAGGGAGAGAGGGGGAGAAATGTAGAACTCAAAATCTTATGGAAGTGAATGTTGAAAACTAAAAAGAATTAATTAATTTTTAAAAACACATAATACTTCATTTTATAACTATAAAAATTAACATGTTATTAAGGGTTCTTAACTTTTTCGTGTGCCATAGATCCCTTTGGCAGTCTGGTGAAGCCTATGGACCTCTTCTCACAATGATGTTTTTAGATGCATAAAATATAAGCTTATAAAGAAAAAAAACAATTCTATTGAAATACAATTATCAATAAAATGCTTTATAAAAACGAGTTCAACAGAAAACTTGGAGGAATCAATTGACACATTAATATTGACAGTGAAATTGAATCCATAGAATTCAAAGAGTTCACTGAGAGGATGGATAAGACCATAAAGTAGAAGAGCCAAGTAGGAGACTTGGAAGAAAACCATGGCTCAGTGGAGAAGAATCCAGCATAAGAAAATGAGAAAGGGCAAGACATTCAAAAGGAAAACCAGGCTTAAATTGTCAATAAACATTAATTGACAATTGGTATTCATAGCAAACGTTCTTTGCCTGACAATCAGCAAACTGATATACTGCTGGAGAAACTGAATCAGTGGACTTGTACGGTGATATTCCAAAGAAAATCAGGAGACAGAGAGAGGCTACAAGTAAATGAGAGGATGCCTCACAGGTTCCCCATAGAGAGACAATTAAGGAGTTGACAGGGCTGATATTATAATAGCTCATATTTACAAAGCACTTACAGGATTGCAAAGTGTTTTTTATAAATGTAAATAAATAAATAGATAAATAAACAAGCAAACAAATAAATAAATGAATAAGTAAATGAACCAAAAAAAATTGAGCCTCATAGCAATCCTATGAGGTAGGTTCAACAGGTATTCAATGAAAGGAAAAAAAGAGAATTTCATAGGGCACTTGGTTTTCTCACCTTTTAGCCTTTGTGATGAGCACAAATAAACAGATAAACATGTAACCTATGGTACCTTATGTGCCAGTACCTAATGGAAAAGACAGAGAATTCTATGAAAGATTTGACAAGATCTTTCAAACTAAATCAACATACACTTTGATATTTACTAACTTCAGAAGGAAAAACTAAAAGAAACTATGATACAGAATCAAGAAAAAAAGAAAACAAAGGTTGTAGATGTTTGCATATCATGAATACTTCCCTTAAGAAGTGAGTGAGGTTACTAAATACGATGAGCAGCAAACATATCACATAAAAATAAAATTAATTATATTCTAATACGCAAAAATGACCAGTTATCAACACGGTCATTTCAGAATCAACTATTAGTCATCAGATCACCTGCAATCTCTTTAAACAAGCTGTGAAATCCCCCAAAATTATAATGGGCAGAAGTAAAGTCATTTCTTTATCAGCATTTTGTAAAGCTTACAAAAAAAGATGTGATAGTATCAAAAAAGACACTGATACAAAAAAAAAAAAAGACATACCAGTGAAGATTATAGAATCACTGAGTTGGAAAATACTTCAGAGGTCATCTATTCCCCACTTATCCTGAATAGGAATTTTCCCTACAACATCTCTCACCAGGAGTCATTCAGTCTCTGTTTGAAGGCTTCCAGTAATGGAGTGACATTATCTCCCGAGGACATCCATTTCATTTTCAGACAGTTCTAATCTATTATTATATTTCCTTACATAAAGCTGGATATCTGTCTCACTCACACATTGTTCCTACTTTTGAATTCAACACACAAGAAGAATAAGTCTATTGCCTCTTCTACATGAGAGTCCCTAAAATATTTGAGTATAGCTGTCATGTTTGCTGTAAGTCATCTCTTCTTCAGGTTCCTTCTGATGATCCTGTTATCTCCTGTTTTTTAGTCCTCTTGCCATTCTAGCAGCCACGTGCTGGACATTTTCTAGGCTGCCAATTTCCTCCCTAAAGTGTGGTGGCTAGGACAAAATTCAATACTCCAGTTATGGACTGGAGTAATATTAACGTTTGAGTTGCTTATACTGGAAACCTTGTCATTTAGAACACACTGATATTTCAAGGTCTGTTACTTGGCACCAATCCTTTTCATGACACACTTTATTTGAGAAACAGACAGATTGATTATAGAAACCACTAGATTTTGTTGTTGTTAACTTTTGTTACTATTGAGTTATGGTATATTTTTCTGCTGGGTGTGATAGACACCAAGATGATTCCATTATTGGAGAACTTGTGTTCTGTGAAGATACTTGAACCATGTCAAGGACTTGGTGTTTATCTAGTTACTGTGTCAAGGGCAATATTCAAAAACCTTTGTGCCATGCTGTGGACCCATTAGGGAAATGTACAGGATGACAAGTTTATGGGATGGAGATAACAGTGCTATCTGAGCTGCCTTTAACCTCATACGTTCCTTGAAGATGCAACGTCCTAGAGACACAGTTATGTTTGCAGATGCTAGACAGGCAATTTGGTGGCATTGAGAGTGCGTGGGGCAACTATTGAATATCTTTGGTATCTTTCCCCAGGAAGTCAAAAAGGACTTCATGTTAAAATCAGAGGGCCTGCTACAGAGAGCCATAATTAAAAAGGCAATGTCTGTGAAACATAGGAAGTACGATATATTAACTGAAGTGCTCAAGGAACTGATACGTGATGAAATGCCATAGCTATGGATATTGATGTGTAAATACCAAGGATAATTCCTTAGTTACTTAGTGATATAGCGGGGATTGGTGGTTAAGGAATTAGAAGCAGCAATGATAGAGAGAGCAGATAAAAGCAGTAATAAAAGTCAGCACCACGTGGTTCAAAGATAACTCTTCACAGAATCACAAAATCTGAGACTCAGAAGGGACCTTATGGCCATCTAGTCTATCCCATACACAAAAGGAATCCCCACTATAACATATCCAACAAGTGGTCCTCCAGGTTCTGAGAACACCTCTCCTTTCGGCAGCTTTATTTGTAGGGAGAGTTTTTCTTTACCTCGAGTTCAAATTCCTATCTTTGTTGCTTCCACTCTGCTTTGGTCACCCATTCCTCTTTACAAGTGATCTTCCATCCAAGTTCTACTCTCTGGGCTCAAGTGCAACATGTCTACTTATTCTTCATCACAACAGCCCTTCAAATACTTGAAGACAGCTACTATGGAACCCCCAAGTCTTCACTTCTACAGGCTAAACAATCCCAGATTCTTTAGTTGATCCTTAGATAGCATTATCTCAGGCCTTTTTACCAACCTAGATTCCTTCTGGACACTCTGCAACTTGTCTATGCCTTCATCCTCAGGTATGAGCTGTTGAAACCAAAAGAAAGACCGGCTCAGTCCAGCGAAATTCCACAAGACAAGCCTGGGCCAGGTCTATTGGAAAGTATATCAGCATGCAGAAAGAGTCCTCTGAGAAGGGCAAAGAGACTTGAGACCAGAGGTCAGGATATCTTGCTTCAGGAACAGCAAGAACAGATTTTGATCAATACGACCAAGTTATATTTTGGTACTACTGTGGATGAGACAGGCATCTACATGCTGGATATAAGGAAAATAGCATGCCTTGATGTACCAGTGTAGTTTCAGTTGCCTAGGGGTACTAAGTGGAACAGAAGGGGAAAAAAAACTATAATATCAACTATCATGGTCATATATCAAATTCTGGAGGCACAAGTCATATAAGTAAGTCCAGTACCTTCATACTTAATTGACAGACAGAGGGCCTTGAATAAGTGCATGCTTAATGAATATTCATTGGAATTAGATTGCATTTGCTTCAACGCACATTTTGGCACTCTTCAAACAGACCAGAAAGAGTTTAAAAAGTGCCTATTAAAGGAGAAGCTCACAGGTTTATTATGACCACAGGGGAAGTTGTCACACCTCAATACCAAGACAATATTAAAGGAATGCTAGGACGCTAGTGCCCAGTTTGGGTTTTTAGAAACATATTCTTATGTATGATTCATTTTCTATTCCAATTGATTTTTCTGCTTTCTGATGTATTTTAGGAATTAGTGACATAAACTATATTCTATCTCTTTCTCAGTGGTTTTTCACCAGTGATCCCCTATGCCTGGAATGAAAATAAATTTTCAAAACACAGCTCAGGTACCGCCTGTATGAGGTCTTTCCTGATTCCTACCACCCCTAGTTATTAGCACTCTCTCCCTCTTGAAATTGATTTTTTGTTATTTCATGTTGGTTTACTTGCATCATGTTGTATCCTCCAGTAGAAGGTAGGAACCTAGAAGTCTGTTTCAAGGTTAGTTTTGTGTCTCCAGCACCTAGTATAATGCTCTTTACATTGTTGTTGTTGTTCAGTTGTTCAGTTGTGTCTAACTTTTCATGACCCCTTAGAATATAGTACTCCAATACTGTTCATGATGTTTTCTTGGCAAAGATACTGGAGTTTTTTGCCTTTCTCCAGTAGATTAAAGCAAACAAAGGTTAAGTGATTTGTCTAGGATCACATGGCTAGTAAGTGTCTAAGGTCAGACTTGAATTCAGGTCTTTCTGACTCCAGGCCCAGCATCCTATCCACTGAACCACCTAGCTGCCCTGTACATAGTAGGTGCTTAATGCTTCTTCAGTTGAATTAGATTGAACACTTTGCCTAACTGGAACCTATGTCTATCAGGAGTTCAGGTGCCCACATTTTGCTTTCAAGTTACATCAGGTAGACAAGGCTTCCATAACCCACCTATCATCATGAGGCGATGAACTAGCCTTCCTCTTTACTGAACAGCTCATCTCCACCAATTCCAGTTACTTCCAGTCTGTCTTTTCCATTCCAGACTCCTTTTCGCTTCCTATCTAATTTATCTGCTTCACTTAATCTGTCATTCTACTCACCTTCATTTGTAGTTGCCTTTTCCATCTCTTCCTCTCCCCAGGATTTGGATCAGGGTGCCCTCCCCAGCTATACTTATTGAAGAAATAATAACACTCCACCCAAAGCTTCCCACAGGGGACTTCCCACAGGTCCCTTCTTAGCATGCGTTCAAACTTCACTGTCAAACGGAACTTTGGCAATGGCACTGATTAATCTTATCAAGTCAAATCTTTTATCTCTACATTTTAATTTTCTCAATGGAAAAAAAAATAGGGGCATAATAATGTCTATGTTAAACTATTTCAAACGCCTATTTGGGGAATTACCTAATTTCAGTATGATCCTTCCACTACTATTTGAATAAAAAGCAACAGGGAAAATTAGCAAACCTAATTGCAACGAAGATGGTGATTTTTGTTTTCTAATAGTTTATTAGACATTATTCAGACCTGGCTTCATTCTAGTCTCAAGCACTTTGAATCAAAGCCTCATTGCTTGTATTATTACACCTAAAGTCTAAGGCAATCCTTTTCATTTCAAAAATCCAGGCTCACAATTAGATTTCTAGATGGTTACCTGGGTAATCATTGCTATAGATACAGGATGCATATCCCCTTTCTGCAATACATCCATAATCATTCTCATACTCAATAGATGTATACTGTTACATGAAGTGATCACAAACAAAAAAATAATCAAATCTGTTAACCACTATTTATTCTCTCAGATACCAAAGATGACTATTTGTCCCATAACCATTATCATTTGAAGTTTCAATTTCAAAATCTGTTCTCCCTTGCCCCATTCTCTCCAGAATAAGAATGCTATAAAAGTTCACAGTAATAATTATTGGCCTCTTAGGGGATGCTAACAGCAACCAGATAACTGAAATGTTTGACTACTCATAATTCAAAAACACCAAGTCCATTTATTAGCCTAAGAGTACATGGAGACCTAAATGTCCAACAACAGAGGAACTGTTAAATAAATTGTGCACAATAATGTAGCTAGTTCAATGAAATAATGCAATTAAGATTGACAAGTATGAGAAAAATTAAAATATCTAGGAAGGTATTTATGAAATAATGCAAAATGAGAAAAAAGATGAAGAATGGAGGACAAATTTATTAAGCCCATATAAAGAGAAGTAAATACAAATAAATTAACAAAGAATCATCATAGAGATGAGGAAACAAGTATTGAAAAAGTGTTATGATCCCTTATGTGATGAAATTAACTTATTTAAATCTAGATTTAGGACTGGAAGATATTGTAGAGGCTATGACCAAAACTCCCCATCTTACAGGTGAGGAAACTGGGGCCCAAACAAGTTAAATGACTTGCCCACGGTCACACAATTTATATTAACTAGTAAGCAAATATTGTTAGTCATTTGTGTTGACATTCAAAGTTAAATTTCTTTCTTTCTTTCTTTTTGCTGCATCTGTGGTTTCATTCGTTAGGGGAGCTCCCACTACCAAAGGAGACCAGCACCTTCTCTGCAATTTATACCATTGTCTGGGGCCAAGGGATTAAAGGGTCACAGAGCCAATATGTGTACAAGTAGAACTTCTACTCAGGTCTTCCTGGCTCTGGGTCCAGAGTGCTATCTATTCTGCCATATTACCTCTCAAGTTTCCACTAAAACAATTAACAAAAACTATTTTTAAATAATTTCAAGGAGTAAAGGGGGGTTTCTTTAGATTTCATCAAAGGGGTCAGCTGCTGTCAAATGAATCATTAACATCTCTAGAATAATATAGCCTGTTCCTAATTGGGCAATCTACTTCTCATATCGTTTCTAACTAAGCGGAGTATTAGTTCTAAGCTACCATGTATGTAGGAGGATGGGGAGGCACTGTTGATTAGAAAAGGATAGGGCACAAAAGATTATCTCTTTAATGTGGATTTCTAAGAGGGTAGATCCATAAGATGACCACGCCTCCAAAGCCGTGTCAGATGGCCTTTCAAGAATACTACTTTGGGACCCAGGCATTGCCTAGGTACTCATTTGTACCAACTGATATACTACAAAGTACTTTCCTGTTTTGATTGTGTTCAGGGAATAGGACAGAATGAAAAAAAATAAATTTAAAGGATGATGAATTGCAATAAAACTTCTTCATTACTTCTAAAATTGATTTAGCAACAGATATGCCTGAGTGTGAATGAGGGAATGTGGAATTTAATGGGATAAAACAAAATTCTTAAAGGAGCCATTTGACTTACATTTGTGTCCTAAAGCTCTGTGTATAGAAGGGACAAATAATAATGAGATGGTAAATGGATATTATGGGGCTCATATGGATGCAATTTGACCTGTCTTATGCTGGAGCACAGGGGACTTTAATTTTAATGGCAGAGGATTTTCTCTGTTTTGTTGTCTAATGAGAGCCATAGATATATGTGACAATTTGGTGTATTTATATATCTTGTACTCAAATATTTTATAACATGTTGTTTGAAAATATCTGATATAATACTACTATGTACTTGTTACTGTGACATAAATAGGTATTCCAGGGTGTATAAAATGATATATGGGAATACTAACATTTCTTGCCATCAACTAGAGACAATAAATCTTGTCAGTATTGTCCTTGCTACAAAACACTTATTCAAACAAAGCTACTTGAACTTTAAGCTACAAAACTGTTTTCAGCTTAATAGATATTTATATTCGAAGTAACTTCTTTCAGCCCTTGACTTGACTCCCTGGTCTCCTTCTGAACATTTGACTCAAAGGTCATCTTCTCCTCCTCTGATTGGTGAATTCATCCTCAGACCTGCATTAGAAGAAGCATTCAAGCTAAACATGCTTCCTCTCCAGACCTAGTTCAGACCATAACTCCCAGGACTCATTCTGGACTCCAGTGGTCATCTTCATACTGACCATGCCTTTACTTGTACAACATCCTCCTCTTACTGGTGAGCTGTTTCCTAACCTCCATTTGCGGAAGCATCCACACCAGCCATGCCTTCTCCAAGACTGGTTTAGTCCATGACTCTCTGAACTCTCTGCCCTACATGGGTACTTCCCTTCTCCCCTCTATACCTTTTCACCTCCTTTTCATGTGTTGTCTTTCCCTATTCGAATGTAAACTCCTTGAGGGCAGGAACTGTTTTGCTTTTATGCTTGTATTTGCATTCACAGTACCTAGCATATAGTAAGCACTTAATAAATGCCATATTACCTATCTTCTATCTGTATCTAGCTGTACCATTTTCATCATAGAAACATATGCCTTGCCGTAAATTGTTGCATAGATTACACGTAATCCATTTTTGGAGATATATTTTTGCAGTGCAGAAACAATGAACCCTCAGAGTTCTGAAAAGTTCTAAGAATCTGATGAAGCTAGATACAAATCACAGAATTTCAGAGTTTGAAAGGGACCTCAGTGGACACCTACTACAACCCATACCTGAGCAAATATCCTCCCTACAATATCCCCGTCATCCAGCCTTTGCTTAAAGACCTTCAGTGAAGGGGAACCCATTCTCAACCAAGACAACCCATTCTACTGACCAAAAGTTCTAACTGATGAGCAGTTTTCTTTTTCTGTCAAACCTAAATTTTCTTGTTTCCACTCTCCATCATCATTCCTAGTTCTTCTTTCTGGCCCCGATGAGAAGAAAGCACACATACCATTCAATTTCAGTATATTTTTCTGAAGGCAGCTGCATCATTGGTGACTTACTGGTCTATTTTTGAGGCGTAAGTATATTCTTGGTAGCAAGGAATCTTACTACCCTGTTAGCACCTGGTTATCTTGGTGTTAGGAAAGCATCCACAGTCTCCTCTATAGTTTATACAGTATGAACAGTCACTCCAATTAGCAGCAGCAAGTTCTCTTCACTTTGGTGTTTAGCTGCCTTCCCCTCCAAGGTAAATATCTACTAATATGAGTGGCTCTGACATGGTCTAGGGAGATTCAGTCTAAGAAGCAGGTACATAAGCATCCATAACTGGCTCCAATCCCCATAAGTGGAGATGGGGGGGAGGTCTCTTAGTGACTCTTCTGACAATGTAAGCTTTAGTTCTCCAGTTGGATTGTAACTATGAGAGAAGTTTCTGTGTTTTTGTGGTTTGTTTCCTACATGTTTCCTAAGCACATAGTAGATATTCATAAATGTTTGCAGATTAAAACTGAGTGTTACAATATTGTTTGTGGAACTTAAATACCTTAAATTATATTTGTATAGACACACAAAGGATTTTCTGAGCATGTCAAAATAATAATATCTAGCATCCATGTAGCGCTTCAAGACTTGCAAAATAATTTACAGACATGCTCTCATTTGATACTTACAACTTTGACAGGTGTTATTATTATCCCCATTTTACAGAAGAGAAAACTGAAGCTTGAGAGAGGTTACATGAACTGGTAAGGGTCTCAGAGCTATTAGATGTCTACACAGGATTTAAATTCAAGTCCTCCTAATTCTAAGGCTATTGCTAAATCCACCGAACCATCTATCTGCAAAACATCTATAAGTTGCCTTGGACTAAGGGTGCCTAAGGAGACAGCTAGGTGGTACAGTGCATAGAGTGCTAAGCTTGGAGTCGGGAAGACCTGAGTTCAAATCAAGTCTGGATTTGATACTCGCTACCTCAGACACTCACTAGCTGTGTGACCCCAAACAAATTACTTAACCTCTGTTTGTCGTAATCCACTGGAGAAGGAAATGGCAAACCACTCCAGTATCTTTATTAAGAAAACTCCATGGCCAGCATTGGCATAGTATGGTCCACAGGGTCATAAAGAATCACAGGGTACCTAGACTCCAAATGCATAAATTGAGAGAAGAATAATAAATTCAAATGACAAAGTCCAGTCATAAAAATCTTTTGAATTAGTAGCAGTTTGTCTTCAACAAACTCACTATGTTTTTATGTTTAGCAACTTTGAAGTTGAGATTTTTCGAAAACTTTCATAAAGGCAGAGGCGTCTGGATAATATACAAATTACAGAGAAGAAATGTACTATTTCTGGTCAAAAGGTGAAATGCTTTAATGACATAAAAAGATAAATAGGTTATGGGCACCATAATACCTTAAGTTGGCCCCCTTTAATGACATAACAAAGTATTAGTCAAAGCCACGTCGAAAGAGGTAGTGGTAGCTTAGCACTGGTGATTGAGCCAACCTCTGAGCCAAAAAATCCTAGTTCAAACCCAGACTCCGATACACATTGGTTATGTGATCCTGGGAATGCAACTTAATTCTCAGTGCCCCCAGACAACTCTCTAAGATGCAAATGAAAATAGAAAGAATGACAACACAATCAAAACTACAAAATTATAATGACCAAGGTTGGCTCCAAATTGGAGATAGGAGAGGACACCTCCCAACCCTCACCTTCTTTGCAGCAATGGGGAACTACGAAGTGCTACATATAATAGTAGACCTTTTTATATATGTTATTTTATGAAACTTTTTTGTTTCTTTCTCTTTTATCCTTCTTTATTATCAGAAATGACTCTCTTGAAGGGGGTGGCAGGATTTGTGAATTCCTCAAAGACCATGTTTTTATCTTTCTTTATATCCCCAATTTTCAGTCCAGTGCCTGACACTTAACAAGACAGCTAAGCTGTGATCTGATTTCAAATGAGTCCTCAGGCACTTACTAGCTGTGTAACCCTGGATGAGTCACTTAACTTCTGACTGCCTCAATTTCCTCAGCTGTAAAATGGAGATAATAATAGCAACTGACTCCCAGGGTTATTGCAAGGATCAAACAAAATAATATTTGTGTAGCATTTAGCCCAGTGTCTGGCACTTAATAAATGTTTATTTCCTTCCTTCCTAATAAATACTTATTGATTAACTGATGTAAAAATAAAATATATCAATTAAATTTATTTTTTAAGAAAAGACTAAAAGTTGTGGGAAAGTATGCCACTAATATGCATCGGTGATGGTGAGGGAGGGGGATTCATCCAATGTTCTCTACTTCAATAACACCAAAAGTCCAGTGCAGAAACAAATTAAGTGTTGGTTAGTTATGGCTCTACTTCTAGTCTAGTGCATTCAAAGGAACTGTCCTTCATTCTTTTCTCTTCCCCTTCCTTCTTGTTTCTCCATTCTTCTTTACCTCCCTCTCTCCCACACTTAGCTTGCTCACAGCAGGAATGTCGACAGGCTTCCTACTGTTTTTCTGTCTTTCATATGCTGCCACGGCACCTTGCAGAGCCAGCTTCTTTACAGTTTTCTGGATATAAGAATTGTTTAATTAAAAAAGATGCCTCTAAAATCGCCATGCTTGCTGATGCTTAATATGCTGATTTTTTTTAATGTTGCCCTTTGCTCATTATTTTGACTATCCTGAATAAGGAAAAGTATCCTAGGACACTAGCCCTTTCCTTTTCACTGTTTAACTATCACTGCACAGAGAGCCAGCCTCAAAGACAAGACCCAGGTCCAGGTGCTGCTTCTGATACGTATTGTCTGTGTGATCTTTCTACTAGATCACACTACTTCTTTTCTTAAATGGTTTTAAATCCCCCACAACAAAATGATGCTAGGAACATAGTAAGTACTCCAATATATACTTTTACTGATCAAACTTGCTAAATCTTGTGCCCCAGTAACACATTTGCAATTATAGCAGGAGATTTCAACACCATTCAATCCCATTAAGCCAAAAATGTGACCAATGTTGGAGAAACAATGTGGGCAAATCACCAGTTAGGTGGAGAGAGCACTACTTCCAGATCCAGATGCCCCAGGTTCAAAGCCTGTCTCTGACACTACCTATATGACCATGGGCAAGTCATTTAGTCATTCAAAGGCTCAATTTTCTGTAAAAGGAGAGATTTGGACTAGATGTCTTCTGAGGTCTCTTCCGACTCTTGATATCATTACCCTATGCGCCAATATCAATTTTTGTATTACCACTGGATCAATAAAAGCATGCCAAACCAAGAGTTTTGTTCTAGCCAACATGGCTGAGATATTCACATCATGAACGTTTCTCACATTGCTGCCATTCTTGTTACTGTTCAGCACTTTCAGTCTTATCCAACCCTTCATGACCTCATTTGGGTTTTGTTGGCATAGATATTGGAGTGCTTTGCCATTTCCTTCTCTGGTTCATTTTACAGATAAGGAAACTGAAGCAAACAGGATTAAGTGACTTGCCCATGGTCACACAGCTAGTAAGTGTCTGAGGCCAGATTTGAACTCACAAAGATGAGTCCTCCTGACACCAGGCTCGGCAATCTATCTAGCATCACCTCACTACCCTGATTTCTCACTTATCAGTCAATAAACAATCATCTAAATAAAAAGTTCCACTAAAACAGGTGAGTAAACTTTATCTTAGTCACATTTACTTTTAATTCTGAAATCTTCCTTTCAGTACATTCAATTCAGATATCAATGTTATTATCTTTCATTTAGTTAACAATTCTTAAAGTCAGTCTTTGCCTTGGACCATATATATTCCCATGCTGTTCTTTCCTAGTTCCTGACATTACTCATGAGCTCTGTAAGCCAAGGTTCTCATAGAGAAGGCCAAAGATGAAGACAGGGTTTGGAGAAGGAAATGGCAAACCACTCCAGTATTTTTGCCAAGAAAACCCCAAAGGGGGTCATGAAGAGTCAGACATGACAGAAAAATAACTGAATAACATGAAGATGGGGCCAGGGAATAAATCTATTATTTCACTGTAATATGATACTCCCTGGTAAGTAAACTCCACTAGCAATGTAGGTCTGGACCTTCTTTGCAACATTTGGCTTAAGAGAGTTGCCTAGGGTGGTGGTGTCAAACCCAAACAAAAACAGGATCCACTAAACTGCACATAAGGATGACTGGCAGTATGACTTTGAAAACCACATATTTATTTTATCTGTGTTTTATTGTATTTTTATTTATTCTTTTAAAATATTTCCCAATTACATTTTAATCTGTTCAGGCCACTCTTGGGAGTGTTGTGGACCACATGCCTGAGGTTGATGTATTTACACCTCTGACATCACTGGGATGTTTAATTGATTTGCTCAAGCTCACACAACCAGTATGAACAAAGGTCTTCCAGATTACAAGGCTGGCTCTCTATCTACTATACAACAATTTCTCAGAGTGGAGGTACCTTTAAAATGATATAAAATATCACTTTATGACTTACAGGCTGCAAACCTCATTTGAAAACAATTTTGTTTTAAATCCAGGAAAGCTATTTCCTTTAGTGGAAAGTCAAGTCAACAATAGGGAACCAGCAAAAAAATTTGAGCAGGGGAGTAATATAGATAAACTTAAGGTATGATATAAAGACAGAACAATAATATTTTAAATGAAAATTTAAGGAACAGGCAATAGGGAACTACAATAATACTGAAAAAGCATGATCTATGCTTAAAAAAATTATGACCTTTTGCTGAAATCCATTTCCTACCAGCCTCAATTCTAAACATGTTAATGGGGATAATAGTTGGTATGCTCATTTAAAACCTTGCAAAATTCCCCCTCCATCCCATTGTCCAGAAATGCCTTCATTGTGAATAATAGAATCATAGATTCAGAGCTAGAAGGCACCTCAAAGGCTGTCTAGTTTATCCCCTTATTTGAAAAATGGAGGCCCAGAGAGATTATGTAAAGTCATAGAGCTAAGAACTGAGATGGGATTTGAACCCAGGTTCTCTGACACCCCAACGACTTTTCACTGTATCATATAGAATTTGCTACTGGTCTTCTTCACTCCCTTCCATGATTTCACATATATTACATGAGGTTGAGGAAGGCATTAATTCTATGCAAAAAACTATTATAGAGATGGGAAAGAAAAAAAAAACAAAATTTTCTGTGTTGCTCAAAGAAATGGATAGTCTTGGTTAACTACATTTGAAACTATATATGGCTTTCTAGATTAGTCATTATTTTAAATTGAACCCCAAAGCAGATTACAGGGGTTGAACAGTCATTCTGAGCCAAATTAAACATATCAAGACATTAAGGATAATTGATTTTTTTTCTTTGCTTTGACTACCATTCAAGTCATTGTGCTAGAAAAAATAATTAGTTTGAAAGACTTTCAATCTGATGATAGTAGATGAAAACATTGACCACTGAGTCCAATTAAATTTCAGAGGAAGAAGTTAAAATGAGAAAATCCTTAACAAGTCATTTTGGCAGGAAATTAAATTTTGATTAAATACTATGATTAGGGACTTCAGAAGTCACAATGGCAGAGGAAGCAGTAAATCGCCATAACTCTCCCATATTCACCTCCAAACAACCATAAAATAATGCCCCAAAACAAATCCTGGAACAGCAGAATGAGCTAAAAAAAAATGAGGTGAAGCAATCTTTTAGCCCAAGAAACTTGGAAGATCAGCAAGATAGGTCAGTCTCACTGAGTTATAAGGGCAACACAGGACAGGACATGAGGTCTCTCACCAAGCCAGCAGCAAGACCCAGCTCAGTAAACCAAAAGGAGATCCTGAGCCCCAGTGTGATGTAACAGGCAAATGCCAACACTAGGAACCCCCACATGCTTCAGCATAGCTAGGGTAATGGGCAGACTCCAGCTTCAAAAACCACCATGTGCTTCAGCACAGCCCCAGACAAACAGGTAGACACCAACCTTACATGCCAACACTACAGGTGCCTGAACACATAGGCAGTTGCCAGAGCTGGTCTCCGGCCACATGCTTCCACATAGCCCCGAGCAAACAGGCAGCCTCTAAGGGCCAGACCACCAGGTGCTTCAATGAAGCCCTGGAAAATGCAGAAACACCCTCAATGGCCTCAGCACACGCAGGACAACCAGCACTCAGACCCCAACACAGCACCAAGTAAGTTGACAGATCCCTATGTCCTTCAACAGTGCCAGCCACCATCCAGCACACCCCCTCAGCATAGCACCAGACACGAGGGTCCTCTGTGGCCCTCAGGGCAACATCAGTGCAGCACCAGGTAAACAGCCAGGGTCTGCAGCCTCTGGCAGAAGAAGCCTGAGACAGTGCCCCTTCTACCTTGGGAGCAGAGCTCAAATTTAAAAGAGAAGAAAAAGGCCAGAAAAGATGAGCAAAAAAAATTTTTTTAAAGAATCTGACCATAGAAAGTTATTATGGTGACAGGGAAGATCAAGACACAAACTCAAAAGAGGACAACAATGTCAAAACCCCAAGGGCAAAACCCCAAAGAGAAATGGGAAGTGGTCTCAGGACCAGAAAGAACTCACGGAAAAGCTGAAAAAAGAGCTTAAAAATCATGTAAGAGAGGTAGAAGAAAAATTGGGAAAAGGAGTGAGAGTGATGCAAGAGAATTATGAAAAAAAGACTCAACAGCTTGGAAAAAAGGAAAGAACTGCTTAAAAAATAGAATTGATCAAATGGAAAAGGAGATTCAAAAATCTGTGAAGAAAACAACTCCTTAAAAAATACAATTGTCCAAATGCAAAAGAAAGTACAAAAGCTAACTAAGGAAAATAGCTCCTTAAAGTTAGAATTGGGCAAGTGGAAGTTAATGACTCTATGAGACATCAAGAATCAATCAAACAAATTCAAAAGAATTAAAAATAGAAGAAAATGTAAAGTACCTCACTGGAAAAACAACTGACCTGGAAAATAGATCCAAGAGAGACAATGTCAGAATCATTGGACTACCTGAAAGCCACAATCAAAAGGAAGACCTGGACAGCATCTTTCAAGAAATTATCAAAGAAAACTCCACTATCCTGGAGCTAGAGGGCAAAATAGGCATTGAAAGAATCCACTGATCACCTCAGGAAAGAGATCCAAAAATAAAAACTCCAAGGAATATAATAGCCAACTTACAGAACTATAAGGTCAGGGAAAGAATATTGCAAGTGGCCAGAAAGAAACAATTCAAATATTGGGGAGCCACAATCAGGATTACATAAGACTTAGCAACTGAAACATTAAAGGATTGTAAGTCATAGAATATGGCATTCTGGAAGGCAAAGGAGGTAGGATTACAACCAAGAATCACCTACCTAGTGAAATTAAACATAACACTTCAAAGGAAAAAATAGTCATTCAATGAAATAGATGGATTGCAAGCTTTCATAAGGAGAAGACCAGAATTGAATAAAAGATTTTATCTCTACTATCAAGGCCCAAGAGAAACTTAAAAAGGTAAAAAGAGAAAACATAAGGGACTCAATGGAACTAAATTGTTTATATACCTACATAGGAAGATGATACTCGTAATTCTTAAAAATTATAACACTAATACTACAGCCAAAAGGAATATACATGAACAGAAGCTACACGTATAAGGTGAATCTGAGGGAATGACATTTTAAAAAAATAAGGAATGAGAAAGAGGTGTACATTGGGTGCAGAAGGAAGGGAGAAGTATAATGGGGTAAATTATTTCATATGAAGAAGCATGAAAAAGCTATTACAGTAGACAGAAAGATGGGTGAGGTGGGCAATGGGCATCATTTGAACCTTACTGTCATCAGTATTGGCTCAAAGAGGGAATCATATACACAACCAGTTGAATATAGAAATCTATATTACCTGACAGGAAAGTAAGAGGGGAGCAGATTAAGTAAAGGAGGGAGGAAATGACAGAAGGCAGATCGAGAGAGGTGGTAGATAGAAGTAAAACAATGTCGGGGAGGGAAAGAGTGAAAGGAGAGTGAGGACAAACAGGAAGAAAAATAGCATGGAGGGAAATACCTAGTTAGTAATCATAGCTGTGAATATGAATGGGATGAACTCTTCCATAAAATGGAAGTGGATAGCAGAGTAGATCAAAAGCAGAATCCTACAATATGTTGTTTATAAGAAACACACTTGAAACAGAGAGAGACACACAGAGTCAAAGTAAGGGGCTGGAGTAAAAACAATTTATGTTTCAGCTGAAGTGGAAAAAAAAAAAGCAGGGGTAGATTAATCCTGATCTCAGACAAAACAAAAACAAAAATAGACCTAATTAAAAGAGATAAGGAAGTCAACTACATCTTGTTAAAAGGTACCATAGAAAATGAAGTAATATCAGTACTAAACATGTATGCACCAAGTGGTATAGCATCCAAATCCTTAAAAGAAAAGTTAAGTGAGTTATAAACTCATGACCAAATAAGAGATAGAGTGGTGCAGCTAGGTGGTGCAGTGGATAGAGAACCGGCCCTGAAGTCAGGAGGACCTGAGTTCAACTGTGGCCTCAGACCAAACACGGCACTTACTAGCTGTGTGACCCTGGGCAAGTCACTTAACCCCAATTGCCTAAAAAATAATAATAATAAAATAAAAAATAATAAAAAATAAGAGATAGAGAGCATTACACAATGTAAAATAGATAATTTTGTTTATATTAAATTTAAAGGCTTTTGCACAAACAAAAAAGTGCTATCACAGGCAAAAGTACTGAAATCAAAAGGTAGGAGTGCTTTAGGGGAAAAGATAATGGGTTCAGTGGGGTACATACTGAGTTTGTGGTGCCAGAAGGACACCAAATGGAAATGACCTAGAAGCAATTGGAGAAGTGGGTCTCTAGTTGAGGAGATCGATCAAGACTGATTGTATAGATTTGCAACTTGTGATAAGTTGTGTTTTTATGATTCTAACATGCAATGTGAATTACTGGCAAGAATAGAAGATTAAATAGAAAAGTAGTTTCATTTTAGGAAGACAAACACGCAACTTGAGCCTATTCATGCAGGAAGAAGGCTGTGAATGACCTCGGTTTAAGATCTGGTCTGGAGTAACAGAAGCTCTGGTTGTTGGACTACTTCACCAGGGAGGTTTTGGGCAGCAGCAGGGATAGGAAGTTCCCTTGTACTAGGCAGAACGCGCTGGGTCAGAGCACATTAATCTGAAGTGGGGAGAGTCAGATCCTCCAGTCTTTGAACTATTTTCTACCTAAGCTGCATCACAGTTTTTTTTAATCCAATAGCCAATCATATTGGAAGTAAATATGTTATTTTTATATAAGTAAACATATGGCTTTTCAAAACACACTGGGTTTTGCATACGTTAAAATACTCTTGGATCAAAACACATTTACACATCATGATGATAAGCAAGCAGTCATTGGAAGCATTGGCAGGTTAGATAATGTTTAAATCTATGACAGGAGTCAACTGCAAGGATGTATTAATGGGAGCCATGGGAATGATTGAGATTACCAAAGGAGAGAGAGAAGATCTGAAGGGAAGACCCTTAGGGAACAACCACATTAAGTACCCAACTGCTCCAAAATCTTCCCATTGCTACCCCCTCCCCACCCATGCAGACAGAGGAAGACCGGGGGGAGGAGGAGGGAAGAGGAGAAGAGGATGGGACAAGAGGAAAAAGAGTCTGTCTGAAGAAAGACCTCTCCACTCATGTAGTCCTATTCCTTCCCTATTAATCTTGATTGATCTCACTGACTCATAATAAGTTTGATGGGCCTATAAACTACTTCAGTTCTGAATATCCATGCTGCCCTCTACCTCCTCCTATAACAGCTTCTCTGTTGTGATTGTGGTACTTGAGTGGGTGGCAGTGATGGCTGTAACCACAACCTCTATTTTCTATTTTCCCTGGTTCCTGACTACTTGCCTTTGTTTTGACTCACTTTTCTGCACAGATCGGTAGCTTATTCATAATCTCCAGCTCCTGACTGCTTCTGTATTATTAGACCTACCGCTCTGTCCTAAGCCCTTTCATTTACATACATCTCTGCCCTGTTTCTATACGTCTGCCCTATTCCTTTAATGGCACCTTTCCTTCTTTCTTGGTCCCACCCAGGCTCTCCCAGTCCTGGCTTCCATTGCTAAGTCTGAAATATACAACCACCCACAGTACTGGTGTGACCAACTAAAACAGATATGGTCAGCATCATTTTCATGGACTTTGGGATTTATTTTCCTGGAGTACCATGAATTCATAAAGATTTACATCTTATAAATAACTGAGCTCAAAGGGGTTTTAAAATTAGTCTAGGTTAATCTTCGTTATCATTGTTTTCACTGTCCTCACTCTCTTGGCCATCTAGCATGAATGGTCTTAGATGATATTACTTATCAGTCTTAGTTGTTTAATTTAGAGCCTTTATTTAGGGTCAATCATCAAAAACTATGATACAGTGATTGGTTGCTTATTTGCTCAAACAATTCAAATGGAGGTAGTTGTAAAGAGAAGCCATACCTGTGTGGCTAACAAGATAGCTTAATTTATTCATCTGTCATTTTTAGGATAGTGGAACTAAAAGGGACCTTCAGTGTTAACTACTTCAACCTCTAAAATACCTCTTTGTATATTCCTCAGAGTTCTAGGATTCTTCCCTTGTGTCTTCCCTTTCCATTATGTAAATATAGAGGTCTATTCAGAAGGTCATACAGAGACATTAAACACATTCATTAATCCATTGTTTGTATATAGGGTCCTTGGAGAGGGTAATAGCTAGCCACACCAGTACCTTTGCTAAGAAAACCCCAAATGAGGTCATGAAAGAGTTGGACACTAATGAAAAATAACTAGACAATAACAACATATAGGTTCCAGCAAGCAGCATGGACTATTAACATAATGTCGTTCAAACCTTGATTCTGAATATAGGGCATTACAATTATTATGCCACATCACTCTTCCCTGTCTGGCAGATATTACTCCTTCCCAAAGGACATTCAATTATCATCACAGCTTCCTACCTTTATCGTTGTTCGGCTTCATTATTCTGCCTTTAACAAGCATCAGCCTATCCCCTGCCTGTCAGGCAGAAGTTAGCTACTTATAGCTGCTCCCCAACCTCATGTTCATATCTAGGTCTGAACAGCCTCATAAATTCATGGATCTGGAGCCAAAAAGGACCTTGGGGAACATTTAGTTCAACCACCTCATTTTACAGATGAAGAAACAATTCCAGGAAAGTTGTGATTTTTTTCAAGGTCATACAAGTACATACTTTAGAAGGCAGGATTTGAACCCAGGACAGGAACTCTACACTTATACAGCTAGTGACTTTCCCCTGCCCTAAATTTCTTCTTTGTTGATGATCAAGATCTTCCTCTCACAGTTTCATTGCAAGAGAACTTCCTTGTTATCATCTTCCAAGATTTCATAGGAAGTATTATTTTTCCCCAAAATAACATCCAGGAAAGTAACAATTATCTTCCAAGGCCATGTGGGTAGTTTGTGGTAGAGTAGAACAGGAATCCTGGGTTCATGACTTCTAGTCCAGCTCTTTCCATTTTATTACACTGACTCTTTTCTCTGGATGGTCACCTTCACCACCCCGAAGTACTCAGCTGATTCCTGTTGCTACATCAACAAGGTTAGAAGAGGAATGTTATAGCCCTTCAAACGGCTATATTTTTTCCCATTCTGAATGAGTGGAAAAGAAAAGTATTTGGATGATCTTATGTATTGTTGTGAAATTCTAGAATTAAACAGTAAGGTGTAATTATAAATATATATATATATATATTATATATATATATATATAAATCTTAAATTACATTAACTTTAATGGTTTTATTTATAAGATGATTAATAGCATGTTGTTTATAATAATCTTTCTAAGAGACAGATTTCAGAATAAGTTTTAAAGTTTTAGATCCTTAATGGCTCAGGAAATGCCCTGCCCAAGAGCACTGGAGAACCAGACATTGAACCTAAAAGAAAATTCACATTCATAGAGATTTCCCATGGGTATATATTTTCCACTGGTGAGTTACCCATTAACAGTCAGAGAGTAAAAATAATTAGCTCAAAGCAAGTCTTCATGAAGATATCATAGAAAAAACAGCAATTACAAAACATCACCCCCATAAATTTAAGGCACATTATCCCACAAATGCATGTAGTCTTCACAGAAAGGGTGAGAGAGTATAGCGGTAAGGAGGCACATGTGTTAATTGTTTCTAGACCGTTCCCTTGATCTCATGGTTTATGTTTGTTCTTTTGGTCCAAATTTATGATTTTGCTGTTGTAGGAAATTCTGGGTGATGAAATTACTTCTACCAATGTAGGTCACTAGCTGCCTTCCAACATGTAGTCCTGGGGCAGCTAGGTGGCACAGTGGATAGAGCACAGACCCTGAAGTCAAGAGGACCTGAGTTCAAATCTGACCTTAGTCCAAACACTTGACCCTTACTAGCTGTGTGACCCTGGGGCAAGTCACTTAACCCCAATTGCCTAAAAGTTTAAAAAAAAAAAACTTGTAGTCCCAGAGAGTTATCTGTGGCACTGAGAAGATCCATGTCTTACCCAGGGTCACAGAGCCAATTGTGTCAGAGAGGTGAGACTTGAACCAAAACTTTCTCAGTACAAGCTTGGTGCTCTAACCACAATACCTCTTCACTTCCTGAAAATTCCTAATTTCACTTGAGTATATTTATTTCAAGGAACAGAAACCTCCTTTTGACAAATTTTACTATAATGTCTGCTAATGGTAATGAGAGCCAACCATATTGTTTTTAAGATCTCTCATCTAATATTTAACATGAAAATAACTGAAAGGAAAAAACAAAAGTTGTGAGAAAATGAATATTTTTTCAAGTGATTGAAAGCTGACCAAATGACTCTGATCTAGAATTTTTAAGAGGTTAAATAACATCCAATGAGAAGAGAACCACAGAATCATCATTTGGTAAGTATATTCTCATCTACACAGGAAAATTATCAGAAAGCTTTAAAAAGATATCTGTAGCATTCAAAAGAGGATGAAAAAGAACAGATCACAGGTGTTTAGCATGAAAATGAAGCCTGAATTTCTTATACTTAAGAGCATGAAAATTTAAAGAAACACTGAAATGTCTTATTACAAAATGCCCAAGAATATTCTGTGTCAACTTGTGTGCCTTTAACAGCAGCAATATTTTTGAAGGGGGAATTTGAAATTTACAAAATAAAGATTGAAATAGAAAATAGCTCTTGTAACTTTAAAAAAATAAAAGGTGTGATTGGTCTCCTGGCAAAGTCAGGCAGCAGATGATAGGGGCCATCAGGTGTGTCCAAATGACCAGATAGAGTCCCACTCAGTAAATCTGAAAAGAGGGATAATTGAACAAAATGTGCCAAATGATGCCTGCCTTGGCATATACTTAGATGTATATTAAACAAGAAAGTTTTTATGCATTTATTCTATTGAAGGTAGATTATTATTAGTTTATTAGATTTAATTTGAAAAGCATTTAAGAAATGTCTATGGTGTGTTAAGCATTGCGCTAGGCTCAGGGTATCCAAAGACAAAAAACTAGAGTCCAGTCTCTCAGATAGCTTATGTACTGTAGAGAAAAACAACTACATAGAAAATTAAACACAAAATTTGTATGAAGCAATTTCTAGGGGAAAGTCAGTAGCAGCTGCTTAAGAGGGATGGGTTTCCTCTAGGAGGTGGTGATTAAACTAATTTTTGAAGGAAGCTAGGGATTCTAAGAAGTAGAAGTGAGGGAGTAATGTACTCCAAGCATAGGAGCAGTGATTGGAAGGAATAGAAATAGATAGGTTAAGACATGGAGGCAGGGAACATAGTTCTGTTTTAGATGTGGAAAGTTTGAGATGCTGACCTGAAACCCAATTGGAAGTACCTAGTAAGTACATGGTGATGTAAAACTTGAGGAGAGAGACTGAGGCTGAATATCCAGATCTGTGAGTCATCTGCATAAAAGTGATAGTTGAACTTATGGGAGCTGAGATAGCTAAGAACAAAAAGTTTAGAGAGGAAAGGGAATAGGACCCAGGACAGATCCTTGTAGTACACCCACAAAGAGAGGGGTAGGTGCAGTTAGGCAGATAGGAAGAGAAAGAGGAGAGAACAATGTCCAGAAAATCCAGGGAGGAGAGGGTGTTTAGGAGTGTGTATGTTTGGGGTAGGGGATGATATATAAGCTATTTCACACTGGGAAGGGAGACATTTATGATTTAAAACTTTATAATTTATTCTGAAATCTGTCTCTTAGATTATTATAAACAACATATTATTAATCATCTTACAAATAAAAACATTAACATTAATGTAATTTTAAGATTATATGTGTTTATAATTATACCTTACTGTTTAATTCTAGAATTTCACAACAGTACATAAGATGCTCCAAATATTTTCCTCTTCCACTCATTTAGCATATGAAAAATATTGTGATTGTTATCCTCATTTTCCTCTCTCCTCTCCAAGAAATGAAAAATGTTGCTTTGTCACAAATTGTTAATGGGTCCGGATTTAAGATTAAGTAGCTTCCTGAAAGCATTTACAGTATGTATTACTGCATTTCTTTTTTGAGTTTGACTTACTGTCAAACTATAGTATAGCTACAGTGCTATAGTAGCACCACCATTTCATTCTGGGTCACACCTACAAGCTTTCCAAAAAAGGCCACACAGGGCATTCCTGCTCTCTGTTTAATCCACATACTCTACAAGCTGTATGCCTGTTCACGGAGCACTAGCACCTCTTGTGTCAGGAATTGCCAAGCTTTTTTCAGGTCTGCTTATCCACCTTTCACCCAACTCTCACCTGTGGCTTCAAGAAGCTGTCCAGCATACACAGCTGCCACACCCCAGTAAAACTGTCTCGTAGGCTAGCTAAAGCAGGTTGAGGGTAACTGACAAGCCTCAAACCCATTAGTGAGTTAGGGAGATGTCTATCCTGTGCATGTAAAGACTTCCCTGGTGCAATGGGCAGATGAGAACAATTTGTTCCAATGGCCACGAGGGCAGCTGAAGCAGGTTCTGTGGAGTACTTCAAGCTGGTCAAACATTGAAAAGGCTCAGCTTATCCACTGCATCCCAGGCCATCGCCAGCCGTTCTGACTTTCATCTTGCCACCAGACTTCACTGTCTCTGGAAAAGGGAGTGAGGCTGGTGACTGCAACTCTGCCTCACTTAAATACAATTCACATACAAGTCAAGGCCAGTCATCTGCTATTTTACCCCAACATTGTAATGTCATTGTTCCTCTATGAAAACGAAGGACAAACAACAATAAACGATGACCTCAACAGGTTAGGAAGATGCATACGCATGTATATGTACGTATGTGTAAAAATATATAGGACCCCAAAGGAGAAAAGAAAAAAAAATCTCCTTCCTTTCAGTAGAGAACTAAGATAATATGGGTGTGGAACATTGCTTATGTTGCAAATGAAGTCACTCTATTAGTTGGTTTGGCTTAAGTTTTTTTTCCCCTTTCTTTCTGCAAGGGAGGGCTCACTGTCAATGGAAGCAGACATGACTGAAAAAATATAAAGCAGTTTAAAAAAGGCAGTAATAAAATATCAATATATGTGTACTGTAAAAAGGCTGTAATGAGTCTTTTAAAAGCATAACAGGGAGCATGCATACAAAGCTTCCTTGGAAATTTTGGGAACTCCAAGGACATTGATTGGGCATTTGTAGATTCCAGGCAGTGACCCAGTGCTGAAATAACTTGGTATTTTAGAATAATGTAGCAAAAACCAGAGTGGTTCCATGGTCTTCCCCACCCCTCTCTCCCCTGCCCCCATGACAGCAGCAAGAAAGCAGAGCACCAAGTCTTTTTTTAAAAAGGCTATGACTCTACTGTGTGACAAATAGAGCTTCTATGTAAGGGGATGGAGTAATTAATAATACTCATTCCCTCCATGCCCCTAGTCCGTACTAGAGCATAGAAATAACCATGACTAGGCTAGCCTTTTCTCCTGTGTATTTCCATGCCTGAAGAAGAAACCTTGTGAGTTTTAAAAGGGTCCATATTTTTCCACATGAAGCAGAGCCAGTTGGGGTTGGGCTTAGGGTGGCAGTAGCAGGGATGGACTGATGACAAGGAAATTTGTATCAGAGAAAACAGCCATCAGAAATATTAAGCTGGGCTGCTCAGCCAAGGTGAAAGTTCAGTAGTCTGACTGACAGCATTGCAAAACTGTTTTATGTTTTGACCATGCTTAAATATTGACCTCCCAACCAATTGCAACCCACCATCCTAAATCAAGTTTCTGAGTCCTATTAATTCTGGTAATTCTTCTAATGCTTGACATGGTTCATCCATGTTTAATATTTATTTAAGTGGGGGGAATAAGCTACCTTCCCCATACTTGATTCAAATTGCAAACTGGGTCCTTTTCTCCCTCTCTTGGGTGCCCTAGAAATGAGTAATCACTTTTATCATAATTAACATCATCCCGTGAAACAGGAATTTGTCTACAATGCAATGATGGTGGGAATGGGGAAACTAATTTGAGTTCAGTAAACCTAGCCCACAATCCAACATGATCCAGCAGCCTTCTCACCCTGGAAGATCCCTCCATTTCTATGGCCCCTTTCTCTGATTGGTCAGTTCTTTCTTGAAACTCCACTTTAAGTCCAGTGCCCAGGCCATCTATGCTCACTCCTTCCTTCTTTCTGATCTCTGCTCAAGACTCTCCAGACTTCTTTCCCTCCCCTCCACACCCTAGTTTATTGTCTTCCTCAATTAGAAAGTAAGCTCCTTGAGGACAAGGAGCGTCTGTCTTTTTTACTTCTCTTTGATTCCCAGTAATTAGCACAGTACCTGGCTCATAGTAAGCACTTAATAAATTCTTGTTGACTTGTTGGCAATAGTTAGCTACAAGACAAGAAGAGATATAGGACTCCAGTTTCTGTAGGCTCAGCCAAGCAATGCTTCAGTGCTAGAACTTGATGAATGTACAATTGCACGCACATAGATCGCTTCCCCTCCTCCATCTACTATGATTAATATTTCTTGTCTAAGTCAAAATTCTCCAAGGGAAGTTCAAGAAATCCAGGAATGGTAACACTAGGATGTCAGGTAGTAGGAAGGAAGTCAGGAAATCAGGAAGAATCAACTTCAAGTCCTGCCTTAGCTGTGTGACTTGGAGTAAGTCACTTAACCTCTCCATTTCTGCATCTTCAGACTGAGTTTGGAGCCAATGACCTCCAAGGTCTCTTCAAAACTCTAAATTTGTGATTCATGATCTTTGTGAAATAGAGACTCCTGACACATTTAGAGGGAAATGAATGATATAATGTACTCTGCTGTGGTTTTGAAAACAGTTTTCCACTAGTTTCATAATATTTTGATGAGGTTATTTCATATTCCATCATGATGCAGAAATGTTGGTCCCAAAGTTTGAACAAATTGGAAACAGCTGCCCCCAGCTATTGGCTGAGCCACTGCGGAGTGTCCATCTCGGCATGTTACTCTTACTGCTGTTACAGCATCACGGGGGTGTACAATACCCATGGAGTCAGTCCCAGTGCTATTATAATTGGCATAGACACATGGCTGACCCCTTCAAGTTCACTTGCAGCTGGCAGCTTCTCCTTTTACTGCCCTCCCAATAACTGGAGGGCTCAGCTGCTCTGGCCATCACCTGATTTGTTTGTACTAAAAATGGATTCTCCTTCTGTTGGGTCTGATGTCATGCCATTGCCTCTAGTGATCATTTCCTCTTCTGTTAAGTGTCCCACCCTAAACACCTTTTGCTGCCTAATGTGATCTTTAATGGGTTTCAGAGAACTGGATTGGAATACTATTTAAAGTATCCCATCTATCACACAGTAGAAAGAAGACCACAAATCTAGAGCTGCAAAGGACTGCGGAGGCCATTGAATCTGACCCCTTCACTTTAGAGGGGAGGGAGATGAAGCAAAGAGAGGTTGAAACTAGATGAAGTTATAACATCCCAAGAGAGACAGGAAGTAGCATGTGCCAGGTAAGTCAAACCATCACCCCCACCTCAACCACCACCTCTTCTCAGGTAGCTTAGGACCATGAATCCATGATCCCTAGAAACAGTAGTGATCCACAGACTACTGGTCTTACTTCCAGCCCAAGCTGCCTAGCTATCATTGAGGGGAAAAAATCCTTGGGAGGGGGCCAACTTCCTTTGTGATCAATAATACCGAGTGAACAACTGCCACAACCTGAAATTGCCTCCCCCCCAACGCCACTGGTTCTATTTCCATCTTAGTCTCTGAAACCATCATCCTGGGAAACCCTTGTGAAGACAGACCATAGCAACTGCTTCTGAGGGTGGTGTAGCATCTACTTCCTCAGTAACCACTGATACTGAGGCAGAAGGTATCTTGCCACCAAAGCCTTGGCACCGTTAAACGGTTCAACATCCAAAAAGGATATGGTTTCATTGTTGGAAAAGACATTAAGGACAATGTATCACCGTTTGTTTTGCCAGTACACCCTAAGGACCATGGGACCTGTCCGTCTGACTTGCAGCTGAAACTTCTTATATGTGATTTACTATATATGTAGTCCTCCCAGAGGACCTGGGTCCAAATCTGGATCTGACACTCACTACCTATTCAGGAGTATGTAGTAAACATTTAATAACTGGATCTCTGGGCAGGAAACTGTATACAAGACATACTTTTCAGTTGAATTTGCATTAGCAAAAATTTCTCCATTGCTTTCTTAAGTCTAGACAATCAACAAATCAAGAAATCCTCAATTTGTAGCATTTGTATATTTCTGAGATGTAAACGCTCATATAGAAAATTTAACAATTGGTTTTCTCAAGCCAGTACAAGCTGGCTCTAACACACTATTCTACCTGTTTGACCTTGGGTAAGTCACTTAAGCTCCCTCGGCCTCAGTCTTCTCATCTGTAAAATAAGGGAATTGGATTAGATGGCTGTCTCTAGATTCATGATACCAAGTCATTCATCTCATTGGGCCCTACTTTGCTCAAATTCTAAACTACAGGGTTGGACTAAATCCTCTCTGAGGTCCAATAATCCCAGGTCTATGACCCTCTTTCCTACACTAGCACATTCATTCCACAACATTCTGGCATTTGGAAATCTGAAAACGCAGCAGTCTACAAACTTAAAGATATTAGAAGATCAAAAGTCTCTCATTTTAGTCAAAGCCATATCACTTATAAAATCCTAATTACTTGATATCAACCCAGTTTTAGCTCATCATCCTGCTAGTCTCATCTAATTTCCTGTGTTTACAGGAAATTAGTACTTCAAAAGTATTATGGTCCAGTACAATCTTTTACCCATCTGTTATTGTGTGGATTCCGTGGCTAGCATTAGGAAATTATCTGCATAAGGACCAAAATTTTTAAATGACTAGACATAGCACCCATTTGTCAGATGTTTTGCAAAATCAGCTGTTCTCTGTTTCATTTGTACCTTCAGCTGCAAAGGAGAAGTGGGCCTTCAGATTCAATGTGCTATTAGAATTAATTTTAATTTTATGCTATCTCTTATATATACTTCAAATGTATTCATGCTCCAAATCTATTACTTCAGAAGTGAGAGAGTGGTGGGAAGTGAAATTAGCTGACATATATTGGATATGTAAACCTGACCAGAGTTATCTGATCAGTTTTTTGTTTTTGTTTTTGTTTTTTTTGTTTTTTTGTTTTCGGGTTTTTTTGTGGAGGAATAAAATTTGGACTGACTGGAAAAAAATGTGATGGAAAATAATGCTTTGAATCCTCAAACGTATTTTCTATCAGCAAGAGAACATGGAAAACTTCAACACCTTCACTAGCAAAACAGTGCCTCAGGCTCCCTCTGCTGGCATTATTTATATTATTCTTACTGTTCCAAAGGAATTAATATTTAAAAAAAAAATTCTAACGTAATAGAGTTTGATCTGCAATGGGAATGCAAAAAAGAAATAACCTATTTCAAGTTGGCAAAATACAAACATTATGATCTTGAGCTACTATTGAGAGGAGGTGTATCTTACAAGAATAAACATCAAGACCACAACTAGCATTTAGGGTTTGCATAGCATTTTCTAAAAATTATCTGATTTTATCTTCACAATAATCCTGGGAAGTAGAGGCCATTTTTATCCCCAATCTGCAGATGGAAAAAGTAAGGCAGACAAAAGTTAAGTGATTTTCCCGAGCTCATACATCTTAAGCATCTTCTGAGGCTAGATTTGAACTCAGGACTTCCTGACTCTTGGTCTAGCCCTTTCTACCACACCACAAAGTATTATAATACAAAAGTATTATGTTCCGTTTAGAGCACACAGTTTAAGGAAGGACACCAGAATAGTGAAGGATCTTGAGTCCATGTCATGACCATGATGAGTGCAAGAAGAATCTTGAGGAAGCAGTTAAAGGAATCAGAGATGATTATTCTTTTTTTTTCTCCTCTGTTCACATTTTTATACACCTTGTTGTTTTTTCCCAATTACTTTTGAAAATAATTTTTAATATTCATTTAAAAAATTTAAGTTACAAATTCTCTCTCCCTGCTTCCTTTCCCCCTTCCTTGAGAAAGCAAGCAATTTGATACAGATTATACATGTACAGTCATACAAAACATATTTCCATATTAACCATATTGTGAAAGAAAACACAGGCCAAAAAAAAAACACAAGAAAAATGAAGTTAAAAAAAAGTATGCTTCAATCTGCATTCAGACTCCATTAGTTCTTTCTCTGGAGCTGGATAGCATTTCTCATAAGTTCTTTGGAATTGTCTAGGATCATTGTATTGCTGAGAATAGTTCTCATTCACAATTGACCATTGTATAACATTGCTGTTACTGTGTACAACGTTCTTCTGTTCTGCTTACTTCACTTTGCATCAGTTCATGTAAGTCTTCCCAAGTTTTCTTGAAACCGTCCTGCTCATCATTTCTTATAGCACAATTGTATTCTATCACAATCATATACCACAACCTGTTCAGCCATTCCCCAATTGATGGGCATCCCCTCAATTTCCAATTCTTTGCCACCACAAAAAGAGGTGCTATAAATATTATTGCGCATATTGGTCCTTTTCCTTGTTGTTGTGTTGTGTAGTTTTGTTTTATCTCTTTGGGATACAGACCTAAAATAGTAGCATTGCTGGGTCAAAAGCTATGCACAGTTTTATAGCCCTTTGGGCATAGTTCCAGATTGCAGTCCAGAATGGTTGGCTCATTTCACAACTTCATCGACAACACGTTAGTGAGGGATAATTATTCTGGAAAAGAAAAGACTCCAGAGAGACATCCATAGTTGTCTTCCAGTATTTGATATCTCCTCATGTGTTGGGAGGGATTAGGCTTATTCTGTGTGGCCCCAGAGGGCAAAAGGGGAAGCAATAGGTGGAAATTGAAAAGAGAAAGATTTAGGATTGCAGTAACGGTAGTTGTCAGGAAGACCTGATTTTAAACCCAGCTTCAGATACTTATTAGTTGTGTGTCCCTGGGCAGGTCACTTTAAAAAGCAAACAAACCCTATTTGCCTCAGTTTCCCCAACTATAAAATAGAGACAAGGATACCACTTACCTTACAGGGTTGCTATAAACATCAAATGAGATAATATTTGTAAAGCCCTTAGTACAGTGTCTGATACATAGTAGGTACTATAAAAATGTTTCTTCCCTTCCCTTCCCCCACTATGTAAAAGTAGAATGAGCTATCTGGAGAGAGGTAGTGAGTTCTCCTTCATTTGAAAGAGTGAAGAGGAGTTAGGGTTAGGGGTTGGGCTAGATGCTCACTGAGGCCCCTTCCAACAATTAATCAATAAACATTTATTAAGCACCTACTGTTTGCCAGGAACTGTGCTAAGCACTGGAGATATATAAAAAGGCAAAAGACAGTCCCTGCCTTCAAAGAGATTACAATTTAACTGTGAAATTCAGCGATATTGTGACAGCACAAAAAGTTAAGTTATAGAACTTAATGAAAATTCTTTTATTAAAATAGTTTCAATGAAATATATTTTTTCTCTCCTGGCCATGAGCAGCCTACTGGTAAGGAGCCTCTCAGTGCTTGGCCATGCTGATCGGTTCTTGGAAAGCAGTCTTAGTTTGTTGTTGGGACCACATTCAAATCTTTATCAGCACAGAAGAATGAACTTTTGATCCGCCTTTAAGAACCTAGGGTCATCTCTGACCAAGAAGAATCATTAGATTAAGACCAAAATACATAATATTCATGATTGGCTTTCCTTAAAACAGTTTCTGCACATATCTCACAAACTCTGAACAATCTCTTCCTCTAGCAATATGAGCAAAGCAGCAAAGATCCCTCTTTTAGAAAGGGAAGAGAAAAATCATCTTGCTATCTCATTTCCCAATTGCTTCCCTGGCATCGGCCATCTCTAAAGCTGCGAGCAACTAAGCATTTCCCAGGTAGCACTATAAGGTATCGTTTTCCCAAGGGTATAGTAAAATGGAGTGGGCCTTCTTTGCTAGGGAGCTCTAGGCCATTATAGGACCTCATTGTTAGGCAGTGATTCAAGTAAGACCACTGGCAAGAGAGAAGATCAATCAAATTGTGCTTAGAAAGATCTAAGGTTCATATATTTTGACAGTAATAATATTTCTAAAGCCCTCAAAAGTATGCAAAGTGTTTTGTATACATTATTTCATGTGATCCTTGTGATATCCCTGTGAGACAAGTATTATTGGTATTATTATTCCCATTTTGTGGATGAAGAAGGTAAAACACAAAGTGGATAGTTTCCCTATCGTCACATAGGTTGGATTTGAACTCAGTTGTCTCTAACATCAGATTTCCAGTTCCTTTCCACAACTCCATGCTCATAATTATAGAAAAGCACTTTGTATGACCATAACACCCTCCATTAAAGTGAGTTATTATATGTCTCCTATCCATCAGGACACATCTTAGACAATCCAGACCTTCACAGGTATATTCTTGTCCATGTCTTTCTGCAAATTCTCCAAAGAGAATCTGCCCAGTGGACACAGGCCTTCCATTTTTCTTTCAACATTCATCAGTATAGAACTTGACCTAGCCCTCTGTTTTACCTTGGACAAGAGAACTGTGACTTTTCTGGATGCCCCTGGTAAAAGCTTCTGACTAATAATACTAGGTCACGTCCATGCTCTATATGCTCTCAATCTGATCGTCATAACTACCTTTTTTTAAAAAAAGCAGTTGTCTAACACTTAATATGTGCCAGGCACTGTGCTAAATGTTTTGGTCCTTATAAAAACTTTGGGAGGTACAGGGTTTTGTTTTTTTTTATAAAGAAGTATTTTACAGATGAGTAAACTGAGGCAAATAAGAGTTAAGTGACTTGCCCAAGGTCACATAGCTAGTGTCTGAGGCCAGATTGGACCTTGTCTTCCTGTCTCAATGCCCCTTGTTCTATTCACTATTCCACCTAGCTGCCATCAGGTAATACCAGTGACCTCTGATAAGTTTCTCCACCTAGATCAACATTAACTCATAATCTTCCAAACCACACAGTCTGAGGCTTATGAGTCAAGTCAACAAGCATTTATTAAGTGCTGACTTTGTGCCAGGCACTGTGCTCAATGCTAGGGATATAAATAAAAGCAAAAAGAAAGGTAGTCTCTGCCCTTAAGGAGCTTACATTCTAATGGGGGGAAGATAGCATATAAATAGTCATTAAAAAGCCGGGTTGGGGAGAGGGAGGGAGGAAGAGAGAAAGAATTCTCAAAAGTCAAAAACAGTTCAGAGAAGAACAGAAGATTGAACATGGCTGCCCTGGGCACTTTCTTTAAAATGATAGTTCTAGAAGGAACTGATTGATCAAAAGAAGAGGTTGAAAGGGTGGAAGGATCTTCCAGGCTGGAACCAAGTTATCTTCCAGGATAAAACCAAGTCATCTTCCAGGATGAGAAGGAAAAGAAGTCTGGAGCATAAGGAGCTAATCAGAGAAAGGAGAGAAGGAAAGAATCATGGTTGGCCTGGGTAATTCTCTAGAATGGAGGTTCTGGAAAGGATTCAATAGTCTGAGAAAGGAACTATAAAGGCAGAGGGATCTTCTAGGGTGAAAAGGCTCTGAGGTTCATATCATATGAGGGTGCATGTCAAATTGTTACATCCACTATTGTTGCAGGAATTCTGGAGGATGTGCAGAAGATTATTCCAGGATTTTGCCATGAACTGTAGTCCCCATCATTCATTCAACAAACATTTATCTAACACTTTATGACATGCTAGGTGGTATGCTAGGTAAAGTGAATACAAAGAGAAAAATAAAGCAATCCTTGACTCCTGAAGAGTTCGCATGTCATTGGTAAGAGACAGGCAATCCAGGATGAATTTTCCAGGTCCTGGGTAGACCTAGGAATAACCAAGGAGAAGAATAGTTCTAGGTAGTTGGATAGAAGTGGTGGTCCGTCAATACATAATAGAGATGGATAGTGAACTGGGACCTGAATTGAATAGGAATAAAAAATAGGGCAGGATTGCCTTTGGAAAACTGCACAAACCCCAAACCTCTCCCTAAAACAAAGACCCATCTTTTCAGCAATATTCTTCTGATACTGTACAGCTGTAAATGATGGAATATCACAGTTCTTGAAGAATTAAAACTTAAGGTCACCAAAAGGGCAATGGAGAGGAGCATAGTGAGAATTAGTGGGCTATAAAGAATCAACAGGAGAAATAGTATAAAGGATATCATCAGAGAGATGTATGATCAGAAAATGAGATGGGTTGGTCATGTACCAAGAGTGAGGACAGTCCATATATTCCACTGCTGTAATGTCAAGAGATACAGGGATACACCATCCGAAGACATTTGGAGTACCCTCTGTAAAGGGTCTATGAATGACCATGGAATAGAGTCTCACAGGATGAGAAAGTGTGGATGAGTTGGGATCCAAATCTCTTGGAAAGATGAGATCACAGGGCCATGATCACAACAAATGGAAAGTTGTGATCTCTAATGGTTCTGCCATTGTGTGTGTAGAAACAATTCAAAGTTAACACTATCTATTGAGCAAATCACTTAACCAATTTGCTACTTAGGTTCCTCTTCTGTAGAATGGGTGTGATACCAGTTGAACTACCTGATTCAAAAGGCTGTTGCTAGCATCTAATTGAGATAATTCATTTAAATTACTCTGTAACATTCAATTACTGTGCAAATATATATTTTTTTAACAATTACTGAATTTAACTACTAAAAGATGTGTTACTAGTCCAAGACTACTTCTACCCATCACCTCAATCAACCAAAATGTTAAAAAAAAAAAAAGGCTTATATGTAAGGTTAAGTGTAAGAAGTACTGAGAAAAAACTTGCATAAATTGGTAGATTATTTTTAAACCTATTTGGAAATGTTATATTATAATTAAAGGGTCAATTCCACTATAATTTAGTCAATAAATATTTATAAAAGCTCTGAATGATACCCCTTTCACGCAATTAATATGATCATGGAAAACCCTTCTCTACCTTGTAGAGCAAATGGAAAATGTTCTTTTCATAGCAACACTTTTTCATTGTTTCTGTCATTGACATTATTAGTTATTTTAAGGGCATATAATTGAACGTTTAAGTTAAGGAGGACACTTTTACAGGATCAGCACTAAAAGAAAATTAGGACATCACAGCTGCAATCATCCAGCTGCAGTGTCTGATTTTCTGGCTCTTGCTGCTAGCGCTGTGATTTCAGAGAGTGCAATTGTGTTTTCTCATGTCATTTTAGAGATGAACAAAAAAAAAAATTGTGATCCTAAGGCCCATTTTCTTTTGTGAGAAAAAAGATAGATCCTAGAATACATATGCTGAGTACAGAGTAGGCCATACATTCATGCTGAGGGGGATGTAATTCAGTGTGTGTGATATTGGCTAGAATACCGGGAGGCAGGGCTTCTGGTTTTCAGTTTATTTTCCTGGATCTGTCATTCACTAGCTGTGTGATCTTAGCCAAGTCAAAATACCTTGGTTTTCTAATCTTTAAAATAAGAAGTTGAACTACATAATCTCCAAGGTTCCTTCTTGCCCACCTAACCCCCCTAACATCCTACGGTTAATAATGAAAAGAAATGTTCTAAAGAAAACCTTATGTGAAAACGTATTAAAAACTTGACCAAAAATGTCTAACTCTATCCCGTGTCATTACTTACTAACTGACAGACTACAGTGGACAGAGAGTTGGGCTTGAAGTCAGGGAAACTTGAGTACAAAGATTAGACATTGACTAGCTGTGTGACCCTGGACAAATCATTTAACCTCTCTCTGCCTCAGTTTCCTCAACTGTAAAATGCAGGTGATAATAGCACCTATTTCCTAGGACTGTTGTGAGGATCTCAGGTGGAGCCTAGTACCTGGCACGCAGTAGGCATTCCCTAAATGCTTGTACCCTCTCTTCCCTTCCTACTGTGTATCTCCAGAGTCTAACATAGTGCCTTACATAATACTGAAGATAGGGACTGGACCTGTGCTTTCATTATTATAGGAAACTCCCAGGTAAAGAAAATCTCTCCACCAATACAAGTGGGCACCCCTTCTGCAATGCAGAGTCTAAGAAAACTGCCTATGTAGTTTTAGGAGACTGCCCAGAGACGTTAAGTTATTTGCCCTAGGTCATTCAGTCAGCCGATGTCAGAGGGAGAATTTGAAACCAGGACTCAGCACAGTGCCTGGCACATAGTAGGTGCTTAATAAATGTTTATTGGTTATTGATCGATTGGCTTCGAAGCCAGCTCCCTTTACATAATGCCACGATGCCTAACACTGACAAAATACAGTAGGCACTTCATAAATGCTTGTTGGATTTGATTTAATTTTAGTTGTTTTCTTTTATCCTTTTGAAGCATCCTAGCAACAATTCAGTTCAATAAACAGTTATTGAAATTATTATGTGGGGGGGGCAGCTAGGTGGCGCAGTGAATACAGCACCATCCCTGAAGTCAGGAGGATGTGAGTTCAAATCCAACCTCAGACACATGACACTTACTAGCTGTGTGACCCTGGGCAAGTCACTTAACCCCAATTGCCTAAAAAAAAAAAAGAAAAGAAATTATTATGTGACAAGCACTATGCTAGATGACAGGGATACCAAAAACAATAGGAAAAGCCAGTCCTGCTCTCAAGGAGTTTACAATCTCCTGGGGGAAGCAACATGTATACAAATAAGGAACCACACACAAGGGAAGTGGTTTCCCTCATCAGCTTTTATTTTTCTTCTTTTTATTAAAATGGTGGTTGTGGTTGTTGCAGTGACTTGTCTAAGGTCAGACAGCTAGTAAGCATATGAGGCCAGATTTGAACTCCTGAATGAGTCTTCCTGACTACGTCCAGCACTCATCCCTGCATCACTCAGCTGCCCCGCCCCCATCAACCTACTGAGAGTACAATTTGTGCTGCTTTGTTTAAAGGCATCTGAAGGGCACGTCCCTAAGGACAACATATATGTAGGCTAGAGCCTTGCTATTGAAGCTCCCTCAAAGATGACTGGTGACCAAGAGTCAGAGGGATGGACACTACTCTCCCTTCGACTTCTATATAAACTGAACATTTGACTAACACCAAGATTCCTCCTTCTTTCAATTGCTGAGTTTCTCTCTTTGCCTTTTCCTCACAGCCAATCCCTTTTCTCCATTCACTTAACTACCACTTTAGTTCAGGCCCTCATCACTTCTCCCCTGGACTACTGGAATGACCTAATATTTGTTCTCCCTGCCTCAATTGTCTCCCCACTCCATTCCATGGGTCCAAATAGCTGTCAAAGTAATTTTATTTATTTTTTTTTAATCACTTGGGCAATTGGTGTTAAATGACTTGCCCAGGGTCACACAGCTAATAAGTGTCAAGTGTTTCGTCTGAGGTCAAATTTGAACTCAGGCCCTCCTGACTTCAGGGCCTGTGCTCTATCCACTGCACTACCTAGCTGCCCCTCAAAGTAATTTTCTTAAAGTGCAGATCTGACTGTGTAGCTCCCTTCCTCAACGAACTTCCATGGCTCCCTACTGTCTGAGATGAAATAAAAACTCTGGCTTTTAAGGCCTTTCGCAGCTTGGCCCCTACCTATCTTTATCGCTTCATTCTACATTACTCTTCTTCCCATACTATATACAGTTTAAGCAAACTGGTCTTTGCTCTCTCCTTCACACATAGTACTCCCTCCCTCATTTCCATGACTTGGTGCTAGTGGTCTGTACCTGGAATGCACTCACACTTCACTTTTGACTCAAAGAATCCCTAACTTCTGTCAAGAAACAGCTCAAGGGCAGCTAGGTGGTGCCATGGATGGAACGCCTGCCCTGGAGTCAGGAGGACCTGAGTTCAAATCTGGCCTCAGATAACTAACACTTACTAGCTGTCTGAATCTAGGCAAGTCATTTAACCCCAATTACCTCACCAAAAAACAAACAAACAAACAAGAAAAGACAGCTCAAATACCACCTTCTAGACATTGCCTTTTCTGATTTCCCCCAAGGGCTAGTGCCCTCCCTCCTTCAACTACCTTACATTTAACTACCTTCTATTGATTTTCATATTCTTTAATTCATATTTAATTCACATGATTTAATATATGTATGTGTGTGCGTATATGTGTATATATAGATTTACATTTTATTAATAATATATATTTTACTTGCACTTACTTGTATATTTACATATACAGACTTATGTAGACTTCTTTGATTTTTTCCACCATGCCCCCTGAAATTCATTATTGGGAAAACCCCATCACCTTGCAAGATTTCATCAGCCTTAGTTCTCCACTTCATCACCACTTTCTGTCCTTTGTCTTTTTTCTTTTCCCGCGGATGGAGTCCTAATAAAGCTGCCCCCAGCTCCAATATTCTAAATTCCTTAAGGGCCTCATTAAAAAGCAGACATGTCCTGATTTAACCACACATCTAGCTTTAACAACACCACAGGCCCCCGGACTCAATTATAGGCCTCACCAAAACAGGTGTGTCCATGTGATGGCATGCTAGCCACTGCCTCTAGCTAGCCTCTGCCCCCAGATCTAATTCTCCTGTTTAAACACGTGTGTCTATGCACTCAACCACAGACACGTCATTCATTAAGCCCAAGACAGGACCACAATACCTAACTATCCATCTGGACCAGACAGGACCACAATAGCTAGCCAATCAGAAAAAAGCATGACCAAGATGTTTGACCACCGAACAGAAAGGGCTTCCACTAAGATTGTGCCTACGCAGTAATACTAAAGAACTGACCTAGAGTAGACTTATGATGTAGAAAGGCTTATTATAATATCATTATCATACGTAAATGCCCCCCAATGGGTTTTTCTATATGCATCGTGGGTAATTGCATGCAAACTTCCACCGAGGCTGGGACCCCTCCCCCATTACCTAACCCCTTGCCTAACCCCTCCTGCCTTTTTAATATCCATAATTTCAATTGTGTAATCAGCATCATTACATTATAAGATTGCCTGTCTTGTCTTGCTAAGATGCTGGTTCCTTTTGGATCTCAGCCCACTGGAAGCGTCACTCTCAATAAATGCCTTCATTTGGATCGGAGGTGGTCTGAGTCTGAATTCTTTGAGAAGGTCCCACCACAACTAACAGTAACACTACAACCCAGGAACTGGGAAAAATCATGTTAATCATAGCACGTATGCAAAAGAAAATCCTTCTAAACATGGATGACATGAAAACAAACATTCCCCCACACCCTCCCAAAAAAACCCAAACACCCTGATTTGTAGCTTTCAGGGAGAAAACCCTGTCCATCCCTCAGGGCTTCTCATTCAGCTGTTCCCAAGCTCTGGATAGTGCTATGTTAGCAAGGCATGAAAAAGTGAATTAGAAGAAAAAAAATCCATTCTATTAAATTATTTCATAGTCCTACAGCTGGCAAGGGGTGGGGAGAATGTAGTCAAAAAGTAGACCTTTCCTAGGGCCCTAAGAAGAAAGGATTTGGGGAAAGGTGTTTTTTCATTAGGATAGAATAGGAAAACACGCACCCTGGGCTTTGGAAAGATCATGGGTATCTAGGAAAATCAGATGCTGGTGCTGATTTGTGCTTTGATTCGCAGTGAGTGGAGAAGAAAGGGAAGGAAGACCAGGGGACATGGCTCAGTGTCTCCATCCCCAACCTCCTTCACACTCCCCAGGTGGTTTAGTGGGAAGGAAGAAAGGACATGGGAACAGATGCTCAGAGGCTGCTAAAGAGTTCATTTTTCTTGCTCCAGTCCATCTGTGTGCTGTTCCATTTCTGGTGGTCCTCTTCTTTGGGCACTGCCGAGGAGATGTTGAAGTCCAAAACAGGGGATAGAGCCATGAACTCTACAACTTCTATTTCCGCAGTGAGCTGTCTTTACCAGTACAATGTAAATCTGTGAACAAAGGATTTTTTAGTTGTTTACCTTTGTATCACCAGGGCCTGGCATATAGTAGGTACATAATAAATAATCATTGGTTAATTGATTTTTCAGAATGTAACAAAGTGTATATATGTGTAGAAGTGTTGTAGGGGAAAATTATTCCTTTCCCCCTCTCCAAAGCACTTAAATTATCACTTACATGAGAAGCACAAGGCAAGCTGCCCTCTATTGTCCAGGTGGAGTGAGAGATCAGGGCTTGAGAGCAGACTTTTCCTAGGGTTGGGAGATTACCCCAAATTCAAGAGTATGGGGGCCTGGCCTTCTAGAGAAAGATTTCCTCAACAGTATGCGTCTTGGAGAATGAAGATCAATGGCAGAAATCATCTTGAAGCTGAAAGGTTAACACCTTAAGGACAGAACTGTACCTGGCTGACAAGTTATTTTCTGGCATTGGTTAGCCTGTAAAAGTCAGCTGGGTGGTGCAGTAGCTAAACCCCTGGACTTGGAGTCAGGAAAGCCCAGTTCCAATCCAGCCTCACACATGTACTAGCTGTATGACCCTGGGCAAGTCACTTAACTTCTGACTGTCTCAGCTTCCTCATCTATAAAATGGGGACGATAATAGCACCTACCTCACAGAATTGTTGTGAGGATCAAATAAGATAATATCTCTGAAGCACTTAGCACAGTGCTTGGCATGTAGTATGTGTTTAATAAATGCTCAATCAGGGGGCAGCTAGGTGGCGCCACTAGTGAATAGAGCATTGGCCCTGAAGTCAGGAGGACCTGAGTTCAAATCTCGCCTCGGACCAAATATTTGACATTTACTAGCTGTGGGACTCTGGGCAAGTCACTTAACCCCAATTGCCTTAAAAAAAAAAGAAAAAAGTCAAAACAGAAAGAAAATTACAGACCAATTTCCCTAATGAATATTGGTAGAAAATTTTCAAAAAAAAATTTTTTAAATTCTCAAAATGGGAAGGGACTCCGTTGGGAAGTCTAATTTGAGTGTTTGATGCCCGTTCACGGGCTGCCCTGTGTGTCTCATACATTGTCTCTGGTGTTGAAATAAAAGCTTTCTTATACTCAATATCCATATTGCATGAGTGTCTCTGTGGGAGTTGGAGACTCTGTTATACACATTTGGGGTATATGAACACAATCTGAATCTAAACTTTATTTGGGGCATTTACTTGTATAATAAAGAGAGGAAATGACTATCTTGAGAGCAGTGCCCCAGGATTGGTGCAATCTGGGCTTTAATAAGCCCAGAATCTTTGGAATGCCCTTAACTACACAATACATAAAATATATGCAAAATCAAATACCCAGTAACATCATGGGTTGGGGGAGGGGGAGATGTGATTAACTGGAGGGATGAGGAAAGGCCTAGTGGAGCAGATATAATTTGAGCTAGACTTTGAAGGGAGATAGGGATTCCAAGAACCCAGGGTAAAAAGGGAGAGAATTACAAGTATGAGGGAGAGCCTTCTAAACAACTGACTTTAGATCCAGATAACTTACAGATAATATAATAGAACCATCACCTTTTATGTGATTTTTATAGAAAAGGACAAATTAGGATCTAAATGCAAACATATAGATGATTTCATCTGTCCCCACCTACCACCCACCTCAATCCCCTATCCTGTATTGCTGTTAATCCAATTTTTAAAAATTAATTATTTTTCAATTAGCAAGCATTTATTTTCTCTCATTCCCACCTCCATTCAACACCCAGAAATGAGAGAGAGAGAGAGAGAGAGAAGAGTGAGAGAGAGAGAGAGAGAGAGAGAACCCTTGTAAAAATATGTAATCAACTAGCATTCATTGAGGACTTACTATATACTCCAGTCATTTGCAACAAATTCCCACATAGGCCATGGCCAAAAATATGTGTCCCATTCTGCATATTTAGCCCCTCAGCTCTCTGTCAAGAGATGAGTGGCATTCTTCAATATGGAACCTCTGGAATCATAATTTGACCCTATTTTTCTTCAGTCTATGATATTTCTCTGGGTCATTTACTTTAATCCTCAAGAGACTAGCTCCCTGAAGAGTACAGCCTGAGTTGGGGAATAAAACATATAAAATTTCTTTCATGATACTCCTTAGAACAACACACGATGTCACCCTTTCTTTATCTCTGATTGTCAAAAGAAAGAAAACTTGCAACTCAGAGTCTTTGTGTGGCAGTATAGAATAGGCAATTTGTAAAACAGCAACAGCCTCGAGTCTCACTAGAAAGGTCATTTTCTCTCTTTTTCAAACTCCAGAAAGGACATGTTCAGGTCAGACAAGCCTTTCATAATTTTTCTAGCCTTTGTTCAAAGAAAACATCTCTATCTGAGAGAAAGGATAAATGTCATTCCTTCCTAGTAGAAAATGCTGTGTTTTCCCCATGTTCCAATTAATCACTTTCTTGTAAAAGATTCATTAAAGTCATAATGCAAAATTCTTTTGCTCCCAAAACTGCATATCTGGGTCTTTGGCCTCTATATGACCTCCACCCCCACTTACCCTAATATCCCTATTTGTCCCAATTTTTAGTTTCTATGGGTGTGTATGTGTGCATGTATGTTTAAGGCTTTAACTATTTGGAAATTCCTATAGCAATAAATGTCATATTGAGAATTAATGATAATCTCCTTGAACAAAAATCAAATTCTTTTCTGAAAGCAGATTTCCTGTCTGGAGGATCTGAGAGAGGTGTTACCCTCTAAGGAACTAAGAGTTTCCAGAAGCATACTGCAAGGGTCCAAGTCAGTTTTTGGAATGGAATGCTGTAATCCTTTTGCCTCCTGGTTTTAGTTTAGTTAAAATAAACTTTAAAAATCTCAAGAGCTGATATTTAAAGTGTCCCCCCATTTTTTCTGGCTCGCCTTAATTCTGAATTAATTGAGCGAAAAAGTGATCATGTTTTGGATTTAAGGAAGCATTTATCATAGCTTAATTGGGAAATTCAGTCTAATGAGACAACTTCCCACATCTAGAAATTGTCACTGCTCAACAAATCTGTTTCAAAAAGCGTCTATGGAAGGGCAGATCATAGTTTCCTTTAAGCTCAGAGTTGAAAATGGCGAGGGGAGGGGTGTTCACATTTTCTCCTTTAATCAAGCCTCTCCACCTTACTAAGGTCAAGGTTACCCAACCTCCTAAGTGCCTTCAGCTACTAAATGAGAAGTTACACAAGGATAAGAACTATCTTATTTAAACTTTATATTTCAATGCCTAGCATGGGTTTTTGTATACAGTAGGCACTTCATAAATGTTAGCTATTATGGCTGTTTTTGTTTGGGTCCTACTTTCTTCCTTCTCTAAAAGTGGCCCTTTGAAGCAAATGAAGATTAGAATGCTGTAGAGGACAAAATAGTAACATCCATTTGATGATAATGGAGGTGGTTGTTATTGGCAGCAGCTAATGGATAGAACACCTACCCTGGAGTCAGGAGGGCCTGAGTTCAAATTCAGCCTCAGATACTTACTAGCTGTGTGGCCCTGGGCAAGTCACTTAACCCTGTTTGCCTCAGTTTCCTCATTGTGAAATGAGCTGGAGAAGGAAATGGCAAACCACTCCAGTATCTCTGCCAAGAAAACCCCAAATGGCAACAACATCATGTCTGTCCTTGTTTGGGTTCTTTCTCCTTCCTCTAAAAGTGAGCTTTTGAAGCATAAGATTAGAATGCTGTAAAGGACAATATAGTAACACCCATTTGATGATAATGAAGATCAAGATGTCAAAACTCCCCGAGCACTGCCGTGTTAGATGACCTTCTTCATAAACTATTTCCTGTAAAAAGTATGTGAAAATAGAGCCATAACTGAGGGCAAACATCAGGAAAAAACAAACTGCGCCAGGGCAAACTGCATCAAAGCTGTCCTCTAATCAGTAATTTCAAAGCAAACTAAGTTGGTTCTATATAGTGTGGGGTGGGGGGAGAGGTACCTAAGGCATCAGGATACTAAGCCTCATGGAGGAAGAGACCCAGAGGCAAGAACTTCACTTTGGGGGGAACATGACCCTCAGCATAGAGCCCAGGGTGGAGAACCTTTGGCCTCGAGGCCACATGTGGCCTTCTAGGTCCCCGAGTGTGGCCTTTTGACTCAGTCCAAGTTTTACAGAACAAATCCTTTTAATAAGGGGATTCATTAAAGTCATAAAGCAAAATTCTTTTGCTCCCAAAACTGCATATCTGGGTCCTTTTGACTGAGTCCAAGTTTTACAGAACAAATCCTTTTAATAAGGGGATTTGTTCTGTGAAGTTTGGATTCAGTCAAAGGGCCACACTTGAGGACCTAGAGAGCCACATGTGGCCTCAAGGCTGCTGGTTCCTCACCCCTGACCATAAATTCATTGCCATTAGGATAGAGAATAGTGTGGAGGTAGGCTGTGGCCTTCGGCATGGCTACTTAGAAAGAATTGGAAAAAAGTATCATCTGGTAAGATTTGTGTTTCAACATTAGTACTGTGACAAAAATATTCATTATCTCTGCCTCTTCACCCCAATTCTCTCTTCTTCTAAACTTTCCTATTTCTTTCAAGGACACCATTATGATCACAGTCACCCAGGTTCTTAACTTGGCTAGAATCACCAACTCCTCACTCACCTCACACATCCAATCTGCTGCAAACCTTGTCATTTCAACCTTTACAGCATCTCTTGTATACATTCACTTCTCTACAATCACATGGCTACCAACCTTATGGAGGCCCTTATATCACCTTTTGCTGTAATATTCAATAGCATTCAAATTGTTCTCCCTTCCTCTCCATTCCAACCCATCTCCTGTTCAAGTGCCAAAAATTATTTTCCTGAAACTCAGGTCTAGCCATGTCACCCTACTCCCCTCCCACAATCAATAAACTCCAATGGTTCCTTATTAATTCCAGGATTAAATAAAAAAAAGTCTTCTGTTTAGTATATAAAACTCTTCACAATTTGAACCCTCCTGACTTTTCTTATTATTATACTTAACTCCCCTCAATTCACCCCATGATCCAGACACATTGGCCCATTTACTTTCCCTCACACATACTTCTGTGTATTTGTACTGGCTAAATGCCATGCCTAGAAGGCTTTTCCTCTTTGATTCAACCTCCTAGCTTCTCTGGCTTCCTTAACTTAAATCTCATCTTCTGCAACAATCCTTATTTCTCACAACCCCTTGCTTCTAGCCCCTTCCCTCTGAGCTTATCTTCCATTTATGCTTATATATACAGAACGATTCGCATGTTCTCTCCCCCATTAGAATGTTAGCTCTTTGAGAGTTAGGAATTGTGATTTTGTCTTTATCTTTGCAAGTCAGCACTTAGGACAGTGCCTGGAAAACAGTAAGCACTTAAAAAATGCTTGTTGCCCAGGTGCATGACAAGTTGTTGTAAAGCTCACACAAGAAAACTCAAGAAAGAGAAGTCATTGCAAAATCCAAACACTAGTGACCTCAGTCTTCCTCAGTATTTCTTTTGGCTACAACAATATTTGTCTGACTGGGATTTTCTTTAGAATGTCTTCATTTCTTTCTTTGGAATAAGGGAGACAATTAAAAACAGCATCTTTTTTTTAAAGGCACTTCTAACTTTCAACCATCACTTCACAGAAGAGTACTTAAGGGTAGACAACTTTGGAGTCAATTTTTCTCAAATTTTTGAGAGAGACATCATGGGTCACAAGATGAAGAGAAACCCTTGTCTAATGTGTGTTTTCTGTTCATGCTTAATAACAGACAATTTAGCTCAAAAGAAATATTACTTTTAAAAGTCTTTTTCACAAAGAAATAATTCTGAAGGAAACTAACTGAACCCTATTCTTTGTACAATGCAGAATACACAGAGGAGAGACAGAAAGGGGATCTAGGAGAGATATTAGAAAGATCAAATCAGTGGTTTTTGGCCAAAGATTGGATCTGAGGGATGATAGAATGAGGAGTTGAGGATGACAACCTGTTCTCAAGCCTGGGAGTCTGGGAGGATATCGGTACTTTGGACAATAATAGAGTTAAGAAAAGGGGAGGGAAGATGGTGAAATAAGGCAGGAAATTACCTGGCTTTCCGGAATCTACCCATCCCCAACCCCAATAACTTTTTAAATGATTCAAACGGAATTTTAAAGTGGCAGAATATTTAAAAGTTGGGGTAAAACTGTCGTCCACCCTAAGACAACTTGGGAGGACATTAGGAGAGATCTGACCTTCTGGGTGGTGTCTGGCCAGGTCTGATACCGCCCAGTTAACAAACAGCAAGCCCTTAGGTGGCCTCACCTTCAGGAGCTTTCACCCCACAGACTGTGTCGGGGTTAGGTGGCTGATCAGGGGAAGATTGGAGTAGGGGCCCCCACTGGCACTGAAGGTGAGGCCCAGGCATGTTGACTGGATGTGGTCCCAGTCTGTGGCTGAGGGCAAACAGGAGAGATGGCATGCAGTGAGTATGGCAAAGGATTGGGGCCTTGCTGGCTGGGGTCACTGGCAGGAAAACACAGGCCCTGGTCTCTGCTCAGGGTGGAGAGGAGTACCTGAGGACACCCAAGGCATGAACCCAGGGAGTAGTGACCACACCTGGTCTTGGATTATAGAACACTGGAAAAACAAGAAGTCAAAGGCCTCCAGATAGAGCTTAGAAAACAATCGCTTGAAAAACCCGAAGCCCGTTATTCCCTAAACCCCAGGAACAGAGCCTGACCCTAATATAAAGTTAACAATTAAAAGAATAGGCCATTAAAAACTGAGTAAGCAGCAGAGAAAGAGCCCAACCATAGGTAGTTATTATGCTGATAGAGAAGGTCTGGGTTCAAACTCAGAAACAATGAAGTCAAAATTGCCACTTGTAAAGCTTCAAAGAACAATGTAAAATGATCCTACGCCCAAATGTCATTATTAGAAGAGCTTAAAAAGGATTTTGAAAGTCAAATAAGAGAGGTTGAGGAAAAATTAGGGAAAAAAAAAACAGGAGTAATGCAAGAAAAATTTTTTAAAATTGCAAAAACAAAGTCAATCAACTAGAAAAGGAGATCCAAAAACTTTTGGAAGAAAATAACTCCTTAAAAGTTAGAAGGGAAGCTAATGACTTCATAAGACATCAAGAAATAATAAAACAAAATTTTAAAAATGAAAAAAAATAAAAGAGAACATGAAATATCTCATTAGAAAACAACTGACCTAGAAAACAGATCAAAGACAGATAATATAAGAATTGTTTGACTACCTGAAAGTTATGGTTAAAAAGAGTCTAGACACTATATTTCAAGAAACAATATGTTGTTTACAAGAAATGCATTTAAAAATGGGAGGCACATAAAGTAAAAACAGAAGGCTGGAGTAGAATTTATTTTGCTTCAGCTGATATAAAAAAAAGAGGGTTACCAACCATGATCTCAGACAAAGTTAAAGCTAAAATGATTTAATTAAAAGAGATAGACAGAAACTACTTTATGTTAGAAGGAATCATAGATATTGAAATAATATCAATACTAAGCTTATATGCACGAAGTATTATAGCATCCAAATTTTTAAAGGAAAAGATTAATTACAGGTTTACATAGGTAGCAAAACTTTAATAGGTGGGGACATCAACCTTCCCCTCTCAGAATTGGGTACATCTAACCAAAAAATAAATAAGAAAGAAGTCAAAATGATGAATAGAATCTTAGGTAGATATCATAGACATCTAGAAAGAATTGAACAGATATAGAAAGAAATATACCTTTTTCTCAGTGGTATATAGCATGTTTACAAAAATTGACCATATATTAAGGCATAAAAACTTTTTAGTTAAATACAGAAAAGTAGAAATATTAAATGCATCCTTTTTACATCATAATGCAATACAATTATTTAATAAAGGACAATAATAAAGAACAATAAAAATTAATTGGAGGCTAACATCTTAAGCAGTGAGAAGATTAAATAATGTCATAGAAAAAATAGATAATTTTATAAAAGATAAAGACACTAGTGAAACAACATACTAAAAGTTATGGGATGAAGCAAAAGCATTAATCAGAGGAAAATTTGTATCTCTAAGTGCTTACATCAATAAAAATATGTGGTATATGTTCGTGATGGAATAGTGTAGTGCTGTAAGAAATGATGAGCTGGTTGATTTAAAAAACAAAAACATGGAAAGACATTCATGAAATAATGCAGAGTGAAACAAGCAAAACCTGGAGAACGTTATACAGTAACAGCAATATTGTTCAAAGAGTAACTGTGAATGACTAAGCTATTCTGAGTAAGATGAATATTCAAATCAACTACAACAGACATATAAAGGAAGATGCTATCTTCCTCCAGAGAAAGAATTGATATATGGAAATATGTATTGTATGCTTTCACATATATATCTGTTAAGTGTTGGCCATCTCTAGTGCAAGGTTGGGAGGGAGAGAGGCAGACAGCTTGGAAATCAAAATATAACAAACAAACAAATAAAAGGGTAAGGTTTAGAGATAAAGAAAATGAATTCAGTTTTGGTCATGTTTAGTTCAAGACGTCTATGAGACATCCAGTGCAAAATGTCTAATAGTTAATTGGAGACTGGAGGTCAGCAGAGACATTAGGATTGGCTAAGTAGATTTGAGAATCATCAGCATAGAGCTAATTGAATACACAGGAGCTGATGACATCACCAAGTGAAATAGTTTAGGAGAAAAGAGGGCCCAAGCCAGAGCCCTGTAGGACACTCATGATTAGTATTTGTGACTTAGATGAAGATGCAGCAAAGAAGACTGAGAAGGAGCAGTCAATTAGGTAAAAGGATAACCAGCAGAGAATGATGTGACAAACCTAGAGAGAAGAGAGTATCAAGAATAAGAGTGATTCGCTGCATCAGAGGCTGGTGAGAAGTCAAGAAAGATGAGAATTGAGAAAAGACCATTAAATTCGGTGATTAAGAGATTTTTAGTAATTTTGGAGACAGCAGTTTTTGGTTGAATGATGAAAGGCAAACTGTAAAGAGTTAAGAGAGTGAGAGGAAAGGAAGGCACTGCGCTAGACAGTAGGCATATAAATATAAAGAATGAAACAATCCTCACTCCCAAAGAGCTTACATTCTAATGGGGGAGACAATTACATTCTCTAATGCACAAATCACTCAGTTACCCATCCAGCAAGCATTTAAGTGCCTACTATGCACAAGGCCTGTGATAGCAATAGAAAGGACAAAAAAATCTCAACTCTTAAGGAACTTATATTCTACTATTAATCCAAAAGGTCACGTTAATATCTAGCATTCTCTCGATATTGGACATACCAATATCAAATGTTGATGTTGGATACCAAGGAAGCATTTTGGCTGTCCATCCCTTTTTCTGTCATCAATTTATCTGATTGCATCCTTATACCTTTTCTCTTGTGTAATTCCTCATTTGTTATGTGTCAAAGCCTATTCACATCCAATATATACCTCTCTATTGACATTGGAGTAATCTTCAGACACAATTCTTTGAAAAGTGTAGTGTCACACAACTCACGGTCACATAAGCACACCAGTAGAATAATGCTATTAAGTAGGTACCCACCAATTGGAGAGTGGCTCAACAAATTATAGTATATGAAGTGTTGTTGTTAAACCACGAAGAGTAACAAAATGATGGATTCAGAGTAATATGGAAGGACTTGTTTGAACTGATGCAGAGTAAAATGAGCAGAATCAAACGAACAATTTTCATGATGATTACAATAATAATGTGAGGGGAAAACAGCTTTGAAAGACCTCAGAACTCTGACCAAAGCTGAAATCAAGCAATCATAACCATGAAATACTGATAATGAAATACCTCCCACCTCTTGGCAGAGATGGGCAGCACCAGGTACAGAATAAGATGCCTTCTCAGACATGGCACTGTTGTTTGTGCTTGCTAAATCGTGAAATTCATTTTTCAGTACTATTGATCAATTAATTATGCAAAGATTTTTGCTGAAATTCATTTAGTAAGTTTACAACCTTCTTGATGTAAGCAATAGTTCTTGCAAACAAATCCTAGAATCAATAAAGTATTATTAAATACTTACGACGTACTAGGCACTATACGAAATGTTAGTGGGGCAAATGTAAAATGTCATAGCTTTGGTCACCACCATTTCTTTTATATACATATATATATACATAATATAAACAGATGAAAATCAATATTGAAAACATGAACAGTCAAGGCAACAAAGTTTTAAGTATTGGCTACTTTTGGCAGGCAGCCCGAACCAACAGATTACTTGTCTCTTCCTCTCTCTCTTCTTCCCCTCTCTCTCTCTCTTCCTCCTCTCACTGAGCACAGAGGATACAAGGAATCAATCACTCTATGGTTCTGATGGCAGTTAGGGACTTTGAGTGAAATCTGTTTAGTGGGCAGAGTGAAGGAGCAGAGAATCCAGGTCAGTTCCAGCAGTTTGCTCTCATCTACATGTCTGTCCATTCCCAGTTGTCCCTGAACCATCTCTTTACTTCCCAGTCTCCAATGTCTTCAATCTGCCAAATAATTCCTAGGATTGCAGGGCAATAGTTAAGGTGCCCAAAGCAGGGTGTGTCACTCTGACACCTCCCCAAGCTAGAGAAATTCTCTCTCAAGTCTCTTCCCCATTCCAGTTCATGCTCTAATCGTCAGTCAAACTGGTCTTCCTAAACCAGAAATCTGACTAAGTCATCTCCCTAGTCAATAAATGGCAGTGACTCTCTATTAGCTCTAGGACTATGTTTAAAATCCTCTGGGTAGCTTTTAAAGTCCTCCTATCTGTCCCCTTCCTACTTTTCCAGTCTGATTAGATACAAGGATCACTCTGTGATGCAGTGACACTGGCTTTGCTGTGCCTAGCCAGGAGTCAAGAAGACCTGAGTTCAAATTCGGCCCCAGACACTTAACTAGCTGTTTGATTCTTCACAAGTTACTGAACACCTCTGTCTGTTTCAGTTTCCTCAGCTGTAAAAGAGAGATAATTAACAGTACCAGTGTTCCAGGCCTGCTATGTGGATTAAATGAGATGATATTTATAAAGTGCTTAGCACAGTGCCTGACACATAGTAGGAGCTTAATAAATGCTTATTTTCTTCTTTTTTTGGTTTTTATTTATTTATTTATTTATTTTAATATAAATTTATTTATTTTTAGTTCTCAACATTCACTCCCACAAGTTTTTGAATTCCAAATTTTCACCCCATCTCCCCTCTCCCCCACCCCAAGATGGCATGCATTCTGAATATCCCTTCCCCTAGTCTGTCCTCTCTTCTATCTCTCTCCCCTTCTCTTATTCCCTTCCCCTTCTATTTTCCTGTAGGGCAGGATAGACTTCTGTACCCCATTTCCTGTATTTCTTATTTCCCAGTACCATGTGAAAACATTTTTTTAAACATATGTTTTTAAAACTTTAGGTTTCAAATTTTCTCTTCCTCCCTCCCCACCCACCCTCATTGAAAAGGCAAGCAACTCAATATAGGTTGTACGTGTGTAGTTATGCGAAACACATCCATAGTAACATGTTGTGAAAAACTAACTCTATTTCCCTTAATCCTATCTTGCCCTCCCATTTATTCTATTCTTTCTTTTGACCCTGTCCCTCCTCAGAAGTATTACCCTAACCCTTTCCCAATCTGCCCTCCTATCATCCCCCTGCTCTCTTGTCCCCTTCTCCCCCTATTTTCCTGTAGGATAAGACAGATTTCCATACCCAATTGAATGTGTATGTTATTCCCTCCTTAAGCCAAATCCTATGAGAATAAGATTCACTCATTCCCTCTCACCTTCCCCTTTCCCCTCCACTGTAAGAGACTTTTCTTTTCTGTTTTTTTTTTTGAGATAATTTACCCCATTCTACCTCTCCCTTTCTTCTTCTCTGAGTATCATCCTCTCTCATCTCTTAATTTTATTCTCCAGATATGACCCCTTAATCTTCAACTCACCCCGTGCCCTCTATCTACATATACATACATATAATTTTTTTCCTTCAACTACCCTAATACTGACAAAGGTCTCATGAGTTATAAATATCATCTTTCCATGCAGGAATGTAAACAGTTCAATCTTAATAAGTCTCTTATGATTTCTCTTTCCTGTTTACCTCTTCATGTTCCACTGAGTCCTGTATTTGAAAGTCAAATTTTCTATTCAGCTCTGGTCTTTTCATCAAGAATGCTTGAAAGTCCTCTATTTCACTGAATGACCATTTTTTCCCCTGAAGGATTATACTCAGTTTTGCTGGGTAGGTGATTCTTGGTTGTAATCCTATCTCCTTTGCCCTCTGGAATATTATATTCCATGCCCTGCGGTCCTTTAATGTAGAAGCTGCTAAATCTTGTGTTATCCTGATTGTGTTTCCACAGTACTTGAATTGTTTCCTTCTGGCAGCTTGTAATATTTTCTCCTTGACCTGGGAACTCTGGAATTTGGCTATAATATTCCTAGGAGTTTTCCTTTGGGGATCTCTTTCAGGAGGAGATCTGTGGATTCTTTCAATTTCTATTTTGCCCTCTGGTTCTAAAATATCAGGGCAGTTTTCCTTGATAATTTCTTGAAAGATGATGTCTAGGCTCTTTTTTTGATCATGGCTTTCAGATAGTCCAATAATTTTTAAATTCTCTCTCCTGGATCTATTTTCCAATGAGATATTTCACATTGTTTTCTAATTTTTCATTCTTTTGGATTCGTTCTACCGTGTCGTGATTTCTCATAAAGTCACTGTCTTCCAATTGCTCTATTCTAATTTTTAAGGAAGTATTTTCTTCAGTAATCTTTTGGACTTCCTTTTCCATTTGGCCAATTTTTCTTTTTAGGGCATTCTCCTCATTGGCTTTTTGGACCTCTTTTGCCATTTGGGTTAGGCTGTTTTTTAAGGTGTTATTTTCTTCAGTATTTTTTTGGGTCTCCTTTAGCAAGCTGTTGACTTGTTTTTCATGATTTTCTTGCATCACTCTCGGTTTTTTCTCTACTTCCCTTACTTGCTTCTCAAAATCCCTTTTGAGCTCTTCCAAGGCCTGGGACTGATTCATATTTTTCTTGGAGGCTTTGGATGTAGGAGCTTTGACTTTGTTGTCTTCTTCTGGTTGTATATTTTGATCTTCTTTTTCACCAAAGTAAGATTCTATGGTCTGATTCTTTTTGTGCTGCTTGCTTATGATCCTAGCCAATTACTTGAGTTTTAAACTCTTTGTTAAGGTAAGAGTCTGCTTCCAATGTGGAGAATGTACTGTCCCAAGCTTCAGGGGTTTGTATAGCTGTTTTCAGAGATACTTGTAGGGACCTGTAAATTTTCAGTTCTTCCAAGGTGGTATGATAAGGGGCGAGGTGTTTACTCCTTTCCTGGCCTGTGACCACAAGTATTCCTTTCTGTCCTGTAACTGTGAGGAAGGGCTCCTCTCTACAGCCACTGCAAGCTCCACCATGCCAGCGCTCCTCCTCACCTCAGCACTACCGCCCAGAACTGTGACCCAGATCCACACACGGGCAAAGCAAGAGATTCCTGCCTCAGCACTGGCAAAGAGATCCCTGCAATCCCTTTCTGATCAGCCACTGGATTCCCCCTCAGTCTGTGGGCCGGAAGCTCGGGAAGCAGCGCCCCCCCCCCCAGGACCAGGCTCTTGGGGAATGGAGCTGAAACCCCGCCTTCCTGTCTCATCACTGACAGAAACAGACTTTTCCCACTGACCTTCTAAGTTGTCTTTGGCATTGGTGGATTGAGGAGTCTGGAAACCCCCATAGCTGCCCGTGATTCACTCCTCTGAGGCCTGCTCGAGGTTTGCTGCGGCCTGCGCGCCCACGCAGCGCTGTGCTGTGCTCCCAGCCGGTGCGATACACCTTTCTGATCAATCATCCAGGTTGTCTTGGGCTGGAAATTTGTTTCACTCTGTCTTTTTGTGGGTTCTGCTGCTTCAGAATTTCTTTAGAGCCATTTTTTATGAGTATTTGGAGGGGTTTGGAGGAGAGCTCAAGTAAGTCACTGCTTTCACTCTGCCATCTTGGCTCTGCCCTCTTATTTTCTTCTTTGAATAAAACTTTCTGTCTCCTACCTCCAAGCATCCTTCCTCCCATTCCTAGAATCCTCTCCCTTCTTGCCTCTGTCTTCTGGCTTCCCTGGATTCCATGGCTTCCTTCAAGTCCCAGCTGAAGTCTCACTTTTTATAGGGAGGTTAGTGTCTTCTTTCTGTTGATTATCTCCAATGTACCTCATCTACATCTTGTTTGTATATAGTCGTTTGCCTGTTGTAGGCCACATTCGATTATGAGCTCTTTGAGAGCAAGGTCTATTTTTGCTTTTCCTCATATCCCCAGAACTTAGCAGAGTGCCCAGCGTGTAGTAGGTGCTTAATAAATGCTTGTTGCTGAAAGATTCATTCACTCACAGCAGAGGACACCATGCAGTAAGCTGGGAAAGGCCTAGGGACCATCTTCTCTCCCCTTAGGCGGTCTGTCCCTGAGGAATGGGTTAGAGGGTTTAATCTTACTTTGTTTGTCCTCTTCAGTTCTCAGGGAGTGGAGTCCCCAGTTTGGGAGCATGAGACATGGAGATCTGGGAGCCCAATATTTCAGAGTGGGTATTGTAGCTTGCCCATCAGGGAAGTCCTGACAAGCCACAGTCCTGGCATGAAAGATAATTCAAGGTGGGTGAGGGGAGTAGCCCTTGGGCTTAAACTTAATGGAGTAATGGTATTCAGGAACTAGTATAAGCTATGAACATAATCCCCCTTCCCTCATCAGAGATCTAGGTTATAGAAGGGAAATTATGCCCCCAAATTGTTGGAGGAAATGTTTGTATGCTTAGTCTGGCTAATCTTTGCCCCAAATATTTCTACATAAGAGTATCTAATATAAATGATTAAATAGAATTCGGGTGCTCATCTTTGTGCCCCTAAAACTGGAAGAACACAATCAGTAGGATCTCTAGTCAGTGGCAGAGATGAGAGACACCACTATCCCTCTCAACCCTCTCAAGGTACTGAAGACCCCAGGAGGAGCTGTGGAATGTAATGGACGTGGCCCACAGATTGTGGGGCCAAAGCAAACCTATGTTTCCTATATATGTTATATATGTATATGAATGGCAATGGGGAGATGGGGTGGGACCTGAAGTCCCCTTGCTATCACATATCATCATTTGTAGAAGACTTCTCATTGGTGGAGAATATTCAATGTTCTCTGCTTGCATGACTCCCTGAAGACAGCCCATTCCATTTGGGGATAGCTTTAATTGTCAGACAATCAATCCAATCTTTCATAATAATGATAACAATAAATATAGCTAAATCCTGACCTCATGAACTGATTCCTTAAACAAACAGAATCAATCTCGATATATTTAATTTATATTATTTCCTTCCTTCTCATATTTAACATCAGTTACTGGGACTGAAATTGCCTAAAATAATAATTTTGTGTTGAATAATACCATGTTTTCTACCAATTCTATTTTATTCAGTAAACTTTATTAAATGTAAAAAAAATTATCACTAGAATTTATACAGCACTTTACATGTATTCTCTTATGTGATCCTCACCATCTTGGGAGGTGTTCTTATTATCCCCATTTCACAAAGGATGTAACTGGTTGCATCCCCTCTCTATGCTGGAAACCAAAATATCTAGGATCTCTGCCCTCCTCCGCTCTCACCAACCCTGCTTCTCATGCAGACACAGAAAATCAAATAAACATTCTTCATCAAGGAGAAGAGTTTTCTGCAGGGGGCTTGAGTCCCGGGTTATTACATATGTGTACATACTATAGGCAATATATATGTATGTCTGCATATATGTCTGTGTATATATGCGTGTGTCTGCATATATATGCACATACATCTAAGCATATATATGTATATTCCAGACAAATAAATATGTTAATAAATTGAATTTTAAGTTCACTGAGGTCAGGTATTGTCTTCTGCCTCTTTTTGTATCCTTAGTGCTTAATGCAGGGCCTGGGACATAGGCTATTAATATTTATTGATTTATTGATAAATTAATAGATCTATATATATTCAAATACATTGGTATTGCATATGAATTACAATATAGTAATAGATTCTAAACCACTAAATATATGTATATATCTACATACATAAGCATATGCAAATGCATGTGTATTTTTTTTAAATAGGTAAGTAACAAAATCTATCTTTATTAAGATTTTGCAGGTAGAATTTCTAGAGTCGTGATAGCCAATGAAGAAGGCAGCGAAAATCAGAGGTCTGTTCCTTGCTACGCAACCAGATAGGGAGAGGACCGTGATTTAACTGATTCAGGGAATGCCCAATGAAGAAATTCTTTGTACCAATACATACCATACCAGTGCTACAACTTAAAGTCTTGGACAGTTTTTGGCTGGATCTTAGAGGGTCTTTTTTTTAAAAAAAAATTTATTTTATTCTGAACTTAAGACATAAAACACATTTCTATAGCATAGAATAGAAAAAAAGATGATTACATGTGAAACTGCAAATATATTATGTACAACTTGCTATTCCTTTTAAATATATAATAATTATGTAAATTTCTTTTTTCCTTTTTTTTTCTCCCCCCTCCAGATGGCTATCATTAGACACTAATATGTATAGATATGTAAAAGCATTCTATACCCACTTCTATTTATTAGTTCTTTCTCTGAATGCAGACAGTGTCTTTCTCCAAAGGTCCTGCATTAGGCACTCAGGATATAAAACAAAAGTGAAAGTTGTCCCTACCTTCAAGGAGTTTCTACTCTAATGAGAAAACTGAGGTTCTGAGAAGTTAAAATGATTTGGTGACACAGATAATAAGTATGAGGCAGGATTCACATTCTCATCTATTGAGCATACTTCCAATTACACCACACTGAACGCTTGAGTGATACTGCATAGAGCATTGGCTCTGGAGGCAGACCACCTCAATTCACATCTCATCTCTGACATTTACCACCCATTTCATTTTGGGTAAGTCAATTAACCTCTGTGGGCCTCAGTTTCCTCCAACATAAAATGGAGGGGTTGGATTAAATGGCCTATGGGAGTTCCCTTCCAGTGATACCTCTGTGATCCTTTGTTTGCCAGGATACTTTTTTGAACAGGCTACAACTTTACAAGTCCATTGTGTTTGTTTTAAAAAATAACATTTTAATGGTGGTGACAAGAGGGAGAGGGTGAGGTAGATGATAAATGGCTGATTTATCAACATGACTACATTTGAAAACTTTTTACTCATTTTACTTACGGCTCCTTCTCCATTCACATTATCTCCATCTTCATCATATTTGGCCCCTTGCCTAATGAAGTGTCTAAGACTATACAGTATTGCAGATGTAATCTCTGTAGAGCCATCCAGTAAGGGATCTTAGTCATTTCATGATGTGCTGTCTTCACCAGCAGAGCCAAATTTTGGCCTTGTGGGCTATTGTGTTAGATTTCAGCGTGATTTACCATCCAGTCCTCCAAGACTTTCCAGGAGATGGTTTTACCTCTGTATCTTACTTAACTCTTAACTCATAGTTCTCTTTTTTAAAAAATCTTTCTGGCCTCTACTTCAATTATACTTTCTCTCAATTCTCATTCTTTGCCAATCACGCTGTGCAATTTATTAATTCATGGTTAATTCCCTAACATCACTTCCCACTAACACTTTTTTTAACTTGCTTTGTGATTGGGATCACAGCCTAGTAAAATTTGCAGGGATTAGGAAAATAAAACTTTATGCTGAGTCCAACAATGTTAATACCTATTCCCATTAAGGAAATTCATCAAACCTTGACATAAATCTGTGCTGTTTTGCCCATGATTCTCTCATCCTCATTATTGCATATTTGTATAAATTGACTACATATTCTTATGTGCTTGTGGAATATGTTTCATTTCTAAGTTCAGATTTGGGTGACCTTTTTTTAGCTCCTTTGCTCAATATTTTATATGATTCCATTTTCTTTTTTTGTAGCACTGTTGTGCTTTTTTCTTTCATGCTTTCTTTTCTTAAACCCCTAAAATTAACAAATGTCTTAATCATTAGTAGCATGTATGTGTGTGTGTGTGTATATATATATATGTATATAATATATATATATATATATATAAAATATATACATATGTATATGTGTATGTAGTTTGAAATTTTTTAAAGAACTACCATAAAAAGAACATTTCTCTCTGAGGATATGATTTATATTTTAGTTGTCTTTAGAAATCAGATTTTATGATTAAAGTACCAAGTAATAATATACTAAAATGTAAACATTTTTCAAAAAAAATTGATCTCTATATTTGTGAATGAATTTAGGGATTTTAGAAGATGAGATGCTTTATCTCAATCCCAGGACATCTCATTTCTTCCAGGCCAGTGTTATTTAGAATGATAGACTTCATAGCAAGACAAAGGTTAAAAGTCTCATCTCTTATACCTGTGTGACCTTGTACGTTGAGCCTCAGTTTCAGCATATATAAAATGTAGATAATACCTGCCCAGCATATGTCAGAGTTGCTAGAATCATATAAGATAATGTATGTGAAATACTAAATGCTTGTGAGCTATTATCATTATTTCTTGCTTGCTTTGACTCTCTTGGTTCTAGGAATGTGAAGAAAGAAGAGTCCAAGAAAGCTCATGATCACATTTGCTTTATGACTCTCCTGGAGTCATGAAGTGGACTGGCTAATAAATATTATGTTGCGCTTGGGTTGCTTGGTGAGGAAACAAAGGAATAGGATGAACCAGTCAAGGTCTACGGATGCAGTGAGTTATCTGTGAGAAACTTCAGCCCTCATCCCCAAACCCTTTGTCACTTCACCATCATATACATCTCAGATCTGTGATCAAAAATCTGAGCCTACCCTCTTTCACACCTCTCTCTTCAATAGACGTTGCCTATTCTGTTTACAATGCCATCCACCTCTCAGTGGGACACAGGAACTAGTTCCAAGAGCAGCTTGTTAAATTTTCAGTGTGAGCATTTATACCTTGTAAATAAGCTAACACTACAAAGTAGGGCTCAATTTATTGTTTTGTTGATTGTCTCAACTTAAGAAATGATGGAGAAAATTTTTATAATGCAAATTAAATTTTAAAATGTCATGCATACATTTCCAGTGAGCTGTTTGTTAAACATTGATTAACTCAGCTTTTGTTATTTGGCCTCTCTTACTCAGTTTTTGGACTGGACATGTGATTTTATCCAGGTTAACATTTATATAGTGCTTACACTGTGCTAAACACTACAATTATTTCTTTTGAACCTCACAACAACCCTGGGAAGGAGATGCTATTATCCCAATTTTACAGATGAAGAAACTGAGGTAAATAGAAGTTAAGTGACTTGCCCAGGGTCATACAGCTAGTTAAATGTCTGGGGTTGAATTTGAACTCAGGCCTTCCTAATTCCAGACCTAGTCCTCTATCCACTAGTAGGGGCTCCTGGTGGGGAACCTTCTCTCCCAACGCAGATCAGAGCCTTCTCTGCAATTTATTGTGTTAAAGGTTAAGTGACTTGTCTATCTTATTTCTTCTAGCCTTATATCATATTATAAGGATTTATAAATATTACTTTACAAAAGAGAATACTGTTTCAGGTCCTATTGTAAAGAAGCACCAAAAAGGATTAATTTCACATCAAACTATTTTTTAAAACATTAATATTCATATATTCTTTATAGTGCCATGCTACAGAAATACCTCTAATTTCAGAATATGCCTTGCTATTATTGTACATTTTGTATTATAGGAAATTTTCATTAAAAAAAAGTTTCAGACAAAAAGAAAAACAAAATCCTGCATATTCCCATCCAAAGACTCTAGGATTATGAATTTAGAGCTGGAAAGGGCCCCAGAGGCTGTCTAGTTTGCAACCCTCTCATTTTACAGAAAATGAAAATTAAGCCCAGAAAGTTGAAGCAACATACCTAAAGTAACAGAGATAGTTAGTGGAAGAATGGACTCATACCTAGGTTCTCTGATCATTAGTCCAGGGCTCTTTCTATGGCAACATGCTGCCTCTAGGTTCCAGCCAACTCAGATTACCCCATGTGCTTATTTTTGAAATGTCCAAACTGCTGCTGAAATCCTTAAGTGGCTGGTAAAAATGGGATCTCCATTGTTCTCCCTGTGTCTGTTAATGGAAATAATCTTTCCCTCTTCAGATCATACATAGCATTTTATGTGCAGCTTTAGAATGAATTTATGCTTTATGTATTCTCTATTACAATTAATGCATGTGCCATGTTTCCCCATTAGATTGGAAGGGAACAAGTCTAACACGATCTACTTATCTGCCCATGCCTAGCACACAGTGCGGTGTATGTAGATGATTAATAAATGGTCAACAGTAATCTTCAAAGGTGGTTCTTAGACCTGGCTACATGAACCATAGACTACAGAAGAAATGAAGATAGAGTATGCAGGGTAGGCGTTATTTCCTGATCTGTGTACATTTGCATACCCTCCAGCTGAAGGAAAGGTCCCTGAGGGCAGGGATTGTTTCATTTGTCCTTGCATCTCCAGTACTAACTAGTGCAAGCACAGTGTAGAAAATAGAAAACCGGGCTAGGAGTCAGAAAGACCTGGGTTCAAGACTAGCCTCTGACACGTATTGTGTATCCCAGGCAATTTTCTGAGATTATCAACTGCAGAGAAGGTAATGACCTGTAATTTTAGTGGGATTTTCTTCACAAGGAGTTCCTTTTACCAATGAAATCTAGATCTGGTATGCTATCTACCTCCTCCCCCACTCCAAACTTTACACTCCCTCCTGCCTTGGTTTACACTTAGTAGGTGCTAATGTTTGCTGAACAGGGCAGCTAAGTGATGCCATAGATAAAGAGTGCCAGGCCTGGCATCAGGAAGACTCATCTTCCAGAGTTCAAATCTGGCCTCAGATGCTCACTGTATAAACCTGGGCAAGTCCTTTAACCATTTGCCTCAGTTTCCTCATCTGTAAAATGAGCTGGAGAAGGAAATGGCAAACCACTCCATTATCTTTGCTGAGAAAACCCCAAATGGGGTCACAAATTACATTAGATGTACTATAAGAATGGGTGAGGATGCTTATCTCCTTCCTCCCCTTAGATGATAGTTGTGATCTTTAAGTCAGAGAGAGGCTATGACTTTTAGTGAATTCAAAGTGGTAAACAGGTGACAGGATTGCAAATTTTGGGTCAGTTGTAAATTTTTGTGAAACAGAAGCAGATGAAAAGTAGCCTTTGGTGCATCAGAAGAGAGATCTCCCAGCATCTAAGAGCCCTGTACTTTTGGAGGGGGGTATGAGTCATAGAGTTGGGATTTTATTTCCTGAAGAGGCTGACTTATTGGCTGAGTATAAGGAAGCACTCCCCAGGCCTGGACATATTTAGCTGCCTCAGGGTATTACACATGAGTAATTTTCTGGGACTGATCTAGAGACTGCAACAGCCTTGGAACCGAAGCTCTTGTACCAAAGATGAGAAATGATTCGTCAGGTAGCCAAAAAATATAATCTCTGTACTTCTTTATGTGCATGATTGACTAGTTTTGCCCTAGTACTAATCTTCTCCAGGTAAAGAGATTTGAGATAGGCAGATGTTAGCTGGAAAAACAAGCCTAAGTTAATCAGTGTTTATTTTTATCAGGGTGTACTAAATACTTCTTTCAAGAAGTGTTTTCATGCTTTACTAGCGATCTGTCAAGATACAGTTTTCAAAGGACACCTGACTTTATGATACTAATTCAGCAGGAGAATCTGCGAAGTAGGCTTTTTAAGAATTTTGGTAAAGGATTCAGATAACCTAGGAAGAATGCAAAGAGTAATTCATTCAAAATTCACTGGTATTTTTCCTCCTCTACTATTGGTAAGAGATTTGAAAAACCACTTCAGCATCAGAAATTAATGTGATTAATCATGTATACAAATATACACGTTACAGAAATACATTTAATAAAAACAAACATTTAAGTAATAGCTTACATGCAGCTCTTAGCATCTCAAAAACTCATTTGTACTATGGACACAGTTACTGTGGAATAAGTTTTGGGGGAATATTAAATATAGAGTAAAATAATTTTCAATTTAATTTCAATTACAAACTAATCTTTTAAAAAGAAAACATTTTCTAAAGAATACAACCCTGTAGAATCTTTGCAAACAAAGCATCAAATTCTCTCTGGAGTATTGTGGCAATGAAGTGATTGGTAGCCTAGCAACCTCTAAAAAAAACCAAGCTATCCAAAAGTGCCTGGGGAAAGGCTGTAGGGGCCTGTACAAGGGAATACACAGTATTAAGAAGGGAAGGAAGAGAAAGGAGGGTGTTTTTGTTTTAAACAAGAATTTGATGGGTGTGAAGAAGTTTCCCCAAGAGCTGGATATATCACCTATTAGTTTTTAACTAGAATCATCAATGTATAAAAAACTAGAAGATGCTAACCATAGCTTCTGTTGTGACTGATTTTCTTTTTAAAACTTAAATTATCACTTATAATAGTAATTATTACATTCTACGTCCTACTCACCCTACTTAGAAACTTTAAGTTAGTTATTGTCCAATTCAGTTTCTGCCTATTTAATCATGGGAAAAAGGAAAATAAAATTTAAGAATATTGTTTGAATGTTTTTTTACAGTAGAAAAAGGGTATGCGGGATGCTCAAACTATTTCAAATGCTACTGTGGATGCTGGCAAGTATATAAAATGCAACATTTTTATATGTGGATCCAGACCTATTACAGCATCAGCATTAGGAAACATTACTATAGATGGGGAAAAAAACCAACCCAGTAATATTTATAAGTTCTGGATGAAAGCTTTCAATAGAAGGGGGGGGAGGAATCAATAGAAATACTGCTAATGACATTAACTTTTTTTTTTGCACTATCATTAAATCCAAACAGATGTTATCATTAAAAAAAACTTCCAAAACAACAGTTTTTAATACCAGAAAGAATTTCAGCTGCCTAAACATTTTATTAGGATATAAATACCCAAAAGCTGTTTTTTAATAAGAATAATTTAGTTTGGTCTATTAAAGTCTTCAACTGGGCAAAAATATAGCTTAAGCCATTCATTTCAACAGAATGTTTTAATTCAATAGATCAATCTTCTTTAAGAAGTAACCATCAAGCAATAAAAAAAATTATAGCGCTTTTAAAATGTTCTCTACAAAAATAAAAACATTTCCAATGTGCTTGAATTGGTCTGTTATACAAAGAGCACAAAATTGCAAATAACAAAGTATATTAAGTGATTCAAAAGAATCCACACACAATATATAATATATTTTAATATTCACCCAAGGACAAAATGTGTTTTATGTTTTCTCCTGTATTTTCTTTAGAAGATACTCCATTTGTAAGTTCAGATTTGGTTGGCCCTTTTTAGTCCTTTTGCTCAGTACTTTATATGCTTCCATTTTCTTTTTTTTGTAGCGCTGCTGTGCTTCTTCTCTTTCTTGCTTTCTCCTCTCAAACTCCTGAAATTAACAAATGTCTTAATCATTAATAGCATGTACATGAAGAGTTCGGAATGTTTTAAGAACTACCATAAAAAGACTTTAACATTTCTCTCTGAGGATATGATTTATATTTTAGTTGTCTTTTAGAAATCAGATTTCATGATTGAAATACTGAGTAATAATACAGTAAAATGACGTGGTTTGTCCTTCGTTCTCGAAGAGGACCATGCTGTCAGATGACATGACTTGCAATTGACTTTGATTTGAGTGAGGGAGCGCTGTCTGTGCAAGGTCACCAGCCTCACTTTCTCCTCCAGCGCCATTTGGATCCAGTGGCCAGATAAGGCTCAGGATGCAGTGGGAGACCTTTTAAGCTAAGGTCTTTTCAAGTTCTCACTTTGCTAGCCCATTCACTGAATGGGCCTCTTTAAGAAGTTAATCAAAGGATGGCCCCTTTAATTTTAAAAAAAAAAATCAAACTGGGAGGGGAACACCCTCAGGGTTGCTGGCCAAAAGAGAAACAGTTACTATTTACATTCCCTTGGGGAGAGCAGGGTCCAAAAAATAACCATTAAGTGGTGCTGGGGCAGGGACCTCTCCTCTAATCCTTGAGATCTAGAGTGTTTAAGGCTTAGTCTTTAAAAAATCTAGCCAGTAAACCCCAACATTTTTCAAAAGTAATTGACCTCTATATTTGTGAATGAATTTAGATATTTTAGAAGATGAGATGCTTTATCTCAATTCCAGTGTATCTCATTTCTTCCAGGCCAGTGTTGTTTAGTGGAAAGAATACTGGATTTTATATCAAAAAGCTAAGGTTAAAAGTCTCAAGTGTCTCTTGGTACCAGTGTGACCTTGTACTCCGAGCCTCAGTTTCAGCATGTGCAAAACATGAGATAATGTATGCAAAATAATGTTTGTGATTTATCATTATTTCTTAGTTACTATGCTCTCTATATTACAATACTCAAAGAACAGACAAACAAGACTAACATTCTTTCTACTGGCAAGAACCTGAGAGCTCATTTAATTGTCCTATCCAGTACATAAAGTCCTCTATTTATTTATCAGAATTGGTCTAAATAGCCCTGAAGTGACCCTGGGGTCTTGAAGGCTGAGCCAAAGGAACACAAACTGTAGCAAATCACACTAAGCTGGAAAAGCTTTCAGTGACAGACTATAATATGTCCAGCCTAGCCTATCACTAAGTTGACTGAAATGTGATGAATTTTTTGGTTACAGAAACATTCAAAGATGACTTAAGAAGTTGCAAAGAGATTGCAACCTATGTGAGGCAGAGGGAATCTACCCACACTGAAACCCAGGAATAAGTTCTGTTACTTGAAGACTTATGAAAAGCGAGTAATAAAATTTGTCTTTTAAGTATTTCTTAATGTCAATTTTATTTATTCTGATTTCCTGAATCTTAAAGATAAGGCCCTCTCCCTAGGCTGTTGGCTGTACCAAGCCCATCCTAGGAGCCTGACTGCTAACTTTGCTTAGATGAGATGTGGCTCATCAATTCTCTTTTCCTTTGATTGAGCTGGAGGATAACCAGGCCTTCTTCCCTTCTACCTTTCCTCTATGCCCTTCAGGACTCTGATACTGTCACCTGACAGCCCGGGGGGACTTGCTATCCCCTAACTACCTCCTAATGATTTGGGGGCTTTTCATTCACTCAGTAGCTGGACTTTCTCTTATGCATTTTCTTCCCTGATCAGTGCATAAGCTCCTGGATAGCACTAGCTGTCTCATCTTCTCTACTAGTATCTCCAAGCTCAGCACTTAGTACATAATAAGTGCTTTAAAAAATGCCTTTAATTCATACTTGTTGATAAATACCCAATGTATCTACGAGGGTTACTTAATAACTTTCACAGTTAGACAAAGATAGCAAACTATAGCTTACATTTATGTGTGATGTCATCCTATTAAAAAGCAAAATTATTTTTAAAAATCACATTATGCTGAGATTTTAAAATAAATTTTAAAATAGAATGGATCATAATATTTTTCTAGCAGCCTTAACTCTAATACAATTATCTTCTTAGGAAAAAAAATCTTTTTCTATTTATCACTATTTCTACTTTCACAATTATGATAAATACACCATGGTTGTATATTATGCAAAATAAAGTCTTACAAGGGATAAGACTTACTTTGTCCTAGTTTGTAGATAAAACCACCAATGCAGACACACGGAGAACATTTTGTATCTGTGGACTGTTGTCTACAAACTCAAAAGAAACTTAATATGTTTGTAATCAATTTGGATCCTTCATTGAAACTTTCAACAATCCAGCTTTTATCACTGTGATGCTAATAGCTTTCACATTACCATTTTGAAACACTGAATTCCAAGTAAACACGCCAACATTTATTAACAGGAAAGCTTCTAGTTCCAGATGAGTGAAATGAAAAAGGAACACAAAATTCTTTTACAGTGGACACCAATTTAATTCATGCGGTACCCTATTTCAGAATGTGGTTAATATCCTATGGTTAGAAAAAAAGCACAATGTACCCAATTACATAAGTTGCAATAGCTCCACAGAGAAATACTGTTTCACCTCAGTCCATCATCAGCTTCATGGACTATTCAGAAAAGCAGTCACTTTATCAAATGCAAATTTTTAAATGTCCAAATTACTGTTCCTCATTGGCAGGATGACAAAAAGTTTAAAAGGCTCGTAAGTTACAAAGCGAAATAAAATTAAATTACGGAATGCTACCAATGAAGAGATGTTAAAGAACATTTCTTCCATCACCTCATTTTAGATGAAGAAAGTGAGGCTTAGAGGAGTTAAGCTGCAGAGCAAATTACCTTCGGTAACATCACTCACTGTCCAATTGAGAACTGCCCTGACAGAGGTTCGAATCCTTTTTGAGGTGGCACGATACCAGCAACTGTGCAGTGTCCAAGACAAGAACAAGTGGTACTAATAAAATCCTGCTTCTACGCTTTTAACTTTTAATAGTCTAACACTATTTTAGTTTATGCCCCCTCTTGCTAAGTTAGAAATAAACTCTTCTGTAAAAGCCACAACTAAAATAAACAAGGATTTTAAACACCCTTACATCCCTCATCTCATAACACTGCCTCAACGTACAGCAAAAACAACTACATGAAAGACTGTATTTTTCTTCTTCTTTTTTTTGGCTAGGCAATGGGGTTAAGTGACTTGCCCAGGGTCACACAGCTAGTAAGTGTTATGTTTCTGAGGCCGGATTTTTGAACTCAGGTCCTCCTGACTCCAGGGCCAGAGCTCTATTCACTGTGCTACCTAGCTGCCCCAAGACTGTATTTTTCTTAATGGTCAAATTGGTTTCTCATTAGTCCTAAGAGTTAATCCTAGAGTTCTCTAAATTAACGGATCAGATTTAGAGCTCAAAGCAACTAACAGGTTATGAGATTTTTATTCCTTTAATGTGTTAAAATGCGAATAGCTGTAATGCATTGTAAACAGTTATAGAGATAAAAATAACACCTTGAATGAAAGGCCAAGTTCATAAGTTAACTCTGTGAAAATATTGAGTTACACATTATGAAACAGGATTTTAAGAGAAAGAAAGAACTTGTTTTATTAAAAAAGTAAGTTTTACCTGTTTCTTAGCAGCACGCTTAGCTTGTACCCGTTCATATTCTTCTTTTGCCTTTTGGTTTGATGTTTTTTTCTTACTTCTTTTTGCAGAGATAACAGGGCTGTAAAAAACAATGTAAAAAAAAAGTTATGAAGGTCAAAAAAAATCAGGGACAGTTCTAGAAGCCTGACATCAGAAGAAAACACTACACAATATGTAGTAAACGTGTCAAGGTGTACATGAAGACATGTTACAGGCTAAAAACTATAAGTAAGTTCAAGAAGGGTTTGCGTATCACGGACCATAGATGCAAGAAGTGTTACTAAGGATGCCTTTCTAAGAATGATATAGAGAACCCAAAGAACTTGCCTTTTCATTGCTGTGGAGTATCCTCCCGTGATCTCTTTTACAAATGGGCTCCGTGGCCTAGCAGCCCCTTCCCCTGAGCCAGGTCACCCTGATTGTCTGCTGCAGCCCACTGCCTGACAGGGGCTGCTCAGGAACCACCACTAAAGTTTACATCATCACAAGAAGAACAAGCCGACATGCCAGCAATCCTGTCTAGCAATTCCCTACTACCGAAGATGTCTGGGTTCCACTCCTGGCAATAGCTCCTGTGGAACTGCTGAGTACTCTGGGGAAGTGATCTCCCACCATTCTGGTATTCCCAAATCAGACCCAGGCCATTCGTGGGCAAGCTTCTTCTTTGGGAAGTCGAGTCATCCAATACAACTGTACTGGAATCCCCAGAGCACTCAGGAACTTTCCAGGCTCCTCAAGGCACCCGTGACCTGGCTCAGGAGGCCATGAGGAAGTGGCATGTCAGTGAGCCCAGCAAGACCAGCACTGGGCCTTCTCCATGAGCAGCAGCACCCTCCTTGCTTCTGAAGTGTGCTAGGCATCAGTGCCCATTTCCCCCTTCCCTTCCCTCCTCCCTCCCCTTCCATCTATTCCCTTAGAATACACAGGCTGCTTAAGTGCAGAAGTAGTTGTTGTGTGTGTTTTCTGTTTTAAAGGAAACCAAAAGCAAAACGCCCAAAAACGAGTAAAAGAAACCACACTGTTATTGTTTGGTTTTTTATTATCTGAATCACCTATGTGCTTTCCAGCAGCCTCAGTAACTTGTTTGTACTCAACAGAAACTCATAAACTTTGAGCAGCCTTAAAAAAAAATATATATATATATATCTATAATGCAGGACAACACTGGTGCCAGTGGCAGAAGGACCAATCACATGTACTTTGCAGAACTTAGGACATTAAAAACTCCAGTCATTTTAACCCTTCCATTTTATCAGACTTCCATGACTACACCAACTCTTATTCCTTTCTTGAATTCCTCTACTACTTGTAATTGTATCAAACCACTTAGCTCTTGCTTAGTACTCTGTAAATTACATATGCAGGCTAGCTTGTCTCCTTAACTGGATTACGAGTTCCTAGAGGTCAGGATGATGTCAGTTACTAGTGCCTAGTGACTTTCTGGGCACAAAGTAGGTAATAACTGATAATGATAGTTTCAAAACCCACTCCTCCCCAATACTGTTTTTTTTAACCCATTAACCACCTGTTCACTCTAGTTCTTTGTTTCCTTAAGTAAAGGTAAAAATCAGGCCAGCCCTTTCTCCAAATGATCATGAGTTCCGAACTGCTGACTTCTATTTTAACCACAGAGCAAATCTTGGTGTTCAAGGCCCTCTTAGATCTGGTTCCAATTTATCTTTTCCATCTGGTAATATTCCTTCATCTCAGAGGCCATCTAGTCCAACCAGTAACCAAAAGAATTTCCCCCACATTCCCAACAAGGGGCCATTCAGTCTTTGCTTGAAGATATCCAAGAAAGGATAATCCACCCCTTTCTAAAGCAGTTCATTCTATTTCTGAATAGCTCAAGAAGTTTTTCTTCACAAAAAGCTCACATCCTCCTCTTTGCACCTTCTACACACTACTTCTCTATCTGCCTTCTAAGGCTGAACAGAACAAGTCTAATTCAGTTTCCACAACCTAGCTCTTCAACTACTAGAAGATAACTCTTATTTCTATGTTGAGTCTTCTCTTCCCCAGAACAAACATAACTCCTTCATCTGATTCTTGGCATGAGCCTGACACCCTCCTCTTTCAATGGTTATCCTCCTCTTTACACTACAGCGTATTAATCTTCTCTAAAATGTGTTGTTCAGAATTAAACACCGTTCTCCACATGTGGTATCACCAAGGAAGAGAACAACAGGGCTATCACACCATTTTGGGAAGCTACTCCTATTTTAATGAAGCCCTGAATCACACTGCTTTCTCTGGTGGCCATATCACACGACTGACCTATTTTGGTTTTGCAGTCTACCAACTAGTCACTTAGGTCTACACTCTAGCCAAACACATGGCTGTTCCCTTCATCTGAAATGCTTTTCCTTTCTCCCCTCATCACCATTTATCCTACTTGCTGAAATTCTGAGCAACCTTCAAGGTCCAATTTGAATGCTACCACCTGAATGATATTATTACTTACTTAGCTAACTAGAAAATGACTTCTCCCATTTCTAAAATCAAGTAACAATTTTACCTCTTTTAAGGTTCTCATCATATTATACTTTATAGCCAAATCTACCTGCAGTACCTTTTAAAGAATGTTTTTCTCACTTATTTCACATTTCTCTATGCCTTAGCACTTTTCACCAGGTAGCAGTTTTATGGTTAGGGAAGAGCTATGGGCTGTGTCAATTTTTTTAAAATGTTAGTAATTACAGGTAGATGAGAAAAACGAAAAATCTCAAAAATGAGGTTGTGCAATTCTTTGCACTATTCTTTTCATTTAAAACATGAAATTTAGTGTCATGGAATTTTAATCTGTAAGGAACCGTACAGATTTAGCCTTATTTTATTTATTATTTTACAGATGAAGAATCTGAGCCTCAGAATAGTTAGTAAGACTTTCCCAGGTCATCAGAGCATATCATTGGTGATTAAGACCTGAATCTAAGTATTTTTCTTTCCAGTCCAATGCTCTTTCCTTTAAGCCATGTTATCTTCTAATTAATTCAAATATGCTACAACTACATTTTCATTTGATTTTAAAAACCCAGTGAGAAAAATGTAATTCCTTCATAAATTTTCACAATATCTCTCCATCAAAATAGCCAACAAAGCATGGGTTTAATTTCCTGTATTTAAATGAGAGAAAAAACATACTTCACTGTTGTGCTACATTCTTCTTCTGGCAAAGGTTGTTTTTCTTTTTTATGCTGTCTCCTGAGCATTTCTTCTTCAGCTAAATACAGATGTTTTAAATGCTCTGGATATCTTTCTGTAAACTGAGACTCTTGTGAAATCTGTGCCTTTTTTTCTTTCCTCAGCAATTTCTTGTACTCTTGCTGAATCTTTTGTTTCCTCTGAAATGCAAATCCTTGTCCTACATTGAAGAAAATAAGAGCAACAAGTTAATGTAAACAAAGGGGAAAAAAAGAGATGTTGGTCAACTATGAATCTACTATTTAAATCACATTAAAAATGATCAATTAAACATAAGTTTCATAACTAGTAATCATCACAAAGTACAAATATTATATATAGTTTCAACTTTAGAAAAGCACAATAAGAAACAACAGCAAGGATGTCATGCTCTTTAAGCAGCTGGCTACTTGTTTTCTTATTTGTTATAGAAAGGAGAAATTAGGCCAGCATCACTGTGTATTTATAGTGAAATTAAGGAAGAAAGGAAATGAGACAATGCTTAACATTTACATTATTTTACTGTATTAGAGAATCTTTTTTGCATCCAGAGACCTTAACTGAGTCCTTGGATATTAAGATGACAGGATTTGGAGCTAAGAGAATTTACAGACCAGCCAGAACAACTCCCTCATTTTAAAAAAGAAACCGTGGCCCTGAGAGACTGACTTTCCCAAGCTCACCCAGGAGCTAGGATTTTGGTGGTTCTGTCTACTAGCCATGCTACCTCCATCACAAGTGTTTAAAACTGAAAGGAAAAAAAAAATCACCCTATTGAATCTCTTCAAAAGTTTTATCAAATATTTGAAAATGGCTTCAAATTTGATGCATGACCTTATCAAGAGCAGATGACATTCCCAAAGATAATCGTGTACGATAAAAAGAGCCCATATTTGTACAGTTTTTTAAAATTCATGAAGTGTTTTCTTTCCAATAATTCTAGGAAGCAGTTTCTACAGATAGTTCTTTCCCCATTCTATAGCTGGGGCACAGCAGCAAGCAGTATTTGCGGTATTCGCCACTTCTAAAAGCTTGATCCCACAGCAAAGCTGTTTTTGTTTGTCAGCATCAACCTCTACTTCCACGAAACCTGGCTCAGAACCTGGTGAAGCAAATTTCAGCAGGCAAACACCAGTGGAAAAACATTATTTCATTTCAGTGGGCTTAGGACCCCCAGGATGCATACAGATTTATGCTCAAAGCTGCTGCCCTTGCCTCCTCTTTTCTCAGCTGGACTTCCATAGCGTAACAGGTGCTATTATTATCCCCATTTTACAACTGAGGGAACTAAGGAAGGCAGAGGTTGAGTGACCTGGAGTCACATGGCTCCTAAACACCCAAGGCAGAATTTGAACTCAGATCTTCCTGAATCCAAGCCCAATGCTTTACCACTTGCACTGCCTAGCTGCCCCTGTAGAATCTAAAGGGTAGATTTCACAGCCTGGTTCCCCCCAGGGCAATGTACTCCTTTGGCTTTCCCAGACTGACTTCGGTGGAGCTGGGTAGAGAAGAGTATATAGCACTTTTAGATAACATTAAGGCCCTTGGTATTATATAGTTTGGGGGGGGGGAGCTTATCCTCATGCTTCCTGTATACCAAAGATGTCAAACTCAAATAAAATGGGCCACTAAACCACACGTAAGGATCCCTACAGGCCACATACTGACATAGAAAACCAAATATTAACATTTTCTATGCTCCACTATATTTTTACTTTTGTCAAATATTTTATAATAATAATAATAATAATCTTAATAATACTAGCTAACATTTATATAGCACCTACTATGTGCCAGGCACTGTGCTAAGGACTTTACAGTTATTATCTCATTTGATCCTCACAACAACCCTTGGAAGCAACTGCTATTATTATCCTCACTTTATGGATGAGGAAACTCGGGCAAACAGAGGTTAAGTGACTTGCCCTTCCTCACACGGCTCATAAGCACTGGAGGCTGAATTTGGACTCAGGTCTTCCCAAGCCCAATTAACACTTTAATGGGGTTTCTTTCAGGAGTGCTGTGACCCACCTGTTAGAAATGCAGAACACAAGGACGTTAATAACTTGTTCAGGGTCACAAAGCCAGAAGGTGTCAAGAGCTAGGTGGATAGTGAACTCAGGTCTTCCTGACTCTAAGCCTGGCTTTCAATCCTCTCATTTTGTGAGTCCCCTTCAGATTCATCCTATACCTGTGATGTTGGGGTTATAGATACGAGGAGAGTTTATAAGAGAAGATTAGAAACAATTATCTAGCCCTACTAAGTGCCAGCACCATACGAACCCCTTTACAAATATTTCCTCATTGGGACAGGAAGATGACGGGCACTTTTAAAGCACCTACTATGTACAAGACACTGTACGAATCCCTTTACAAATATTACCTCATTGGGACAGAAAGGAAAAGAGGAACATTTTTAAAGCACCTACTATGTACAAGACACTGTACTAACCCCATTACAAATATTACCTCATTGGGACAGGCAAGAAAAGAGGAGCATTTTTAAAGCACCTACTATGTACAAGACACTGTACTAACCCCTTTACAAATATTACCTCATTGGGACAGGCAAGAAAAGAGGAGCATTTTTAAAGCACCTACTATGTACAAGACACTGTACTAATCCCTTTACAAATATTACCTCACTGGGACAGGAAAGAAAAGAGGAGCATTTTTTAAAGCACCTACTATGTACAAGACACTGTACTAATCCCTTTACAAATATTACCTCACTGGGACCGGAAAGAAAAGAGGAGCATTTTTTAAAGCACCTACTATGTACACGGCACCGTGCTAAGCCATTTACAAATATCTCCTAGAGATATGGCCTGCCGTTTCACTGCTACAGGGAACTCCCCAAAGAGGAAACTCCTTCCACTAAAGCAGTTCTGAGCCTTCTCTGCATCTTCTCCTCTTACTGGGAGATGCCTGAGGACACAGAGAGGTTAAGTAAAGGATCAGTAAGCAAAGAAGCATTTATTAAGCGCCTACTATGTCCCCAGAGGGGCAGCTAGGTGGCGCCATAGTGCCAGGCGTAGGGCCTGGAGTCAGGAGGGCCTGAGTTCAAATCCAGCGTCAGACACTTAGTAGTTGCGTGACCCTTGGCGAGTCGCTTCACCCTGTCTGCCTCAGTTTCCTCATCTGTAAAATGAGCTGGAGAAGAAAATGGCAAATCACTCCAGCATCTCTGCCAAGAAAACCCCAAATGGGGCCACGGAGAGTTGGTGACGACTGAAATGACTGAACAACGTGCACCAGGCCCTGCGCCAAGCGCTGGGGCCCGCACGCAGCAGGGGGTCAGAGGCCTTGGAAATGATCCTGTCGTTACACGGCCAGGGTCCGGCCCCTCAAAGGCCGCCTATGCTACTCACCCTCGCGGACGCTGCCGGAGAACACATTCCGCGAGTTCGCCCGCCATGTCCGCTGCTGTTGCTGCCGCTTCTTCTTGAATCCGAGGCGGCCTGCCGGCCCGCCCTGCGCCTGGGCCACTCCGGCCCGCAGTACCTCAGCGCGCTTCGCCGGGGCCATGTTCCTGCTCCTCCGGGCCCAGCAGGCGTCGCGGAGCCAAGTGCGTCATCAGGAAGAGGCGATCGATCGGGAGCCCCGTCGGAGGCTCGGCGCGCCACTCGTTAGGCCTGTGCTTCGCCCCCGCCGAGCTGAGCCCCGCGGCCGCCCGTGCGCCACCTGCAGGCCCGGGAGGAAGAGTGTCATGGCGGCCGCCAATGCGCTCCCGGAGTCCGAAGACCTGGACGTGCTCCGCGGCAAGCTGCGGGAGCTGCTGCGGTTTCTCCGCAAAGCCATCCCATCGCCAACGCCCACACGGTGGAGTTTTACACCGGGTCCTTGTGGGAGCGCTTCGTGGACGGGTCCCCCGACGAGGTAATGGAAGCTCTGAGATCGCACGGACTGCGTGCAGAAGCTGCGCCTGCGCGCTGGGAGGAGCGCCCCCTGGAGGGAGCTGGGGAAAATTCAGGTGAGCCGCGCTGCCTGGTGGAGGGGAAGTGTGAAGTAATGGAAAAACATGCTAGCTCGACTTTAGGTTGGGGGTTCGAATCCCAGTTCCCCAGTGGTTTAAGAAATTAATCTCCTAGCATGCAACTCAATTAAAAAAAGAACTGATTAATGCTCACTAGGTGGCAGGCATTGGTAACAATGGAAAGAACATGGGCTCAGGAATCGGATAACCTAGGTTTCGATCTTTTGATCCCATATCAGACAGTGGGTGTGTAACTTTGGGTAAGTCATTTAAATCTCTCCGGGCCTCGATTTCTTCATCTGTGAAATGAGGGGCTTAGACTAGATTGTTTTGAAGATGCTACTAGCTCTAGATGTATGCTCAGTCTAAACAAAGAAAATAATGAAAAACAGCCCCCTATCCTCAGCGGTCAGTCAAGATTTATTAAGTGCCTACTATGTGCCAGGCAGTACTAAAAGCTAGGACACAAAGGGAGGCAAAAGACAGACCCTGTGCTCAAGGAGCTTACGATCTAATGGGGGAGATGACATACAAACAAATCATATGCAAAGCAAGCCATCTACAGGATAAATAGGAGATAATTAACAGAGGGAAGGCACTGGAATTAAGAGGGGTTGGGGAAGACTTCCTGTAGAAGGTGGGATTTTAGTTGGGACTTAAGGGAACTTGCATTCTATTGAGAGAAAACATTTTACTGTGGTAGCATAATAGATTTCAAAGCTGGAAGAAATCTTTGAAAATCAACTAGCCCAATTCTTTCATTTTACAGATGGGGAAACCGAGATCTATGGAAGTTAAATCATTTATCTGATGTCACACTCTCGGTAAGAATTGAGCTTGGGTTTAAACCCAGATCCTCTGACATCAGATCTAGCAACCTTTCCATTACGTCACATTTCATGGAAAGATCTTTAGGAATCATCTAGTTCCCATGGTTTCCAGCCTCAGAATAGTTAACTAGGAATTCCTTTATTTTTTCATTTAAATTCAGATATTTTGGGGGAAGGGCAGGTATGGTACAGAGGGATTTCACAGGAAGTATAAGCCTTCCTGACTCTCTTCTCCCACTTTTCTCTGACCCATTCCCTTGTCTTATGACCTTATACCCAACCCCTACTGGTCTGCAGTGCAGTGGATGCTTTCAGAGCATATAATACCCTGGAAGTAGACTTCATTTTCCAGGTCAGTGCTCTTGTTAAAAGCCTCCACTACCCTACCCTAGTCATTGTTCTACTCCAGATTTTTCACTATCAGGAGCTTTTTTTATGTCAACACATTTCACGGACCTCGTGATAGAAATTACTATTCAATCCGTTGATTGAAAAATGTATAATGACAGAAACTTAGGAATCAAGTGACATTTAAAATAAATTTATAGTTCATTAATCAATAGCAACTATGTATATTTGATATATATGTGTATATGTAGATACACATATATATCACACGCATATATGATAAGCTTACTTGATTGGTAACTACAGAACAAAAAACCAGTACTTAGTACATAATATGCCATTAAGATTCATTATAATTAATACATTGGCCCCAGTCTGAGAACTACTTGTCTGGCTCAGCAACCTCCCTCCCCCCCACATTGTTTTCAGGCTATCTTCTCAATCCATGGCAATAAGCAGGGTTAGTTGAGTCGTATATACAATTTAAATATTAATTATCTCAAGGAAAGAGCAGAGAGTTACAGGTTTAGAGCTGGAAGGTACTTTAGAGTTTATATAATCTGTTTTACTAATAAAAAACTGAGGCCCAGAGATGTTGTTTTCTGCCCGAAATCAAACAGGTACTAATTAGCTAAGTTGGTGTTTGTACCTAAAACCTCTATTTATTTATTTATGCATGACTCTGTTAGCTGTGTGGGGGAGGTTCACAGATGGGATTGTGGAGTTAGGTGGAGAAGACATGTTGCCCTGCCGCTTTGCCTCTGAGCCAGCGCTGGCCTAATCTTATATATCTTTATTATAACATTTGTTGAGTATCCACTGTGTTTGGAGCACCAACAGGGAAAACTTTGAATAAATTATGGATAACGTGGTTGCTTTGCTCAAGGGACATAGTTATGAGATGACCAACACAGAAAAACCTCAATGTAAATGATAGAATAGTGATCTCCAGAAGTACAGAAATCAGGCTTCTACAGTTGGTAGTGTTTCTAAGACCTTAGACATACTGAAACAACTGACTATGATTCTGGATCCACAGCTGGAAGGGACCTTCAGGAGCATCTGGTCCAGGGTCCTTAGCCTCTTTTTGTGTCTTGGGCCCCTTGGGCAGCCTGATGAAGCCTAAGGGCTCTCATCACAATTGTGTTTTTAAATGCACAAAATAAAATGCACAGGATTGTAAAAGAAACCAGTTATATTGAAATGTAGTGATAAACATTTTTTTCAAATCCACAAATTCCAAGTTAAGAACTCCTGATCTAGAGTAATCTACTCACATTATGAATGAGGAAACTGAGGCCCAGAGAAGTTAGGTGACTTATCTAAGGTCATACATACAGGTGACATATCAGAGGCAAGATTGAAATTTATGTCTTCTGACTTTAGTGCCATTGTTCTTATGGAATGTGTTCTGTTCTCTACATTTTCTGGTTCAACAAAATGTTCCTTGAAAGAATGGTGGTGGGGGCAATTCCAAGGGAAAACAAAGAATAAAAAGATGTTAAGGAAGGTAGGGCAGCTGGTTGGCACAATAGATAGGGTACCAGGCCTGAAGTCAGGAAGGCTTATCTTCCTGGGTTCAAATCTGACCTCAAACTCTTCCTAGCTGTGTGAACCTGGTTAGGTCACTTACCCCTGTTTGTCTCAATTTCTTCATCTCTAAAATGAGCTAGAGAAGGAAATGCCAAAAGCATCTCAGTATCTTTCCCAAGAAAACCCCAAATGGAGTCACAAAGAGTCCGACACAGCTGAAAAAGAACTGAACAACAATAGCAAAAAAGAATCTAGAAATTCCAACCTGTGTCTGGAGTGTTAAAGGTAGAAACATGGGAAAGGAAGAAGTACCACTGAATAATCTGGAAGGAGATAATAGATAGACAGGAGACTCTTCTCAGGGGATAAAGCTAGACATTCCAAGGAGTATTCCAAGGAGTGTTCCAAGGAATGATGATGTGTTTCTAAAGGTTCCATCAGGAGAGAAGGCATACATCATTTGCCAGAAGAAGAGCTCGATGGAATAAGCTCATGTCTCTTTACTGAATAAAACGTGGCCACATATGAAAATGACATCAGGAATAGAGCAGTCGTCTGTCTTCCTCGGGCTTGTGGCTATGGTGTGATTGAGAATCTCCTGGGTCAAGAGAAACCTGATAACCACTGTCCCGCTCTGTGGTTAATATGGCGCCAGTGAATCCTGCCGAAAGGAGCCCAGAATGCGTCGTAGGAGCTCTGAAGCTCTGGGCAAGAAACTGAAGATGTTAAAGAAACGAGTGGTATTATCATCACTGCTAGGGTTTTGTTTTTCTTTTTTAAAAAATTATGAACTTGACAAATATCAAGAAACAGGGACATTTCCGTATACAAAAAAGAGAGGGGAAAAAAAAGAGATGGTATTTGAAACTGTGACTCTAACAAGTACAACATTCTGATTGAAGTGTTTATTAAACTTAACATAGTAGCCCCAACATTGCCCTGCTTGTGTATGTTCTCTTCTGAACTTCCTTCTGCTTTCTTCTGTGTATTTTTAAAATATTTCACTGAAGTTTTCTTTTTTCTTTTTCTTTTTTTAATCACTGTCATTCTCCCTTTCCCCCAAAATAGCCCTCTCTTGTAAGTATAGTTAAGGAAAACAAATTCATGCATTAGTCATGCCTGAAAATATGTATTTCATTCTGCACCTCTAGTCCGTCTCCTTGCTGGCTACAAGGAGAAAGCATGCATTATTTTCAGTTTTCTGGAGTTATGTTTAGCCATTGCACTGATCAAAATTATTTTCCTTCACAATATTATTAGATTTATGAATTGTTCTCCTTAATCTGCTCACTTCATTCTTCATCAGTTAGTATAAATCTTCCCTGGTTTCTTTGAAGTCATCTCTTTTGTTTTGTCTCACAACATTGTAATAGCCAATTATATGTGTACTTTGTTCAGCTTGTTCCCTAATTAATGGGCATCTATTTACTTTTAGTTCTTTGCTAAAAACAACCCTCCCCCAAAAAGCTGTTATTAATATTTTTGGACGCATGGGTGTCTTCTATTTTTAATTTCTTTGTGGCATATGCTTAGGAGTGGTATTACTGGATTAAAAGGCATTTACAGACCTTCTTGGGTCTAATTAATGTGTTAATGAAAAGGCCTTTATTATCAGCTTACTGAGTGCCAAACGGTATGCTAGGCACTGAAGATACAGATACAAAAGCAAGATAGTCCTGCTTTCGGTGAGCTTGTAGTCTAATTGGAAAAGACAAGAAATAAGACAGTTTACTTTCAGGATGAATGAAAAATCCTGGAAATTGTAAGGATCCAGCATTGAGGCAGATGAAAAGGCTCAGAATCTATGTACATTTGGTAAATAAGATGACGGTGGCTAGGGGTCTGGAAGGCATTACAGCAAAGTGAGGTAAGGCCTTAAGTACCTAAGGAGGCAATGGCAGGGCAGATGATAAGACTTTAAGGTTCTCCATCTTACCAAAAGGATTGTAATTGGTGGCTCCTCTGATCAAATCAAAGAGATTTTATATAAAAAAAATTAATGTAGCTAGTATAAGAAAGACAGCTATTGATGGGGGGGCAGAAACAATCTTTGCATCATGAACCCCAAGTGAAGTTCTGATAGCCAAGTTACAGAAGGATATGTAAATATATAAAGAAATATATAAGACCAAGAGCCATTCCCCAGTGGTAAAAGGATAAGAATAAATATTTCTCAAATTAAAAATTGCCAACTATTTATAGTCATATAAAAGATTTCTCTAAATCATCAGTAACAAGAGAAATACAAGTGGGAACAACTTCCAACTCTGTGTTTCCCTTGACAGCCAGCTCGTTAGCAAAGGTGATACAGGAAGACAGGTACATTAATATGCCTGATGGAGCTGTGAATTTGCCCAACCAATTTAGAAAACAATTTGGAATTATGCCAGAAAAAAAAACCAAACTACAACCTTACCCTTTGACCCAGCTATGTCTCTGCTAGGACCATAACCCAAGGAGATTAAAGCCAGAAAGGAAAGTTCAATATATACAAAAATATTTATAGCACCTCTGTTTTGGTAGCATAAAACTTGAGACAAAGCGAACAGCTTGGGCAGTTGGTTGGGGAATGGCTAACCATATTGTGATATGTGAATATCAGCTGTCAAAAATGATGATTATGAAGAATTAAGAGAACCATGACAAAACCTAAACATCTGTAGAGTGAGGTAAGCAGAACCAGGAAGACAGACATTGCACGTGACTGTAGTAAAAGGACACCGGACTGTATATAATGGCATTGTCCAGGCTTTGTCCCGGAGAACAGCTGAGAAAATGCATCCCACTATTTTTACAGGAGAGTTGGGGGACAGTGGGTGTGTGTAATATTGTATGTGCCATCAGATATAGTGTATTATCTCTCTATTAAGTGAAATAGTATTTATAAAGCATTTAGTCCAGTACCTGAACATAGTAGGTGCTACATAAATGCTTATTCTCTTTTCTTCCCCCTTCTCTATGTCTTGTTTGTTTTACTGGCTTTTTTTGTTGGTTGTTTTTCACTATGCACGAGTGTGTGCGGGAAGGGGATGTGTATTTGGAAATAAATATATAAAAATAAAAGCCATTAAAAAAAAAAGACCTGGGGGTTTTAGTAAACAGGAGATTCGACATGATCCAACAGTCTGACTTGACAAATGAAAAAGCTAATGCAATTTTAGGCTGCTTTAATGGGTTTCCATTAGGTTCAACAACGGTCCCTTCACAGTGCTCTCCTCTGGTGCACATCAGGAGTCTGGTGTTTAATTTTGGTATTAGATTTTTAGGAAGGACATTGAGTAGACTGCCCCCAGTGGAGGGCGATCAGACTAGGGAGGGCACTGGAGAACTTGCCATACCGGGATTTGTTGAAGGAACTGAGAATATTTAGCCTGAAGAAGAGAAGACTTGGCAGGAGGGCATGATTACACTGTTCAAATATTTTAAGGTTTATCTTGTACTGTAGAAATTTGTCTCGATCTGCTTGGCCCTGGTGTATAAAACCAGGAGCTCTATGTGCAAGTTTCAGGGACAGATATCGGTCCACAACACTGAAAAATGTTTTTTGGAGGGGGCTCTCCTGGAGTCAGGTATTCCACTTTGGAATGGGATGGCTTCCCATCCCAAGAGAGTTTCAAACAAAGGCTCAGATGACCATTTGTTGGGGGTCCTCTTACCGGTTGGAGTTGCACTTGATGACTTCTGAGGTTGCTTCCAATTCTCTGATAGGTCAATAAAGGGATACCTCCAGCCACATACCTTACCCTGCCCCCCGCTTTTATCACAGTCACAAAGATAGAAAATACTGCCCTGAATTTACTTGGTGTTCAGTGTCAGTGTTCAATGTAAACATTGTCAGTAAACTCCTTGTATAGCTGCCCTGAATTCTTCATGCTGCAGCTCGGGTCTGTTTTCTTTTTGTCTTCTTAGGAGATGGAAAACAGCTGGTTATCATTCTTTACGTAATAGCTTTTCATAAACTTTAAGCCTGTTAACACCCCCCCCCCAGACTTCTCCAGGATAAATAATTTCTATTCCTTTAGCCTTTCCTCAGAAGTCCTATTTTCTAACCCATTAATAATTTTAGTGGTTCTTTGAAACTCCTTCAAATTTCCTATATTCCTTCAAGTTCTCAAGCCCAGAACTGGTCACAACACTTTATTCTAGTAAAAGTTCCACCAGTCTAAATGGAGTAGAAGAATTATTGGTTTTTTGATGCATGATAGAAATCAATCCATCATTCAATCAACAATCAGCAAACATTTATTAAGCATTCACTATATGCCAGGCATTGTGCTAAGTACAAAGGCACAAATAGGTCTTTGCCTTTGAAGAACTTAGATTTTAATGGGGTGGGGGTGGGAGGGGCAACATGCAAATAAATACATTGTTTAAGGATGGATTATATTGAATGGGGATTATGTGGTAGTTGCCAAATCCAATTGAAATTCTTCTGTTTGAAGGAGGATGCACCCACACCTTCTTGCATTCTATGACTCATTCATCTAGTGTAAGTAGGTTCCAGTCTTCTATTAGGGAGCATTCGCCTTCAGTTTTTAGTAAGAGTACTGTATTTTATTGCTTTCCCAACCCATGAAGTCCCTAGTTGCCTTGAAGATGGATGTTAGAGAAGTTAGACAAGATTTCTATCTTTTAAAAATAAACGTAGGCCAGTTATTATATACTGGGACCTAGTTATGGCATCATTCACTGTAGAGCAGAATTTATTATTGGGGTGTATTCTTGGACCCTGTTCAACGATGTCTAGTTATTAAAATGCCAAAAAGATCTCATTAGGAGATGGTTGCTACTAGGTTATAGACATGAGGACATCATTATAGAAAAGCACTAATGAGAATGATCTAAGGGTAAGCCGTAGGAAAGTTTTTTTTTTTCATAAATAGCTGAGAAAAGCATTTTGATCTTATAGACAAATGGCACAGCATTGGTTGGGTGGAAGACTGCCTGAGGAGTCTTATTAAGGGAGGTCCAGAAACTACAATTGCCTCTCGCTGAAACTCTCAGTGGGGCAGCTAGATGGCTCAGTGGATAGAACACTGGGCCTGGAGTAAGGAAAACCTGGGTTCAAATTTGGCCCCAGACACTTACTAGCTGTGTGACCTTGGACAAGTCACTTAACCTTTGCCTAGTTGTTGCTTGTCCTTCATTCTCAAAGAGGTCCATGCCATCAGGAAGATGATGCTATGACTTGCAAGTGAATTGCATTTAGGTGAGGGAGGACTGTGCAAAGTCACCAGTCTCACTTTCTCCTCTGGAGCCATCTGGGTCCAGTGGGCAAGATATGGATCAGGATGACCAGAGATGACCCCCTCTGTTTGCCTTAATCCACTGGAGAAGGAAATGTAAACCAGGGTCTTTGCCAAGGAAAGCCCAGGGACAGTATTGGCGTGCTATGGTCCATGGGGTCACAAAAAGTCAGACATTACCGAACAACTGAACAGCAACAAAACTGTATTTCCATTTTCTTCAAAACACTCTTGATTTCAGTGTGGCTAGCATTCCCTCTACAGGTAACAATCATGCCCCTTTTACACCTTAGCAAGTAGTTTGGCCTGTTTCAATGCCCCATCACTCGAGCTTGGGGACAGCACTGCAGGAAGAAAGGAACGACCCAGGTTACCTAGAATACAGGATCTCCTGGGTCCTTCTTACCTGTAAAGGCCTCTCCTTCAGGTCCTGTGACAGACTCTCTGCCTTTTATTCCAGGACCTGCCTAGTTAAGTTCAGAGACTCACTACCTGGTGAGCCACAGCAAATACTAAATAAATAACCAAGAAGCCTTGTGTACATGCTGATAACTACACGTAAGAAGAAAATTACCTTCATAGCATCGTGGTTCCCATAGAAGGATTTTGGATTGTTAAAATAGTTTGGAGAATGGTTTCTGAATGCCTAAAATGTATGATTTAAAACAGATATATTCATTGTCTTCTTGACAATACATTTTCAAAATGTCCATTAGGAACATGATAAATATGGTTTCCTGTTAGCTTGGAAACAGCAGTTGAATTACAGACTATCCTCTGAGCTATACTGACTTAGTTCACAGTAAATATTACATTAACAGATGTTTGGCATAATAATGTGTTTTATAACATGAAGTTGCCTCTAAAAGTCCTGTATATAGTCATTTAAATTTTTTTTCCTCCCTCAGGAGATCCTCTGGGCTAGACGGAATCTATCCTATGGACAATCAAAAGTGCTAGAAAAATGAATTTTGTTATTCTTCACGTTTGGAAGAAAATTAGGAAAAATTCAAGAAGGAACATAAGCAGGCATAACATGTTCAGAGGCATCTAAGTGGGGTAGCTTTAACTGAGACTTGTTTTATGGGAAGCCCTATTATACTTGAAAGCCTTTCTCAGATCCTCACAAATTTATAGATGTCCAAGTTTGAATTCATTAGCATTGCTAGTTACTCTCAGTCTTTTTACATAAATAGCATTCGTTTCAAAAAAGTGGAGGTTTTGTCCACAACAAGTATTTCAATGCCTAATACCAGGCACTCTGCTGGGAATGAGCTGGGTTAGAGGGTGGGCTCAAAACACTAGCCACCTTTTCAGTTGCTGCCAGCCACTCTGCTCGGTTTCAACTCCATCATCATCATCTTCATCATGCCCCCCTCTCTTTTTCCCTACCGTCCCCAAACCAGTATCCTTAGGTACCCCCACTTCCTTTCAGCTATTGTATTGTAAGCTCCTTGAGGGCAGAGACTGTCCTTTTTCTTTATTCGTGTATAGAGCTAGAAGGGGCAAGAGGAGATAGATCAATGAATAGCCAGTGGTCCAGTTTGGCTAGAATGCAGAGTATATAGAGGGGAGAATTTTTTCTTTTTTAGTGAGGCAGTCGGGGTTAAGTGACTTGTCTAGGGTCACACAGCTAGTACATATCATGTATCTGAGGTTGGATTTGAACTCAGGTCCTCCACTCCATGGTCCATGCTCTATCCACTTCACCACCTAGCAGCCCCTAGGAAATAATCTTGACAGTTGCATCTGATTTCATTGTTACTACTACTACTGATACTAGCTAGCATTTATGTAGTGTATATTTATATGGTGGTTTGCAAAGCACTTGAAAATATTATCTCATTTGACCCTCACTCTGGAAGGTAGGTATTATTATTCCTCATTTTTATAGATGAGGACACTGTGGCAGATAGAGATTAAGTGACTTGCTCAGGGTCATACAGCTAATAAGTGACTGAGGTTAAATTTGATCTCAGGATTTCCTGATTCAAGGGCCTGTGCTCTACCCACTGTGCTACCTAGCTGTAGTTAATGAGGGTAGTTATGACATTCTTGCAGCTTTCATTCCCCTCTACATCATCTCATCCTGTTTAGTGATTGTGTTGTTCATCCTTTGTTCTCAAGGAGGACCAATGACATTAGGAGGGTGATGTCTTGACTTGCAAGTGAATTGGACTGGAGTGAGGCAGGGCTGTGCAGTCATCAGCCTCACTCTTCCAGGGTCATCTGAGTCCAATGGCAAGGCATAAGTTAAGATGACTGGCAGTGGCCCTGCCGATGACTGTGAAAACTCAAGAAAAATATGAGAGAAGTGTTCAATATCACAGGTGGTACTAGTTCAATTGTGATCTCTCTTAGTCATAATATCCCTGGAATAGTATGTCTTTTTCTGCTGCATTTTAAAAGGGACTTTGAAAAACTGGAGTGCAATTGAAGGGGATTGGAAAGGGAAGGGAAGGGATCTAGAGACTTCTTAGTGAAGAATGATGTGGGGGGAAAAAAATGAACTTCTTCAGCCTAGAGAAGAAAAAAACTTAGGGAAGAGATGATTAACAACAGCGCCAATAATAGTGAACATTTATATGCTCTTTAAGGTTTGCAAAGGACTCCGATGAAGAAACAGACATGTTTTATGTAGCTTTAGAAAACTGAATTGAAATGGGTAGAAGTTAAAAAGGCAGATGTCAGATCAGTCTAGGGACTAACCTTCTACCAGAGGGAGCTGCCTCTTGGGAATAGGCTGTCTTGGAAGGCTGGATAGGCATCTATGAGGAGTGTTACCTAAGTGGTACTGACTAAATTGATTAACTCGAAATTCCCTTCTAAGTCTCTTAAAACTATAGATTTGGACTTTATCTTATGGAGAGTTCTCCAAGGTTTTTGAGTGGGGATTAAAGTGATGTCTTGTGAAGATTAGATGGTGGCTACAGTATGGAGAGATGGGGGGCAGAGAGAGTTAAAGGTGAAAATCCAGGTAACAGGCTAATAGAGCAGGCAGGCAAGGAGGATGCAGCCTGAGCTTGGGTGCTTGCAGTGGGAATGGAAAGGAAGAGGGGAATATCAGAGAGACTGAGAAAGAAGAATTGACAATCCCTGGTAGCCAGTGGGATATGGAGTATGTGAGAGAGGAAGAAGCCAAAGACAACTTAAAATGTTTCAAATAGTGGTGCCCATACCAGACACAGTGAAGTCAGAAGGACCAACTCTTCTTCACTTTTGAGAGAGGTTGTTTTTAGATCTGATTTAGAAAAGACTCCTCATATAATGTAGTTCCACCTGTGTGTGAACCAGAATTCCCTGTAACATTCCTGAGAAACAATCTTATCTCTGCTTAAAGTTCTTTGATGATAGGAAGCTTAGACTACCCATTTTACTTTGGGACAGCTCTGATCACAGGATATTTTCCTTCCATCTCAGAGCTTAACACAGTGCTTGGTACATAGGAAACACTTAAAAATATTCATTCATTCTTCAAACCTAAATCTGCCTTTCTTCAATCTCCACTCATTTATCCTTGTAGCCTGAGGCTATGTAAAGCAAGTCTAGGGGCCATCTGTAGTGGTCCTGATCTATATCTTGCCACTGGACCCAGGGGCTCCAGAGGAGAAAGTGACTTTGCACAGCCATGTCATGAACTTCTTCGAGAGAAAAGGACGCACAACAAAGGAAGTCTAATCCTTCTTCCAGAGGTCAGCTCTTCAGAATACAGCCTTCATGTCTGCCCCTAAAAATAGTAAGGTTACAGACTGAGTGTTGACAGAATAAGTTGGAATGAGTTAGAATGTTGTGGCTAAGTTAGAACAAATTTGAACCTTTTGGACCTCAAGAGGCAAAAGTAAGCAATTTTGTCACGGACCCTTTGATGAGGAAAACAAAATGGCAGTTGTTTTCACAAACCCTGTTTTGTAGGACCATCTCAAAGGGATCTCAGAAGTCACTTATTCCAACCTCTCCATTTTACAGATGAAGAAGGAAGAAGAAGCCCAGAGAAGTGATGTGACTGCCTAAGGTCACATGGGAAGTAAGTGAGCTTCAGAGCCAGGACTTGAACCCAGATCCTCTTACTCCAGCTAGGGCTCTTTTCACCATACCACGCTGTCTCTGTTGGCCACTTCGCCATATGCTCTGGGTGCCCATTATCTTTAATTTGTTAAGTCGGCCAGACAGTCAGTCGGTTAGCATTTGTGAAGTGCCTGCCAAGGACCAGGCACCATTCTAAGCATCGGGCACTCAGAGACAAAAGTTACACTCCCAGCTTTCTCAGGGAGCTTACGTTCTTGGAGAGGGAGGGGTAGCTAGCATGACACATACGAATGCATACCAAATGTATATAAAATAAATATATTATTGCTTTGAGGGCAAGTCCTGAGCACTGGGTGGGATTGGGAAAAGCCTCTTGGGGGACATGATGTTTGAGCTGACCTTTGAGCCCCTTGCCGTGGCACTTACGGTATGGTGTGGGCCTTTCAAGGCCTGTCCAACATATTGCTGCTGTTTAGCTGGTTAGTTTTGCCACCCTCTCCTCACGCCCACCTAAAAGTAATTTGTAGGCTAAATCTCATACTATTCCCTCTCCTCCGCCTCCCCTCCCCAGCAGTCACTTTAGGTACTTGGAGGGCCCTTGAATTAAACTGATAATTTTTTTTACCCCTCTTTTATATCTAAAGTGATCTGGAGACTTGAACATTGTCTCCTAAAACCATGTGACCTAGAACAATTTATATGTTGTGTGTTAACTGATTTTTCTAGCCATGTAAGTGCTTTCTCTTCCAAGTCTTTTGAATTCACTTTGCAAATTTTTAGCCTAGCCATAATTTTTCAAATGTCTAACTACAGAGGCATTTCAATTACTGTATTCCTTTCATCAGTTAATTTTTTTTTCCTCTTAAGGAGCTTATTTATGTCTTAGTCAATTCATCAGTTAATTTTTATAATTCTCACTATTAAAATTCTAGTTGAATTTTTTTTTTCCTGGCAGATGTATTATTCCTCTTAAAACTCAAAACTATTTATTGTTCATCGTTTTTATTCTCTCAGTGTTTCTAAAGGGATTTATGTTATTTTAGGGGGAACTGGAATTGTTTGTTAAGATCCTTCTTTCTTATCTTTCTGTATACTGGCAACATTTTTACTAATCCTTCAATTCTTCGTTCTAACATTTGTCACCTGTTATTTTTAGAAGATGGTTATCCCACTATTTTATTATCCTCAAATGCCTCATAGTTGGGCCAAAAGATTTGTGTGAGTAGCATTTTTTGTAAGTATCATCAGCTTTTGTGGCTATATGTAAACGTCTAACACGTCTTAATCATTTATAACTTTTCTTATAATAGGTTTCGAAAAGTAATTCAAGAGTCTAAAGCACCTTAGAAATGTTCATTTGAGTTTCTTTCCAATCTATGTCTCCTTCAAACTCTAAAACGGTATACAAATTGTATAGCCATCAACTGTATTTTATCAATCCCCTTCTTGTTTGCTAGTTTTAACCTTTCTTTTATCTTCCTGTTCACTTTATATTTGAAAAAATATTAGCAGCTTTTTTTATCACAAGGAATATAAGCCTCAAAATATAGATTCACTGGATTAAGGGAGACCTTGTCAGTGTCTTCTAGAGAAAATGCTGTTTCCATAATTATGGAAAAAAGGCAACATCCTTGCCAGGGTCACAGATAGAAACCAGCAGCTGCACAATGTTAAGCTTTTGTTTTTGTTTTGTTTTTTACTCTTTTGGTCAGATGGTAAAATGGAATTGAAAATTACATTTTTTTAAATGTCTGAAAATATTTATGTTAAAGTTGTTGGTAAGATAAAAAAACTGAATGGATATTATAGTATATTATCAGTGTTTTAGTATTTCATAATTCACAGGTTTGACATGTCTTTCTCCTGCTAAAAGCCTTTACTAGACATCTATTGTAGAATAAAATAAATTTAAATAAATAAATTTATAAATATAAATATAAAAATAATATAAATAAAAATAAATTTGTAAATATAAATAAATAAATTTTTTAAAAAATGCCTTAGTTTGGCATTTAAGTCCCTTCATATTCTAATTTCAGCTAACATTTCCAGCCTTACTCCACACCACCCCCACCACCACCACCTCCAGGTACAAAAGTCAGAGGAGTCCCTAGGGTCTTACAAAGCTGTTTAAATTCACATCAGTTTAATCCAAAGCTTTTACTTATTCTCTATATTTCTGACTCTCACCCTACCCCCCTGGTTTAAAAAATAATGGCATATTTCTGGGGCTTTGTGTCATATTTCGGCAGCAGCAGCCACATCCCAGTTCTGTCTAGACTGAAACCAAAGAGAACAAGTATGGCTTCTTTCCTGTCTGAAGCTAGATCACAGGGAAAAAGCAGCCTACCATGTTTCAACCGTCTAGGTTGGCATTGGCGTTTGTCCTCTCCGTGGAACTGAAAAGTAACTCCAGTAGTGAAACTGGACTTGATTGGTAAAGAAACTGTACATAGAGTTAGAAGAAAAAATGATCAGGCAATAAAGAAAAAAAGTTTTAAGTTTTCTGTGAATTTATTTTGCAGGTTTCCTTTATTTTGTTTCATGGTAGTAGCCAGGAGCCCAGTTTAGTGATAATAGAACAAATTTCTTTTATCCACCTCTTAGAAAATAGATTTCCAAATGAAAAATTATATTTAAGGAGTAGAAATAAGAAAAAAATATGGCAGGAGAAATTAATTCTAAGTAAGTATAATGCACAAGGAAAAAAAAAACCCAATGTAGTCATAGTAATAAGGAAGTCTGTAAATTGGTTATCATTTAGTTCTACTTAATTTAATTGTTAGTTTCTATTATAAAATTATTATAAACCTAATTAGTTTGTGTCAGTCATTTGTTATTATAAACCTAATTAGTTTATGTTAATTATTTGTTATGTGCCTACTCTGTGCAAAGCATTGTGCTCTCAGGAAGGAACTGTTCGCAGTAGTTATACCTTGATTAACTTAATCATCAGGGACCAAAGCTGCTTTATTTGACACCTAACATGTTTACAAAAATATATCGACTGTTTCTGTACTGTCTCAAGAAATGTCCTTGTTGTTTTGAAGGCACTTTTGGGGTTCTGAAAGCTGTTGTGTTCAGTTTTTAGAGGGAGTGTTACAGAGAAAGTGGGAGAGGAAGGAGCAAGGGTTCCGGTATTGGGTTCTGGTAACATCCTAGGGGAGACCATGTTCTGAAGTGGACAGACACCTCTTGGGTTATCCAGAGGTCTTTTGCTCACACACCCAGATTGAAAGCACCACAGTGACTGTGAAAGATGACAAATGAACTGGATTTATAGTCTCAGGGACTTCCTTCATCTCCCAATTCTGTCATTTCCTACCCTTATGTCCATGGGCATGTGACTTACCCTCTCTGGTCCTTAGTTTTCCTCATCTGTAAAATGAAGACTACATAGCCTTCTGTTCCCTTCTGGCTCATGTGATAACTGTGGCCAGAAAAATGACTTAATACATCATCTCTTGGTGACTAAATAGCTTGATTGTAGCTTAGAAACTGAGATGTAAGTTAGGGTTCGAGGGGAGAATTGTTGAGTCAGCACCTATTAAAAAATACTTCTCAGTAGACAAGTACCATTTGTCGACAGAAGCAAATTTTTTTTTAATTCTTTTTGCTTTTGAGTATTATCTAAAATCAGTAAAGAAGATTTTGAATGCTTGCTAAAGGAAAAGAAATTAAGAGGAAAAGAAATCATCGGTTCAGATTTTTCTTTTTAAAGCCTTCCATTTCAGGGGAAGAGAATAATTGAAGGAGCTGAGTTGGGAATAAGCATGGCAAATTCAGAGGGTAGGGATGTGAAAGAGCTGTCAGGTACGGAGAGGATTCATGGTAGTGAGAAGTAGGGTAGGAAATAAATCTAGTTAGGTTGGCTAAACCTATGTTTACATTTTATAAATGAAGAAACTGAGGCATAGCTTTAGTTGTAATCCCAGATTAGGATTTGCCCGGAGAGAGTACTACTGTGTCACTTTAGGTAATTTTTTTTCCTTTCACTTTGAAAGTAATTTGAACAAGGGCTCCCTGTTCCCAATATCACTCTTTTCCTGCTGTGATGTTGTTTTTTTTTTTAAGATATAATATAAAGTAATATGTTCTGCAGCACGGTGTTATGGAGCACCCATCCAGGAGTCAAGAAGACTCATCTTCCTGAGTTCAAATCTGGCCTCAGACACTTACTAGCTGGGTGAGCCTGGGCAAGTCATTTAACCCTGCTTGCCGTAGTTTTCTTATCTATAAAATAAGCTGGAGAAAGAATTAGCATGCTCACTCCAGGATCTCTGCCAAGAAAACCCCAAGTGGGATCCTGAAAAGTTGGACACAACTGAGAAATGACTAAACAAACCAAAACAAACAAACAAAAAAAGAAATATGTTCAGAAAGAAAGAACAGCATTTCTGTTTCTTGATGTGGTCTGCTTTAAATTTACCTTTAAATTTGTCTTTTAATTAGACTAAGAAAAATGTCTTGTGGGTTTCCTCTAAGTAGAGGAAGAAAAGAATGTAGAAAGAAGCTCCAGACTGGACAGATGAACAGAGAGGGTGGTGTGGATGGATCATCCTGATTCAGAGGTCTGGGGGGCAGGCTTGGGGAGACCAGATTTGAAGCCACAGCTGGGCAAAGCTTTTGGGCAAGATGTCACGTGGTTTACCTGAGACCGGGAGTTGACTCCGAGCTTGGTGCCACAGATTCTCTTGGCATTATCTGTTGATTCTCTTTGCTTTGTGGCTAAATGTAACACATGTATAATGAATGCATTCTCATCTCTCCTTTTTGTGTGGAAGAAATACTACGGGTAGTTGACTCTAAATTTGTAAAATTGTTTAGTGAATAACTTGGCTAAATTCAAAATACTTTTGGAATGGTTGAATCTGTTTAATGCATTTTAGTTGAGGTTAACATTGCCATAGCAAAGACATGTGAATCCTTTAATAAAACATCTCATGCTTTTCCAAAAAAACAGTTTACATGCTGAAATGATTTGTTGACTGAATTCTCTTGCTGTGATGAATTAAACCATATTAATGCAGCCAAAAAGTGTCTTAGGAAGAAACTGGGTGTTAAAATGTTGTATTTTTAAAGCAATACTATGTATTATTTCATACCTTAAGTAGATTAGGGGATTAGGTATTAATATAAACATTTATAGAATGCGTCTCAGACCATCGATAGTGTTCAAAAGTTTTGCTAAGAAGGATTTTAACCCTTGACTGAACATAGTCCTAAACAAATGTACAAAACCTAAGGCTTCACATCCACTCGGTGGAGGTTGCATGGTCCAGTGGATAGAGTTATGACCTTAAAGTCAGGAAGATTCAGGTTCATGTCCTGTCTTGAAGAGATTCTAGTATTGTACAATATATATGTGTGAAGCCTACTTTTTGAAAAATCCTCCGTTTCACAAGTCAAAAGCATAAGGTTAATTTGTTTTCTGCATAGGTTAGATTCTTTTGTTAAAACAGAAAATCTACTACAGTGTGGTGGAAATATTTTTTACTCCCACCCAAAGGACTATGTTAATAGAAATCTGTTTATTTATTACGAAGAAATGCTGCTTCGGTGCAAATTAATATAATATGTCATCTTCCCAAACTTTGCCTATATAATGGTGATGCATGATAGTAACCCTTCTCTAAACTCCTGCAACAAAATCAGCACACAGTTTAGCACGTAATTACATGTGGTCTTATGTTGTCAGACAGCATTACCAGTGTTTTCCCAAGCAGTAGTAAGTGGATAGAATGCCGGATCGAGTATCAGAAAGATCTGGGTTCAAGTTATGCCTTTGGTACTCACTGACTATGTGATTCTGGGCAAGTCATAGCTTCTCTCTGGGCCTCAGTTTCCTCATTTGTAAAATGAGGGGATTGGGCTGGATGGCCTTTAAGGCTCCTTCAAGCTTTGAATCTATAATCCTTAAGGGGAAGGACTATGTTTTACCCTCTGTATCTTCTCCAGTGCCTGACACAGTATTAGGCATATCGCAGGCATTTAGAAAATATTTGTATATAGATTTACTTAATATGCCCTGGTTTCTTTTGTCACAGCTGCCACTAAAGGCACTTCAGAGGAGTCATTAGAATGCCATTTGTGACTGGTGGTACTACCTTCAGCAGCAGATACTTGCAACAAACAACAAAAAAAGACATCAGATATCTTATTGTTTGGAGCAATGGCATGGCTGTGCAGACCGGGACACGTCTTTCTCCTATGCTTCTCTAGTAGACAGAAGGATTAAAGATTCTAGGAGGTGGTAAAAAACCTCAGAGGCACTTCGTCTGGTAGAACACATGCCTGAACAGGACATGGCACCTTAACAAACTCAACAAGGAATCATTCATCCAGCCATTGGTTGAAGACCTCTAGTAAAGGGGAATTTGTTTCCTACAAAGTCTCAATTCAGTAGCTATGTGAAAGAATTCTAACAAAGAGGGTGAAACTGCATACTGCCCAAACTATGTGGTACCTATTGGACATATAGTTATATACATATATGCCTTCATACGTACATGCACACATTGTTTGTTGTTCATTCATTTCAGTCATGTCTGACTCTTTTTGACCCTATTTAGGGTTTTCTTGGCAGAGTTACTGGAGTGGTTTGCCATTTCCTTCTCTAGCTCATTTTACAGGTGAGAAAATTTAGGCAAACAGGGCTAAGTGACTTGCCCAGGGTCACACAGCTAGTAAGTGTCTGAGGCCAGATTTAAATTCAGGAAGATGAGTCTTTTTGACTCCAGGCCCAGCACTCTATCCACTGTCTTGCACACACACACACACACACACACACACACACACACACACACAGAGATAATTATATATTATCAGGATGCTTTTTTTTCTTTGAAGTAGATTTATGACCTCATTGTGTAGGTTGCTTCCAGTGAAGACCTTCTTCTGCTGATGTAGATTGGCATTTTCTCTGCAACATAGAGTTTTAGAGAGTTGCCCCAGGCACTGAATGGTGACATGACTTGCCTAGAGTTATGAACTAGTATTGAGAGGTGGACCTTAAATCCAAGCCTTCTTGACTCCTAGGCCAGACCTCTGTCCACTAGACCACTACATCTTTTAATTATATCTGCACGAATGCATATGTGTATATACACTAGAGAGATGTGTATCATCTACTGGCAACTCATTGAAATACAAATAATAATTAGATATTTTATTGCTATATGTTATATTATTTTATATCATATTGCCTATATGCATGAACTATGAGTATTATTGTCTAACTGGGACTTCTGTAGATGTTCCCTTGTTAGGAGGAAGGAGGTGTGTGGATGGTGGTGAAATATGAACATTACTATGAATGGAAGAGAATAGAAGAGACCCCATGCTGTACTTGGTAAAAACCAACTCACAAAAAAAAAATACAACTTCTTACATTTGCCTTTCAAAGTCTCAGTATCTACCTTGCCTTGAAGGGATATGATAGGAGGAAGCTATGACTGAAATTTGGGTACAAGGGCTGACATCTTGAGAATACTATCCACACAAAACACTCACTATCCTCTGGTCTAGCAGGTGTTAGACTAAAGACTGTAAAAATGTTGTAGAAACCAAATGATACGAGTCAATATTTATGCTGTCTGTACTGAGTGTTTAAGTCCTTATCCTGTTCATTGACTTTTTTTTAAATTTTTTTTAAAAAAATTTTTTAGGCAATTGGGGTTAAGTGACTTGCCCAGGGTCACACAGCTAGTAAGTATCAAGTGTTTGGTCTGAGGCCGGATTTGAATGCAGGCACTCCAGACTTCAGGGCCGGTGCTCTATCCACTGCACTACCTAGCTGCCCCTCATGGATTCTTTCTATCGTTGTATTAATTGTGGAAGTCTACCATAGTGAATGTTAACTGCCCTTACCAACTAGCTCATTAAGTTAAAAGTCTTAGAATATCAGTCTCAAGTAGGGATGGCATTCAGGGCTCTGTAGTCACAGGATAGTTTTAACTCTCCACCTTTATTTTTAATGAGTGGCATCGGGGTTGCAACTGTTGAGTTCAGTATATTTGGCTACACTAGCCTCTTTTGGCTTTCTGTGTATTTATTTCACTGATAAGTCTCTGGAATGTTTGGGGGTTCAGTGTAATTAGCATAATTTCTTTGTCAAGTGGTAGCATTCTGGAGAACTTTAATATGAATTGGAAATCCTTCTCTTTGGAGCCTCTGGATGACATTCTCTATGACACTGGCAAATATATTTGGTTGGTTTTATGTCTCTTTATATCCCATCTTTCACCATGCCTCTCAGCCTGCTCTTTACCTAAACTTTCTTATTCTCCTTATGATACCATCATATTATATACTTAAAACAAGTTGGAATGTATCAGAAACACCCTCATCTCTACATTCTTCATCCTCCCTGCCCTTATGTCCAATCAGTTACTAAGTGGGGTCAATTTTATATCTACTCTCATGACCACCACCCTAGTTTAACCCCTCATCATCTCTCATAGCCTCTTAATTGATCTTCTGCTTACAGTCTCTCTCCTCCTTAGTTTTTCTGCACCATGGATAAGAAAGTCTTCCAAAAGCATGGTTGTGGTTCTCCCTGGCTCAAGAAACATCAGTGGTTCTCTTTTGCTTATGGGTTAAAAAAAAAAAAACTCAGCTTGCATTTAAAGTTCTACACAATCTAGCCCCACCTTCCCCTTCTGGAGTTGTGCACTATTCCTATTCACACATTCTCTATTCTCGCCGTACTGGCCTTCTCCTCCTTTCGTTTCAATCGTGCCCAACTCTTCGTGACGCCCTTTGGGGTTTTCTTGGCAAAGATACTGGAGTGGTTTTCCATTTCCTTCTCCAGCTTGCACAGGAGTTTTATGGAACTGAGAGAAGTATGTAACACAGTAGTTGCTACTGTCTTTTTGGGTTGCCTTTTGGGTGAGGGAGAAATCAAAATGTCACTTATTTTTTTTTCATTCTTTAGTAAATTTCTCCTCTAGATGTTTTGCAAATAAGTCCCTGAATGCCTTTATGACTATTTGTGTATATTACAAAATTGAATCGCTTGCTGCAAGTGTTTCTTCTTTAGGTTTGGTCTTGACTGGTTAAAAAAAGAAAGTGATAGAAATACTATTCCATTTCCTTCCTGTTTTTTGCCCCTTCATTTTCATTTGCAAATGTCAAGATGAATCAGTGGTTTTAGTTTGATCTCGTGTGAAGTTCTCTGCGGTCTGTTTTCTGTTTTACTTCTGTTTTGTGAGGGATAGTATTTGCAATCTCATACCACCTTTGTATATAGTGTTTTGCAAATGAACTTGTACTCGAAATTCCTTTTGCCCTTGCATGTTATACATCACTCCTTTGCAGGTACTTAAATATTTGCTAACTTGGGTGATATCTGGGCTCCTTTGGCTTCTTTGTTGTGATGACTCTTACTTTGGTTGAATTTCTCCAAGAAATGTTGATCATCAGAGTTAATGTCTTTTCTTCTATCTGTCTCTCCACCCCACCCCCCACACCTTTTTAAAAAAGATTAGAATTGAGAGCTGGTTTTGGAAATGTGATCAGTGCCTTTTATTTTTATAGCTTTCATACCAGTCATTTCCCTTAACACCTCCCCCCATGTGCACACACACAAACACACACATACACACATTAAAGTCTATGTTGTAATGGTTAAAACATTTGAGCATTTCTTAGCAAATTAAGTAAAATCAATAGACACAAGTGACTGTATCTGATAGTTTATATCTTGCATCCCCAAGCTGTTGTCTCCCACCTTTATTCTGATAAGAGGGATATGTTTCATCATCAGCTGAGAAGAGTTCAGACAAGTTAAACAACTGTAATTGTATACAGTCATCTTCTCATCTTTATTCTTTCTTTTTATTTGTTATTGGTTTTGGCCTTTGCTCTAATTGATAACAAGTCATTTTGGAATCATATACAGTTTTGCTATATACTGTTTATGGCTTCCCATGACAAGGGGCAGCTAGGTAGTGCAGTGGATGGAGCACCGTTCCTGGAGTCAGGAAGCCCTGAGTTCAAATCCAGCTTCAGACACATAACACTCACTAGTTGCGTGACTCTGGGCAAATCACTTAACCCCCGTTGCCTCACCAAAAAAAAAAAAAAGACTTCCCATGACCCATGCTTTTCTTGTAGTAAGTATTGAGATTTACAAATGTGAGATTGTTATTAGCCTGTGTGTTTCTGACTTCTTTAATTTCTTTATCACAAGCTGTATTTCTACCATAATTTTCACCCTCCTCTTTTGCACCTACATCAGCATTGATATCATCTAGCATTAAGGCAAATGCAGACTTAACTTGGAAGACCTTATCAAGTTCTTCATAGCATTTCTATACTTTATCTTCTGCTACCATTGTTGGAATTTAAATGGCAGTCACCTTCCCTATGGTCTCTTTGCTTACGCTCATTGTGAGCGCTGGCAAACAACATAATGAAGACTGTTGTGAAATGATATTCTCGTTTGCCTCTGAGCATACCTTCATGCTCAGAGTTCATTTATAGAAAGGCTATCAGTTTGGCAATGTTTCAGTTCCTTATGGAGTGCATCAGCTCGCTAATTATTAGACAACAATGTAACATTAAGAGAACCCACAGTTACATTAATGTTGGAATGTGACCTAAGGACTGAGAAATTCTTGGTACATTCCATACCTGATAGTAGTGGCTGCTATATAGCATTCTTTCAGATTCTGAAACAGTTTCCTAACAACAGCCCTCTGAGGATCATTGTGGAGCTGTAACTATTCACAGAACTCAGGTGAATTTCCCAGTGTTATTTTGTTCCTCTGTGGTCAAGGCCAGACACGAAGTGTTATTTGGACTCCATGTCCAGTGACCCTTCTCTTACCTCGTGGTACTTTCTATCGGAGATGTCAACAAAATGAACAATTTGACTACCATTGAGTTATTTCTTAGCCATCACTAAGCTTGAAAGAAATATTTGCCCTTCAGAACACGAAATTTAGATAATTGAAATATGACTGAAACTGTGTTGAATAACATAGGGATTTCTGTTTGGGGCCATGATAATCTACAAATGGATCCAACAGTCAGAGAGAGAATAATATGGAGGGCAGTCTGGTCCCCCGGAGCTCTCTCCTCTCGGTGTGTACTTCCATTTTTGTCTGCATAGCTTTTCAAACATCCTCCCTCAGCGTACTAGAAGTTCAGAACTTCGGTCAAGAGGAGGCTTCTTTGACACCTCTCACGATTACATGAGGCATCAACAATGGTGGACAGTAATGGCCCCAGACTGGTTTACCGTAAAATGTGGAAATTATGGTAAGTCTGCTGCTGTTGGCATATCCAAAGTTGGAAAAGGCCCCTTCAGAGAGCTTACATTCTGATAAATAATATTACTCAGTGGACATTATCTCAGAGAATTAAAGAAATTTATTATGTTTTATTATAAAATGATGATTGCTGAAAAAATATTTGTGTCATATATGACTCAATCCCTCATTCATATTTCTGAAGTAATTGGAGGTGGAGGAACCCTTTGTCACATTGCCAGGACAATCGCAATTAGAAACTAAATAAAACATAACTTTTAATTCACATTGGATTGGAATTTTTGCTAATAATTTCAGTATAAAGGAGAGACTAGACTGCTAGAAGAGTTATATTGATTGGAACCTTCATCCATCCAACAGAAACATCACATTTCTTTCTGCTGGCAACCTTGTCCCCTGACTGACTAGTATAGTAGTCCCTCTGCACTTAGAGATTTAATACTCTGTCTCTATCACACTCCACGAAATTGCTGCCCTGGAACCTTGGGATGCTGAGACAGCCCTTAAACCTGAGCCTTTTACTTAATAGCTTGCTGAGTTGTCCCTGCTATATCATGCCTAAACATTTCTATGTGATTTTTATTACTTTTGGCTGCATCAGTACATCTAGCCTGTATTATGTCCAAAGAACTCAATGTGCTACTCAAAATGTCTTAAATAATTCACCATAGAATTTATAGAATTTAAATGTCTTTCGCATTTGATGCTAAACTAAGAGGTACACATCTTTGAGCATTTTACATTTCCACACAAACTTTTGAACCAGTTCTTTTTCTCTCTCTCTCTCTCTCTCTCCCCCAAAAATATTGCTTTACTTAAATACTTTTATTTAAATAAGACATACTTGTATCTTTGATACTTTTTTTACAAGACATGCATAATTATTTGTTCAAAAACCAAAGCATATGTGCCTTTGAATTTATGATTGTTAGTTATAAATGGTAAATGTAGTTTCTTTTAAATGAGGCTGTTTTAAGTAGGTCATCCTGAGAAAGTTAAAAGATTGTGCTGTGCATTTAATTCAGTATTCATCTTCATGTCTTGTTTATTTGTAGACTACAAAAGATTTGTAGACTACAAAAGACTACTACTTTTCCAGTTGCTAAAATATTTAACAAATTAGTCTAAAGAAAGAAACGTCCTTTCTGTAAGTGTCAAAGAAGCATCTCCTGGGAAAATCTCATTACTTCATTCATCTCTGATTAATCCTTGCATTTAAGCTACTTCTGCCTGATCATTTGGTTTGATTTTGAAACCTTAGAATGAAAAAAGATGTAGAACTGTTTTACAAGTATTCCCCTACCCAAACACGCTAATTTGAAATACATGACCATTGGTGAAATAGTTAAAGAAGGCTGTTTGACCCATGAGGACAGTTTTATAAAGGGATAGTTCACTAAATATTACTAAGCCAAGGATTGTTGATGGACATGTACTGACTGATGACCTTGACCGTTGACTATAGATCATATCACTAATTAACTTCTAGAAGGGTCAGTCCTGTGGAATGGTGAAATATTTGAATTATCCAGTATTTGGGAAATGAAAGTAGTTTTATTGCTTTATAGAACATAGCTACTCAACTCAATGGCTAATAATAATAGTAGCTAGCATGTACAGAGAGCTTTAACATTTGCAAAACACTTTACAAATATCATTTCATTTTATCCTCATAACAACCCTAAGAAGTTGGTGCTATTATTATCCCCGACTTACAGATGAGAAAATTAAAGCAGATACAGGTTAAATGAGTTTCCCAGGGTCACACATCTGCTAAGTGTCCAAGGTTGCATTAAAGGCAGGTCTTGCTGAGTCCAGGTCCAGGGCTCTAGCGACCTAGTTATGCAAATGCGTGCTTGTTTCCTTCTGTCTAGATGGTGTCGTTCTTTAGAAAAATCTGGTTTGCTTTATGTCATGCGTGTGAAATCAGTATTCACCAGACAATGGAAAATGGGCAGTTTATTTGTGTGAATTAGATTTTCTTTATCAAACTCACTAATTCATCATTGTGGCATTCCTGTTACCCTGCAAAAAGATTTTTAGTATTGTCCTGCAGGTAGAGTATTAGCTTTTGTCTGACACAACCTAGCGTAGTTTAGAGAGGCTTCTCATCAAATTGGCTACAAAGTGTGATGGATAGACAGACAGATAGATAGATAGATAGATAGATAGATAGATAGATAGATAGATAGATAGATTGATTGATTGATAGATCGATTGATCTACATATATATGTATATACTATATATGTACTATAATGTTTACATGTATATATACAAGTGTATGTGTGTGTGTGTGTGTATGTGTGCGCGCACACAGTCAGTCCTCGATATTTGCGAGGGTAACTTTCCTAGAAAATGGCACTAAAGGCAGAAACATCACTGTTGATACGTTGAACCTATGGGAAATAGGGGATTAGGTTCCTTCGTCCACCCAAAATTATAATCACTTACTAGAGATTGCTGAACATTTTCTGCATATAATTCTTTATAACAAAACATTAATTCTGGTAATTGGTACTTTTCCTGAAACATTGACCATTAAATAATCCATAAAATGTAGTACACAAAATAAAATTGGTAACATGCTAAACATTTTTTCTCACTAGTAATTCCCTAGAATTCTGTGATCTTTTATGTTAACATATCAATTAAAAAAAATTGATTTCAGACAATATTCACTTTTTATATAATACATGAAGCCTACAGTACCATAAAAACTGTACAGCAAATAAAATTCTTAAACCTAAAACAGTTTTTAATCTCAGTCTTACCTTTCACCATGTCAGATGGCAATGTGAAGGCTTGTACTATAAATTGTACTGCTATAAACCTTTCTCTCTTGGCTGCCCTCTATCTCATTTGAGGGGGAGGTTTCTGGCGCATGCGTCGCTGCTGTCAGAACATGCCGAGACTGGTGACATCTTGTGCCATCACCTGAGAGGCCAAAGGACTTGCATTGCATTGCATTGTTGGGGCATAATTGCAATGCAGAAGTTGAGTTTTAAAGGCAAACAATGAAAATACACAAGGAGCAGAGCTCTTTACAAATGTAGGCTGAACAAGACTAGTGAAGCATCTAGTAGGATACCAGCCACACCACAAACCTGCATGCAAAACACCTCTTTTTTTCCCTGTACTACACATAGCCACAAAAGTGAAAATGATATTACTAATAAAATCAAACAAATGCTTGAAGTTGTGACTTGGAATGTTGAGGATTGACAGTATATATGTATAGAAATTTTTGGCAACAGTAAGACTCTGCAGGGCAGCAAGGTGGCACAGTGCATAGAGTACCAGGACTGGAAATAAGAAGACTCATCTTCCTGAGTTCAAATCTGGCCTCAGACACTTACTAGCTGTGTAGCCCGGGGCAAATCCCTTATCTCTGTTTGCCTCGGTTTCCTCATCTTTAAAATGAGCTGAGGAAGGAAATGGCAAACCACTCCACTATCTTCACCGAGAAAACCCAAGAAAATGGATTGTAAAGAGTCAAACACGATTGAAACAACTGAACAACAAGAAAAAGACTCTTCAGAGATGTAAAGGGTTGCCTTTGTAGGGGAAAGGCAGGATACCCCGCATTGACGCAGCCACAGGTCCTTGAACTATTGATTTGAAGTAGCTTTGAATAAAAACTCAAATGTGTTGCTCAGATGTGGATTGCCATATTATATTTTAGCCATTGGCCTTGAAAGACTTTAACATTATTATCTAAACATAATCATATTACATATAGATATTTTAAATAACGTATTTTTAATATCTTAAAACTTCACTGAGACTTTGGGTACCCAGTAATGTAATTAGCTTCATCTCCATTCTTCATATCTCATATCTGTAGATACATCTTTGTTCTTTTTATGATTCGTGTAACTCTGGGCAAATCACTTCTCTTAGCCTCAGATTTTTCATCCATAATAATTCACAGTATTGTTATTAGGATAAAATGAGACAGTAGATGTAGTGTTTTGAAAGCCTTAAAATGCTACATATACATTATATAAATGTTAGGAACTCTGAAAGTAAATTAGGTGGAATTATTATCCAAATTTATTATTGAGTGATGTATTTATATTTTCTTGATTTCAACATCGAGTGGCAACAGCAAAGGTAAGTAAGGCTATCTCAAATATCACCCTTGTCCGTTAGTCCTAGGACATCTTTTCAGTTTCAGAGCTTGGTATGTTCAGAGTACTACTTGAAGTAGCCCATTTCCATTTAACATTTTTGGACCTCAGTTTCCTCATCTCTCAAAGGAAGGGTTGGGCTAGATGACCTTGAGGGTCCTTTCATGCTCTTGACAAAGTGCTTGTTCTGAAGGATAGGTCTGACTGTGTCCCCTCACTAACTCCAGTGGTTCTAGAATCAAATACACAATTGTCTTTTCTTTAAAGATCTTCGTAGAGTGGCCTCTTTTTGCCTATCCAGTCTTCTTAAACTTTATTCTTTCCTCCCCATCTGCAGTCAAGCTACATCGGCCTACTTGCTCTTCCTTGCACGTAACACTCCATTTTCCACCTCCATTCTTTTGCTCTGCTTGCCCTCCATACCAAGGATGTTCTACTTCACCTTGTCCTCTTAGTTTCCCTGCCTTCCTGTTAAGACTTGTCTCTAATCTCATTTCCTCCTGGAGGCCTTCCCTGAAATTTGTGTATACCTAATGCTTTCTATGTTGCCTCTTCCATTAGAATGTAAGCTCCTTGAGGGCAGCAACTAGTTTTGCCTTTCTCTGTATCCCTAGCGTTTTCTACAGAGCCTGGAGCATAATAAGTGATTAATAAATGCTCGATGACTGGCTAGCACACCTGCCAGTTTGCTATAATCCAGAGTTTATTAATACATCATATGGGATGATTGTTTAGTACTGGAATAACCTTAGAGATGATCTGATCTAATTCTTTCCTTTTAGGGATGAGGAAAGTGGGGTTAAGTCATTTACCCATGGTCACACGAGTAGTAAGAGGCAGAGATGAGACTGGAACCCAAAACCAGGACTTTTTCTACTACACAGTGCTGTACCTGGGCCCAGAGCAGCGCAGAGATTTAGAGAATCTGAAATCTCATCTGCAACAACAAAGAGCCGTGAGATACCTGGGGAAAATGGAGAAAAGCTCACTGCCAAAAAGGCACAATTTAACGTCTTAGGCTGTATTGTACAGGAAAGTATATAGGCCATTTGGGAGGCAGAAATGTGCAGTCACCAGGACAAACCTGGCATAAGTTAATTTAAATGTTAACCTTTGAGGGAGAAACTTGGCTCCACACTCATTGAGGAGAGGAATAAAACCATTAGTGAAGAAACAATGGAAAAGCTCCATATTTAAGTGCTTAGCAGAGGCATCCTCAGCGCCTCTCTCCAGTAAGTGGTGATGGCTCCTATGTGTGTAGCCAGTCAGTGGAATAGGTTATTCCACATAGCACTGGCCTTTGTTGCAAACTTAAAAAAATGGATACATGGTGCTATCTCATTTTTTTTCTTTTTGGACTTAATATAGGAAAAAATAGGGCTAACAGTAGCAGTTAGTTTATTAAAAGAAAAAAACAACAACTTACCATTTTGTTTTGTCATAAGGAAGGTTATACTTAGTTTTCTTTGTTCATCTTTGACTACCGCCTGGATTGTTATGCTTTCAGAAATCAGTATTTTATTTTTTTTTATCCAAGTAACTTTCAAATGTTTTTTAATGGATTTAAAGCCTTTAAAACCTTCTGACTCAAGGGTCTCTGTGCCCCACCCCTGAATCTGATGGATGACTCTTTAGCCCAGGCCACCAGTTCTTAAGGAGCTGGGGCAATGCTTAGTTCAGTCCTGGTGTGACTCACTCTCTAGACTTCCCTACCCCCTGACCAGCATTCCTCTTCCTCATTTCTTTACATCTCTGCCCTTCTGGTCCCCTTTGTATGCGTCTTCCCCCCATGTAACATAAGCTCATTGAGGGTAGGGACTGTGTTGTTTGCTTGCATATGTATCCCCAGCACTCAGCTGTGTTCCTGTAGTAAGGGCTTAGTAAATATTACTTCTCCTCTCCTCTCCTCTTCTCTCCCCTCATTTCCTTTTTCTATATCTCTGTCTCTCTCTCCCCTCCCTCCCTTTCTTTCCTATCCATATAGCAAAGTAAGGTTTCTAGCAAAATAGCTTTTAACATGCTTTGTAGTGTTATGTATTCTCGAAATTAGTATCATGATTGATACTTAGACAGCCAGGTAGTGCTGAGGATAGAGCTCTGAGCCAGATGTCAGAAGAATCTCAATTCAAATCTGACCTCAAACTACCTGTGAGACCATGAGCAACTCATTCAACTTCTGTCTGCCTTAGTTAATAATAGCAGCTACCTCCCAGGTTTGTTTTAAAGGATAAAATGAGATTATATACAAATAAAGAGCTTTAGAAACCTTAAAATGCTATATTTGAAAGTGCTTTTTGTTGTCATTTTTTTTAGTCATGTCTGACTCTTTGTGAACCTATTTGAGGTTTTCTTGGCAAAGATCCTGAAGTGGTCTGCCATTTGTTTCTCCAGCTGACTTTACAGATGAGGAAGAAACTGAGGCAAATAGGCACAGGGTCATATGGCTAGTAAGTGTCTGAGGCCAGGTTAAAACTCAGGTTTTCTTGACTCCAGGCCCAGCTCTCTATCCGCTGTGCCACTTGTCTGCCTGATATAAATGCTATTATAATTAGTATTGAATAATTGAGTGTAAATTATATAGATCTCTTCTAGAATTACCAAAGGAGTCCAGTAGATTTTCCCTTATTTTTTAGCTGAAGCATTTGTTTGTTCATTATTGTTTATAATTCACTTAAAGTGCTGTCACATAGTGTTGAGTCATTAAAAAGTATCTGTCAAAGAATTAACTAAATTCTAGCCCTCATGGAAAACCGTAAAATATTTTTGATTCAGTTTGTAATAGGCACATTGAAGGATCCCTTTTCACCCTTGCAAAGGAGTAACATGGCCTGAGTAGAATTAGATTAGGAAAGCAAATGGAAAGCACCTCTATCAGCCTTCTCACACTTCAGTGAAAAAGCATTTGGAAATGCTATCAACTCTTGCTATATTGGATTTGTGGGATCCAGATTAAAAATGGCCGTGGAAACTGCCCGTGTTCTTCTTTGCAATGACAGCTTCATCACATGCAGCATCTTCTTTGGCACTCAGATTGACAAGGCATTTAAGAAAAAAAAAACCCCAAACCCAAAACCAAATAGTCAATAAGGACCAAATGAAAGAGAAAACATCTTACAGTAACAGCTGTACCAGTGGGGGTGATAACATTGTTCTAAATCTGGTGTGGACAGGGTTTAGTGGTGTACAGTTGTACTTTTTTTATCCTATAAATTCACAGTTGTAGGTCAGCCAGGACAGTTCATAAATTTAATGGCCACATTTCTCCTTATCCAAATATTAAACTATTTTAGTCCCCTGAAACCAGCAAAAGAAGAGAGAAAGCCAAACTGTAATTTGGGATTAAACTATATAATTGTCTGTGGTACTGGGAAAGAGAATGGGGTCATGAAATAACCAAAAGTTTGAATTGTAAATAATAGTAGAATTGTTGAATTTTGTTTTTATGGTGAAATAAGAACTTTTAAATAGAGTATCTTGTTCTGTGAATCAAATTTTAATGTTTTGATCTGTTAATTTTTCTTTTATGGTTCTTTAATCTCATATTACTAGAGAAACACAACTACAACTACTCTTTAACCTATAGCTTTCTTCCCCAACTTTGCAGGTATTAGTGATTTTTCCAACATATTTTGTGAAAATTCTCAGAAGCTGGTGAATGTGGAAGCCTTTGCTTTAGCGGCTAAATATTATTCTCTACCAAATTTTGGAGTATGTACACCTTTGGAACAATTGCTTGTAACACTGGGTAGAAATCAACAACAAAGACCTGGTAGGTTTGAATTATTTTTCGTTACTTAAATGAAGAGACAAGATAGCTTATCTGTAAATTTAAATGTATTTTTCTCACTCTTTGCTTCAGCATAAACTCAGCGATGTTATTTGTGTTAAAGATATAATCCTTGCGTCCCAGCTAATAAGTTGATATCTACATTACTTGGGTCCCTCCTAGGAAAGAAACTTTCATTCATAGACCTCTAGACTATCTCTGCCTCATCATATGTGTGTTCCTAAAAAACCTGAGCCATCTCTATTTTCACTAACCTCTAATTGAAATTTAACATTTTCTTCAATTATTTTGAAAAAAAAAACATTCTAAGAAGGGGTCCATGGGCATCACCAGACACGAACTGTCCATGACATGTTAAGAACCCCTGCTCTGTTGCTTCTGATTATGTAGGGGCAAAACATCTGCATGGACTTGGAAATCAGAGTGCACAGGTAGATGTTGTCATGGTTGGAGCATGTCCACTTCTTTCTGTAGTTTCTTTATTTCTTTGTCGTTTTACAGATGTTGGTATGTACATGCAGGTATCTTCACTGGATAGAATATTGGACTGGAGTTCAAGAAAGCCATAGTTTATAACCTACCCCAGATGTTAACTAGCTGTATGATTGTTGGTCAAGATATTTTACCTTTCTCAGCCTCAGTTTCCCCATTTCTAAAATGGGGATAATAATAGCACCTTAAGGTTGTAAAAATCAAATGAAATTATATATGTAAAGTGCTTTGTAAACCTTAAAGCAAAATGCTTATTGTTTTTTTTTTATTAAAGAGCACTGTAAAGCAAAGTGATCAACCATTCCATCAAATCATTTTTTTTTTAAGAATGGAAAAAGAGTTTCAAGGAGAAAATGAAGAAAAATGCTTAAGAGACAAAGGGAAACTTTACCTGTGTTAGGAAGTTGGGAGGGTAGGAGAATGTGGTATGGAGAATGAAAGGATGAGGGACCATTGAACGTGTGAAACCTGGCAATTGGTGGGAAGCTTTTCCCTTAGTGGGGATCCTCCAAGGAAGAAGAACCTTTACCATGCTTCAAGGAATGATGATCTATATCCATAGGTGTCACCAGGAGACAGGTTGGCCAGAGGAAGACTGTAGCAGTAGTAGTAGTGGTAGTAGTAGTAGTAGTAGTAGTAGTAGTAGTAGTAGTAGTAGTAGTAGTAGTTGATCTGAATCCATAGATGATGCCTGGAGATAGATTATCCAGAAGAAGACATCAGTAGTAGCGGGTGGTGGTTGCAGTGGTGGTGGTAGTTGAATAGTAGTTGTGGTGGTAGCAGTGGTAGTGGTTGTAGTAGTCGTGGTGATAGTCATAGTAATAGCAATAGCAATAATAGTAGTAGATAATTGAACCCATAAGTGTCACCTGTCTAGAGGAAGATATTGGTAGTAGTAGTGGTAGTTGCAGTAGTAGTAGTAGTACTAGAATTAATAGCAGTAGTGATGGTAGTAGAAGTAGTAATAGTAGTTGTTGTAATAGTAGCGGTAGTAGTGGTGGTGGTAGCAATGCTAGTGGTAGTAGTAGTGATGTTGTAATTATAGCAATAGTTGTAGTAGTAGTAATAGTAGTGCTACAGCAGCAGTAGTAATAGTAGAAATATCAAAATAATAGCTAGCATTTATATAGTGCTTTAAAGTTCACAAAGTAGTAGTGGTGGTGGTAGTAGTAGCAGCAGCAGCAGCATAGGATGTGATTTGAATCTGTAGGTGTAACCTAGAGAAAGGTTATCCAGAGGAAGACTGCAGCAGTAGTAGTAGTTGCAGTAGTAGTAACAGCAATAGTAGTGCTACAGCAACAGCTGTAGTAATAGTAGAAATAACAAAATAATAGCATTTATATCGTGCTTTAAGGTTCACAGAGTGCCTTACAAATGTCATTTCATTTGATATTCACAACTCTGTGAGGTAGGTGCTGTTATTATCCCCATTTTACAGATGGGGAAACTGAGGCTGAGAGAGGTTAAGCCTCACATAGCTAGCTAGTCAATGTCTGTGGTCAGATATGAACTCAAGTCTTTGTTATGCCTGGTCCAGTATTCTCTCAACTGCAATCCCCAGCTACTTTGGCAAGTTATGATAGTTGTTGACTCCTTGTTGAGGGGCACTGAGATGGCTATTTGGCAAGCTGCCGAAACCTGTCTGAGATTGGTCGAACCTGAAGACTTCTCTCCACATTTATTAATTTATATGAGGGTAAATGATCCTATGAATATATTGCAACCTGAGAGGCGTGGCTAAATATCATATAGTCCTGGGTAAGAACTAAAGACTTCAGGTGGGTGATTTTAGGTCCTGCTTTTCATACTGCTACAGGTGATGGGAGAAAATGAGGACAGCCATCAGTATAATGCATTGGTCTCCTGTGGTCAGCTTTTGGGAGATCGTGGACACAGGATGGACAAGCATGGATAGGCTGTAATCTGTATCATTGGAATGAACTAATGGAATAATGAAATTACAGGTTATGTGTGTATTGAGTAAAGATTGATTGAAGGTAGGTGATTCAAAGGAGAAAGTCAGATTTGAGAAGTAAGTAGCTAGTTAAGAAACTGGTGTCTGAGAAAGAGATTTGGATTCTTGAATCATGGCTTAAAATATAGGATTTTATCCAGGGATGGAATGAAACTAACAAGGGCCAGTAAAAACATCTTTACCTAGAGTATTCATTTGAGTCTGGCCTCAGATGTCTATACACAAATAAAAATGCATGGAAAATAAAGAATGTGAACTAGATATACACAAGCAGGCAAATTTGCCCTGATAGGAATCATGGAGACTTTCTGGGATGGGATCCATGAGTGGAATTTCTACAGAAGGCTATTTAAAAGGGATAGGATAGATAAAAGGAAAGGTGGAATAGCATTGTAAATTAAGAGTATATACTTGTGTGAGGAAATCTAGAAACCAGATGGAAGATACATAATGGAGAGAATTTGGTTGAGACATAATGGAGGGGAAAATGGAAGCAGTGTTGTGGTAGGACTATCCCACAGGCCACCTGGACAGAAGAAGGAAGGAGACGAGGAGTTCAGGAAACATCACAAGATTGGCAAAGAGATTTGATATAGTAGTAATAGGGGATTTCAATTTAATGGACATCTGCTGGAATACTCACGCTGCCAAAAAATAGAACAGTTGATAAATTCATAACTTGCGTTAGTGATAAGTTCATTTTTTAGGCAGTAGAGGAAATGTTGTGGGAAGCTGTTGTTCTGATTTTGACCAATATGAGTAAACTGAAATTTCCCTTCAGAATAAATGTTCTTCTCTAGAGTGTATAGCTACCTCCTCTTTGGCAAGAATCTTAACTGTTTCTTAGCTGCATTTTGCTCTTTGGCCTTTCTTGTTCCCTTTCTCGTCCTCATGACATTCTTCTATCTTCCTAGCTCTTGATACAGGTCAAGTTTACCCTGTATTTATGAGATTCTTTTCTTTTCCTCTTTCTCTTTCTCTCCCTCCTTCCTTCCTTCCTTCCTTCCTTCCTTCCTTCCTTCCTTCCTTCCTTCCTTCCTTCTTCTCCTTTAAACTTAAGGGTATGAAACCATTTATCTTCTCTTCTGGGACAGAGACCTGGCTGCACTTTGAGAATTCTGTTACTTGCTTTTGGTGGAAATACAAACATCAAACCCTGAAATCAGGTCACTGTTAAATTCTCTGTCTGTACTTAATAGCTGTCATTTTTGCTGGGGCAAACTGATAGCCTTTTGTTGCCACATTTCATACATGAGTTCCCTCCCAACACATCTCTCTAATGCTTATGACACCATATTTTCTTTCTTTCGTATAAATTTCAAATCACTTTGTTTTGTTTTTCATTCGTTGAATTTTTTTTTCCTTTCAAGCATTATTTGTTCATTAGAATGTAGGTAAATGAGTCCTTAAGTATTTTATCAGTATTTTGGTCTTCCCCTTGCCGAGGCCTTGAAATCAGTGACTTGGTGGTTTGAGTTCAAATTCGTTAAATTTGATTTTGTTTTCAGAGCTGTGTTCTCTTCCTCCTGAATTGAAAAAAACAAAGAAAAACAAAACTTCTGTTACAAATATGTATAGTCAAGCAAAACAAACTCCAACACTGGGTTCAGATTAGGAGAGGATCTTCTAGTTGGAATTCTACACTGAATTGCTGGCTGTTTCTAGTCTAGAAGCCTCTTGGGAAATGTTGAAATCTGCCAACAGCTTGAAATTAAAACCAAGATATTTCGACTTAGAAACTTCTTTTAGAGACACCACAATGTCAGTAATTGTTTAAGAAAGACTTACCTATACGATTAAACGTGAAAAAGAAATAAAAACATTATATTCATTTCACTGCTTTGCTAGGTCAGGATTGTTGCCTCCTCAGTTAGGCAGGACCTCAGAGCCATTTGGATATTAGTTTCCTGTATTCCATGGGCATAATAGTGCTTTAGAACAGAGGTGTGCAATGTGCAGCAGGCCGTGAAGTTGCTACACTCCCAAGTACAGCAAGAAACAGATTAAAAGGTAATTGGGAAATTGTCTTCTCGTTGTTGAGTCATTTCAGTTATGTATGACTCTTTGTGACCCCACTTAGGGTTTTCTTGGCAAAGATACTGGAGTGATTTGCCATTACTTTCTCCAGCTCATTTTACATATGAGGAAACTGAGGCAAACAGGCTTGAGTGACTTCCTGGGGTCACGTAGCTTGTAAATGTCTGAGGCCATATTTGGACTCAGGAAGATGAGTCTTCCTGACTCCAGGCCCAGCACTTTATCCACTGTGCCATGTTGCTGCCCCTAATTGGGAAATATTTAACAAAATAAATAAAAATACAGTAAAACATAGATAAAATTATCATATGTTTTTCTAAATCAATATGTGGTTGACAGGGAGCCTAATGTATGGTTTAGTCGGCCTTTTTTTAATATTTGAGGTTGACACCATGGCTCTAGATAACTTTCAGGTTAACGTGTATTATAGTATGTATGGTAGAAATGTTAAATAATAGTAATAATAATAATAATGATATCTAATGTTTTTGTAGCACATTAAAGGTAGCAAAGAACTTTACATGTTATCTAATTTAATCCTCACAGTAAATCTGTGAAGTAAGTGCTATTATTATGCCTATTTTACATGTGAGGAAACTGAGGCTGAGAGGTCAAGTGATGTTCTCAGGGTGGCATAGCTAATTGGGTCTGAGGTAGCAGTTGAACTCAGATCTTCCTGATTCAGGCCCAGGTCTCTTTGCTACCAGATCATAAATATGTGTCACAATATGTTTTATTTTTGTTGTTGTTCGTTCGTTCAGTCATATTTGACTCTTTGTGACCCCCCCCCTCCCGGACCATAGCCCTTTTATCCTCCCTTATCACCTGAGGTCTGTCCAAGGTCATATTCATTGCTTCCGTGACACTACCCTTCCATCTCATACTTTGCCATCCCTTTTTCCTTTTGTCTTTAATCTTTTTCAACATCAGAGTTTTTTTTTTTTTTAGTTGAGTTCTGTCTCCTCATTACATGGTCAAAGTAGTTAAGCTTCAACTTCAATATTTGACCTTCCAGTGAATAGCCTGAATTAATGTCTTTAAGTATTGAGTAGTTTGATCTCCTTGCTGTCTAAGGGACTCTCAAAGTCTTCTTCAGCACCAGTCTGAAAGCATCAACTCTGTGGCACTCAGGCTTTCCTTGTAGTCCGACTCTCAGAGCCATGGCTTTGACTATACAGACCTTTGTCAGTAAGGTGATGTCTCTGCTTTTTAGTACGCTGTCCCAATTTGCCATAGTTTTCTTTTTTTAATCTTAATTTCATGGCTGCAGTCGCCATCCGCCGGGTAATCTTTGAGCCCAACAATATGAAATCTGACACTGCTTCCATTTCTTCTCCTTCTGTTTGCCAGAAAGTGATGGGACCAGTTGCTAAGATCTTAGATTTTTTTTTTAATGTTAAGCTTCAAACTGCTTTTATACTGTCTTCTTTCACCCTTATCAAGAGGCTTCTTAATTCCTCTTCACTTTCTGCTATTAGAGTGTTATCATCTGCATATCTGAGATCTTTGATAATTCTCCCTGCAACCTTAATTCTGACTTCTGATGCATTCAGGCTGGCATTTTGCATGATGTACTCTGCATATAAAAGTTAAACATACAAGGTGACAATATACAACCTTGTTGTACCTTTTCCAGTCTTAACCAGTCAATTATCCCATGTTTGGTTCCAGCTGGCATACAAGGAAGATGATCTGGTTCCCCTTTCTCTTTGAGGGCTCTCCACATTTTGTTGTGATCCATGTAGTCAAAGGCTTATTGCTCTAGGCTAGTGGTTTCAAATTCAAATAGAAATAGATCCCTGTGGGCCACATATTGATTCAGAAAACCATAAATTAACATTGTCTGTGTCTTATTGTATTTTTATTTATTTTGTTAAACATTTTCCAGTTCTATTTAATTCTAGTTCAGAAGCACTGCAGAGTTTGCGAAATTTGACATCTCTGCTCTAGAAAATTCTCTGAGCTGTGAAGTTGTAGGAAAGGTGCCGATTTGTCTCAATATTGAGAACTTCCTCACCTGGGGGCTCCCCATGCCAATGAAATCATAGATCCAATTCTTATTCCACATTAATATTTGACTAATATATTCATTCATTATTAAATTTGACTTCACTTTAACATTCTTACATGAGTCATCTTCGATCAAGAAAAGCCATTTCAAAGATGTGGAAGCTGAGACCAAGATCTTAAATATCTCCCCAAGGCCATTACAAACGCATTGTAGAAACATAGGTTGGACCGAGATCCTCTGATTCCAAATCCACTCATGGGTTATGGTCATTGAATTGGTGGAATGTGTTAATACAACCTAAGACAAAAACCTATCTTATTTTTAAAAAATACTGTGAAAGCTTATTTTAAAAAAATATATGGTAAGCTAAAACCTGTAAGCTAAGCCATGTCTCATTTATGCATAAAGCAAAGTGATTAATGGGAAAAAAATAGGTAAGTAAAGAAAACATAAGAAAATTTTCCTAAGTAAAGGAAAAAATGAAAGGAAATATCATGCCATTTCAGGCCCCAAAATATTGTTATGTAAGCCTCATTTTATATGTTTGAATTTTATTCATTAGGCTACACAGATAAGGTTAGCTAAATTCTCTTTTTTCTTACTTAATCTGTACTTTCTGTGCCTTTAGTTTCATGATAAGCTCCTCTTTCAATATTCATTGAATTTAGTAGATTTTCACTCTGAGGTTTTTAGAGGAAGAATCATTATTTTAGTTACTGACCACAGCCCCACATTTTGCTTGTGAAGATATCTTTTCCTTCAGTTTTTAAAAAGTAGTTCAATTTGATACAGTACCTATAAATAAATGTTTTTATGTATAGGGATGTATCTGTTTTTCTGTAGTATTGAAAATGGTTTCACTATGAAAAAAATGTTTTGGCTTCTATCTTTAATGAGGACTTTAAACTTATTGGGCATGCTTTTATTTCTCATTTATTGTATAGGAGGCAAGTCTCAGAGTTTGAAAAGCTGGAAAGACATGACATTCTTGAATTTACTGTTATTACAGTGAAATATAGAGAAATTGGAGTATACATGACATATGCTGTGATAGAAATGTAAAAACAGTTTTTAGGAAAGAAATTGCAATGGCAGAACCTATTTTATCCCCAATGGGATGAAATGTTATTCATCCTCTCCTTTTGTGCACCAGATGATGATGATTCAGAATGGGTCTAATCTGTGCTGATGAGCATAGCAGCAGAAATAATGGCATTATCATCCATCCAGAGGAACCCAGCAGTCAGCAGGCTGCGCTCTAAGATTGGCTCTTCATGCGATCCTTTATGCCTTGCTTGTCTTGAGATAGATAGCAGTTCTGGGAAAGTACAAAGGAAATTAGTATTTTTTTGCAAACATGATACAGAAAGGGCATACATTGTCCTTTATATTCTTTATCTCCAGCTCTCTTTGCTAGTGCCAGTGTTTCTTGTATCCCATTACTGCTTCATTAATTCAGGTTTGATACAGATTTGTAATTATAGCCACTAAATTGTTAGCTGATCAGTCACCCAAGCCAAATAGAAGTGTTATGTGAGTGTAATCTTGAAACGGTATACCGTAAACACCCCATGATTCAAATTAAACTGATTCTTTTGTGGCTGAATCTTAAACCTTATGCCTTTTTTTTTTTACCAGATAATAAGGTGAAACCAGATGATTTTATGAATGCCAAAAAATCTCATGAAGTTCAGGTGATGTCAGAACTTATAGGTTATATTACAGATTTCTGTGGCATAAAGCAGGTAAGGTCACCTTTTTTTTGTTTTGGGGTGTCAAAAATCTGCCATTTTATTATTTCATAGTCTTAATCGTCTTACTTCTTTGGAATCTTTAAATCTGGTGTTTTTGACCTGCAGCCCATGAACTTTTTTTTTCTTAATGTTTTGATAACTGTATTTCAATATATATATATATATATGTATTTTTGTTTGTAATCCTGTGTATTTCATTTTATGTGTGTAAAACCTTTTTCTGAGAAAGGGTCCCATATCTACACTAGACTGTCAAAGAGGTCCATGACCCCCAAAAGCTCAAGGACCTCTGCTTTAAATGATAGTCAAAGGTAGTGTCCATAAAGTACAGAGAACATGATACATAATTATGAAGTGCTTTACTCCTATGGCATTGTAATTATGGCTATTCATCTTCAAAGGAGTCACTACTGTTAATATTATTATAGAATTCCTTCGATCTATCAGACTTCTACCAGACTTCTACTATCAGAGAAAAGGATGAGCCCTTCCAAAATCTTTTTTCCTTCTCCTACTTCTCCCCTATAATCGCTATTACTGTATAGGACAACACCATTCTCCCAATCCTTCAGGCCCACAACCTACTTACATCCTTAACTCTTTACTATCTCTCCCCATCCCCAGTCTGTTGTCAGTTTCAATTTTGCACCTTCTCTTGAATATGCCCCTTTTCTCCTCTGTCCCTGTGAGCGCTCTGGTGCGGGCCCGCATCACCCGCACATCTGGACTATTGCAATAGCCTGCTGGTGGGTCTGCCTACCTCAAGTCTATCCTCCTTTCAGTTTATTCTCTATTCAGCAGGGTTGGTTCAATATTAGGAAAACTATCAGCATCATTGAGCGTATCAACAACAAAACCAACAGAAACCACATGATCATCTCAATAGATGCAGAAAAAGCTTTTGATAAAATACAACACCCATTCCTATTAAAAACACTAGAAAGCATAGGTATAAATGGAGTCTTCCTTAAAATAATAAATAGCATATATCTAAAACCTTCAGCAAGCATTATATTTAATGGTGACAGACTAGAAGCATTTCCAATAAGATCGGGGGTGAAACAAGGATGTCCGTTATCACCACTGTTATTCAATATTGTACTGGAAACGTTAGCTTTAGCAATGAGAAGAAAAAGAAATTGAAGGCATTAGAATAGGCAAAGAAGAAATAAAGCTATCACTCTTTGCAGATGACATGATGATATACTTAGAGAATCCTAGAGAATCAAGTAAAAAACTACTTGAAATAATAAACAACTTTAGCAGAGTTGCAGGCTATAAAATAAACCCACATAAATCATCAGCATTTCTATATATATTATCAACAAAGCCCAACAGTTTATTCTCTATTCAGCCACCAAAGTGATTTCTTAAAGTACAAGTCTAACCATAGCACCCCCTACTCAGTAAACCACAATGTCTTCTTCCCACCTCCAGACTAAATACAAAGTCTTCTGTTTGGCTTTCAAAGGCCTTTGTAACCACCACTACCACTTCCCCTCCCCCACCTCCGCACCTCAATCCCTGCTGTGTTGCCACCCCCCCCACACACACCTTTCTAGTCCTCTTACATCTTACCCCCCTCACATACACTTCAATCCATTGATATTGGCCTTTTTGCTGTCTCTCAAATAAGGCACTCCATCTCTTGTCCATGGGCATTTTTATTGACTGTCCCCCATGTTTGGAATACTCTCCTTCCTTATCTTTGCCCCCTGGCTTACTTCAACTCCCAAGTCCCAACTAAAATCCAACTTCTTCAGGAAGACTTTCCCAGTCCATCTTATTATTTCTTATTTATCCTATACGTGTATATGTATGTACACATATGTACATATGTATGTACATATATACACATATACATACCTATATGTCTGTGTGTAATATATGTATGTATTTATGTGTGTGTGTGTGTGTGTGTGTGTGTTTCATACATAGTTCTTTGCATGTCATCTCCTCCATTAGATTGTGAGCTCCTTGAGAACAGGGGCTATATTTTGTCATTGTTTGTATCCTCAGAGCTTAACACAGTGCCTAGCTTGTAGTAGATACTAAATAAATATTTATTGACTTACTGACCAGCCCAATATTAAAAATCACAGCTCACATTTATGTAGCTTATTAAAGTTTGCAAAACATTTTATCATTTGGTCCTCACCAAAACTATGAGGTAGTTGCTCTTTAACTTAGGGTATCTGTTAAAACCTTTTGTCTGCTATTCCTTCATTTATTGTATGAGAATTCTCACTCTGGAAGGAAAAATACTTCCTCATCTGCAAAAGGAACAGATTGGATTCTGTAATTTCTAAGTAACCTTCCAGCTCTAAATTCTAGAATCCTGTCACCTCAAAAGACTGTTGTTTCCCAGAAATCATATAATGTAAATCTTTGGTATTTCTTACGGTGTTTCAGTTCAGTCATTTGATTTTAAGAATTCATATTTAATGCTTGTAGTTTTTATAGCAGAGGTAAATTTAGACTCCGTTCCTTATCCTTTTAGTGTGGACAGTCTTTCTCCAGGAGAAAAAGTGACATTGATCTTGGATTAACTACTTCCTGCTTGTTAATGCACCTCTGTGGAATATTTAATCCTACTGAGTCTCCAGGGCTCAAATAAATTAAGTAAAAATGCTATAATACTATTATTACTTTTGATACTTGTGAAATTATTTTTGATATTTGTGTTTGAACATGTCTGAATTTCTTTTCCCTTCAATGAAAAATATGTAAAGTTCCTAACTTTATTGATTGGTTTCAGGCATCTTAGTCTCAAGAATTTCTTTTTTTAATGCCAAGTACTTTATGACTGAATATTGAGTGTTTTTAAATCGAAAACAGCACTACAGTGTAGCAAAAAAGAAAAAAGACTGCTTTATATTAAGTTTATTCCATTATTCATTGATATATGCTACACTAGAATTTATTTGTTCATACTTAGGAGTGAGATGAAAATAGACTCTCAATTGTAGAAAAAAAAATCTATTTTAGTTATTGTAAAAAAAAAACCCTCTGATTTGGTTACCTTTAAATTGGGGTGGGAAAGATTATGAATTTTTAGGAGTTTTTCCTTATTGGTTCTTTAGCTGTACTCACAAAACCACATATATGTGTATATATGTTGTATACATAATATTTAATTAAAGCATATAGAACTATGAAAATAAATCACATATTTTGTAACAAAGTCACCATGAAGTGAGATTACAGATCACTTAAAGATAGAAAAATGCCTTTTCTTTCACTTGCCTGTACCTGTGGAATGGGTGGTATAGAATCTGTTTTTCTAGTAGTATATTGTTTTTCAAAATGTGAAATTAAGGAAAATTTATGCATGCTATAAATATTGCAGATGGTTGCCTAATTTTACAAAAAAAAAGAAAATATTGAAAAATAAAAGTAACTCATAATATTTTAAATACCTAAAAGATCTGAATTATTTCTATATCTGTCAACTCTAATTATTTTTACTTATTATTTAACAACTTTTGAAATACTTTTATATTTATTTTAGAAATAAAATACACTTATGAAAGAATTATTCTCTTAATAGATATATTCATAAGAAATATAAACGACCTATACTTGTACACAATTTTGGTTGTTTCTTGGAAACAAGTAGCCACTGTGTATGAGTGGGTAGGCATCTCTGACTGACCAGTCCGGTCCATTTATTAACCTTTCCAGACCAGACTGTTTATGTTGGTTAGTTGATTCATTCTCTTAGGATCATAGATGTACAGGGATCCCAGAAAGGAACTTCAGAAGCCATCTAGTGTAACCTTCCTTGTTTAACAGATGACAAAAATGAGATACTTAGTCTTAACTCACTTAAGTGACTTGCTTCTTAAGGTCGCACGTTACTCTAAATCCATGCCCTTTCCACTATACCATGTTGCTTCTCAGTGGAGAAGCAACTTGGAGAAAGAGACTAAGATTAGAAGGTTAACTTACAGCTTCCTTGTTTATAAATTCTATTCACATCATCACCTTTCAATTCAATTCTAATTAAAAATCACTTATTAAGTTACTTGTTGGCAAAACATTGTACCGGGTCCTAGGGGTACAGAGGTTGAAAAGGTGCATGATTTTTGTGCTCAAGGAGTTTATGGAAGAGGTGAAATTGTGGCAGGATCGATTAGGGATGTGGACATTATTTCTAGGTGAGGGATGAGGAAAAGTGTCATGAGGAGGTTGCATCTGAGGAGGGCCTTGGAGCAAAGACTGAATGAATGAAAAGCACCTAGTAAGTGCTTACTATGTACCAAGCACTCTGCTAAGTCCTAGAGATAGAAATTCAAAAGCCTGGTAGTCCCTGCCCTCAAGGAGCTTACCTTTGATATGTGTGGCATAAAGGAGTTATGCATGATCTAAGAAGTTACAAAGATGGTGGGTGCAATAATACAACAGTTCATGGAGACGTTATTCCTGAAGGTGGTGGGAATGTGTATTTGCTTGCAGTTCTTAAAGCCAAAAGTGGAAAGTTGGGGGTGTGTAGAGAGGCAGGGCTTAAAATATTCTGAGTGAAAATGAGGCTGCATGTTCCCAGGGAGTGCTGAGTAGAGGGGCTTAATTTCAGTAGGTGGAAATGAGCCAAAAACACTTTCACATATGGGGGACTGACTTATGCAAGTATGTGGAGGGAAAAAAGGAGAGGAAAAAGGAAGTTGGAACTAGAAAGTAGAAAGATTTCTTTGAATGCCAGGCTAGGGAGTTTTGTTTTAGTTAGGACATAGGAAGTGGGGAGTCACCCAAAGGTTTTGATCAGGAGAGTAATATGATTAGACTGTGCCTCAGGTACATGATTTTGACAGCAGTGGATGGACTGAAGAGAGGAGAGCCCAGTTGAAAGACTGTTACTGTGGTCCAGAGAAGAAGCAATAAGAGCCTGAAAAAAAAAAGCTGGCCTTAATGATATTGGAGCATTGGGAGAATGGCAATGCCATCACTATAAATTGGGTATTCAGAAGGAGGGTCAGGTTATGCACGAAAGGTGATGAGCTCACATCAAAACAGAGAAGTCTAGAGGAGAGTAAATAGTTTTATTCTTCCAGGCAAGGATGAGTGGCATTGTGTAGGAACCCTATATAAAACCTATTTTCCTCCTAATTTCCTAAAAAAAATCATTTTGCTATAGGACCTGAAATTCTACCAAATAAAAACTTGGATCAGGTTAATGGGTATTCTCCTCTAAAATGATTTCACGTATTAGTAGAAATTAATCAAATCAGATTACTTTCTTCCAAATACCTCACTGAGATAGTTATGCTGAGTGGAATAAGTTTTGAATGGAGCTTATACTGGAAAATTAATTTGTTTGCCTTCAGCACTTCTGGGGATGAGGCCAGATCGATTTATCCCCTACAGTATAGGGCAGCATGATGACATTGGTAGGTAGGAGACAGCAGCAGCATGAAGCGGAATGAGGTGCAGACAGGTAATTGTCAAAGATAGGGTTTCCTTAATTTGAAGATTTGTCTAGAGTTGCCCCTTCCTCAAGAAAGAAGGACAGATTTCCCTATGAAGACTTCCTGTTCTGGATACCTAGAATTTAGGCTTTTACATTAGTGGTGTATTTCGACTGTAATATGGTTCAATTAGCTATTTGTGAGCTGACCTGGGAACTTAATCACCACTTATAATATTGTTTCCATGGGAAAATGGAGTCCAAATTCAAAACAACCAACTTCCAAATAAACTTTTGAAGCACAACCCAGGTTGTGTTGGATTTTTTTTAACCCCCCCAAAAAAGATTTAGTCCAAAGAAGGACTTGGGGAGGACAAGAATCATTGTCAAATAGTTATTGCTCCAGATGGAAGAAGTTACAGGGGAACAGCATTTCAACTCAGAATATAGATGGATTTTCAAATACCTAGAATGGATCCTAGGTTAGTAATGTAGTGAGTTCTCCATGGCCAGAAGGGTTAAAACAGATAGTTTATAACATTCTGTCTAGGGTGCTACAGAAGAAATGATTCTGGGAAGAAAATCAAACTAGATAACCTCTGAAGTCCTTCTTCACATTAAAATTAGTTCATTTTTATTCTTTAGTTCTAGACATGAGAGTAAGTCCTTCTTAATTGGGAAAGGAAAAATACCATTCTTATTTCACATAGCAGCTGTAGGCTTTGGAGAGGTAGTATTTGAGAAGGTTTTTTGACACAGACCAGAAGACTGCTGGGAGAAGTTTGCGGGGAAGGGTGTTCCTGAGCAAAGGGAATAATATGTCTGAAGGCGTTTTCTGGCTATATGATTGTAATTTTACCCTCATTAGACTCACTGCTTCCAGCACTACACCACTGAGATCATTTTTCTCAGTCACGGCTCTGACCGCATCATCACTCTTTCCCGAACCTTTCATTGGCTCTTTGTTAACCTTCCCAAGATCAATATCCTTCCCAGATGATATAAACTTTTCCACCAAGCAGTTCTTGAATATTTAACTTTGACATTTCCTACTAGCAGCCCCCAGCTGATTCTGTCTTCTTCCCGTCACACATTCACGTTTCTCACACTAATCCATATCAAAAACTCCCCTCTTCCTAATTTGTTCTTTCCCCCTTGAAAGTATAGCTGTAATCTCTCCATAAGAGCTTTCCTAATTAACTAGCAATGCAATTCCCTCTTGCTCCATTCTCCAGCCTTCCTCTTAGAGGGGAGAGGCCGCTGAAAAGGTGTTGAGTGTCAAGAGCTGAGTCAGTCTGAATGGTGATGATTTTTCAGGTGATAGTTTTATCCTGGGGGAGGCTTGACGTTCATAGAGTTAAAACGAGGCAAAGCTGTTGATGGGGGAAAAGTCACTCGAGTTAGGGACTTATATGTGTTTTTCAGTTAGTTGAGTTGAAGTTCATCATATTCTCTGAGACTCAATCCTGAACCTTCTGCTCTGTCATTCAGTATCCGCTTTCTCAAAAAGTTCATCAATTTTCAGTAATTCATTTGTTGTCAGTTGGTGATGATTCCCAAGGTTATATATTCCATTGTATCCTTTTTCTCAGACTCCAGGCCTGATGCCATGTGACAAAGAAGATTAGTTATCTATAACGTACCCATTTTCTTCATCTTTTCTTTTTAGTCATTCACCAAATTCTTTTGCATTTGTACTCTAAAGGCCTCTGAACAGTTTCTTCTCCATATCTGTAGCTGCCTCCTTCATCTAGGACCTATAATGGAATGTTAAAATCCAGTGGTTCTAAAAATGTGGCCAGGGTCCCCAGGAGTCTATGAGACTCTTTCAGGGGGTCCATGAGGTAAGAATTATTTTCATAATAATACTAAAATGTTTTAATTTCTAAAATTTAATATTTATAAATATAACCCACATAGACAAAATCTCTAATGAGGGAGGGTCCTCAGTAATTTTTATGTTTTGTTTTGGTTTTTTTGGCTAGGCAGTGGGGTTAAGTGACTTGCCCAGGGTCACACAGCTAGTAAGTGTTATGTGTCTGAGGACAGATTTGAACTCAGGTCCTCCTGAATCCAGGGCCGGTGCTGTATCCACTGCACCACCTAGCTGCCCCAGTAATTTTTAAATGTAGAGGGATCCTGAGACCAAAAAAGTTTGAGAACTGTTGATATAATGTACCCCTTTCTCTCATCTCATTTTACAGAAGAATGAGGTAGAGGCAGAGAGAGATAATATGATTTGCCAAATTCATATAGCTGGTCTGTGCAAGAGATAGAAATAGAATGCAAGTCATTTGACCTTCAGTCCATCGCAGAATATCTGAGATGGTCTTCCTGTTTTCAAAATAGGTTAGAATAAGGATAATACTGTATATTTTTGTTATTCAGTCATTCATTCATGCCTGACTCTTTTTGACCCCATGAACCATACCGTCCATGGGGTTTTCTTGGTAAGTATACCGGAGTGGTTCACCACTTCCTTCGTCAGTGGATTAAGGCAATCAGAGGTTAAGTGACTTGCTTAGGATCACATAGCTAATAAGTGTCTGAGGCCTGTGAAAGGGCCTGGATTTGAACTCAGGTCTTCTTGACTCTAGGCTTAGTAGTTTATCCACTGAGCCACCTTAACTGCCCCCTCTTATATACTACAGTCAGACTAATTACTTTCCTATGACTAAGGAACAAGATAAAAGGAAAAGGAATTATAGTAGAAGGAGGGCACACCTACCTCAGAAAGCCTTCCTAGGGTTTGAATATCCTTTTCTCTTGGATTGAGATGTAAGGTGGTCCTCTTGGTAGGTTCAAAGGATACTTGAATCCATCCAGCCCAATTCTAAAAGCAACGTGACATAGTATCCCAAGCCTGCTGCAATACCCCAGGTAGTGTAGAGGTACACTACCTCTACTTTGGCAAAGAGAACAATCTTACTTCATGTGACCCAAAAAGGCATAAAAGAAGTATCTGTGTGAGTGCATGTGTGCATGTGGCAGTTCGGGGGGAGGGACATGCATGTGTATATGAATAGGTGTATGGGAGGGCGACAAATTTTAATCTTAGAGTCTAATTTAATAATAGAATAGACTTTCCTGTGTGGTAGCAAAGTCCTAGTCACTGGCAGTATTTCAGTGATAGCTGGATTCTCACCTGTCAGTCAGGATGTAGGAGAGATTTCTATAGTGGGAGAGAGTTGAAAGTAGAGACCTTAAGTCTCCTTCCTTGATTCATGGATGGAAGCTTACAAAGTAAAGGCAACAGGGAACAGGTATAGGGGCAAGGCAGACTTTAGAAGGGTCAGATTTTAGTAGGAGCTGCCTCTGTCCCTCATCTGGTTGAAGCTATTGCAAGACAAATATGCCACAATATACCCCACCTTCCTCACACTTTTCTTCCTCCGTGAGTCAGAGGTCAAGAAACCTTGTTTTTGTACGTCTTGTGATAAGATTGGTTTAGAGTAAATCTTTACAAGAAACAATAAAATGTCTAAATCATGATGAAATAGCAGATAAGAAGTGATAAATCTAGATATATTGATGTGTAAGGAAAGAAAGGAATTTGTAAAGCTGAAAAGCATAGTAGAGACATAATCCATCTCCTTCATTTTCAGCAGAGGAAGTTAGGGTTCATAGAAGGTGACTTTCAAGTTAATGACAGGATCAAGAGTAGAGCCCAACTTTTCTGACTAGGTAAGGTGGCATTGTGTCGTGTTAAAAGTCCTAGAGATCTGGGTTCTGTTCTGGCTATGATATTTGCTAGTTCTATGACTGTGGGCAGATCCTTTCACTTCTCTGGGCCTTGATTTCCCAGATCTTTAAAATTAGGGCATTGGCCTAGATCAGCAGCCCCATTTTAGTGTCTTTATCCCTAGCTAAGGGATAAAGAAGATCTCTAAAATAAGAAGATGTATGACCAGATCCTGAAAGAAGTTGAAGGTGCCCAGACGAGAGTCAATCCAAGCCTGAAATATTTTGGAGCCTGGGTATTCCATTAGGGTTGGAGATTTGACAGGGCCAGCTGGGACTAGGAGCACAGCCTTGGAAATATGTCTTGGAGGGATATCCATCTAGGAAAGTTGAAAGAGAAAGGCCACCAAGTATTTGTATTGGGTCATCAAGAAAGGCTGCCATATGGAAGACGGATTAGACGTGTTCTGCTTGGCACCAGACAGGATGACTAGAAGCTAGAAACTGGAAATTGCAAGGAGGCAGATTTTAGCTCTGTAAGGAAAAACTTTCTAAGCAATTAAAGCTATCCAAGAGTGGAGTAGGCCACCTCAGGAGCTCGTCAGTTCCTCCTCATTCCCATTCTTCAAGCAAAGACAAGATGACCACTTGTAGGGAATGTGGTAGATTGATTCAGTTTGATTCTCACTAAGTTCTGAGTTGGCTTACATGCCCAACTGTCTGTCTGTTGATGTCTACATCAAGTTCTCTGACCCCAAGTTAATAATCCCTTGATCTAGTGATTCCAAAACCTTACTTGAAAAATAATCCTTTCTGCCACATAATTGATGAGTAGACATCAAGCCTTTGTTTGAAGACCTCCAATAACGAACCTAGATAATAACTATCTGACATTGATATATCACTTTGAGGTTTGCAAAGCACTTTACGAATATGATCTCTTTTTATCCTTACAACAACATTGAGAGATATTATTGTCACCATATAACAGGTGAGGAAACTGAGGCAGACAGAGGTTAAGTGACTTGTGCAGGGTCGCACAGCTAGTAGTAAGTGTCTGAGGCCAGATTTGAGCTCAGGTCGTCCTGACTGCAGGTTCAGCTTTCTTTCCATATCCAGTGTGCTACCTAGCTTCTTCCCAAAGCAACTCATTCTATTTTTGGGTAGCTCTACTGGCTAAGTTTTTCCCAGCACCAAATCTTAATTGGTCTCTATCCTCTCATTGCTCCCCTCTGACCAAAAAGAACAAGTTTCATCCTTCCTTTGAATAAAAGTCTTTCAAATACTTGAACGCAGCTGTCATTTCTCATCTTCTGTAGGCTAAACACTGCCTAGCATGGGGAGAGACTGGAGTCAGGAAGATCAGTTAGGAAGCTGTTTCAACAGTCCAGGCGGCAGGTGTTGAAGATCTTAACTAGGGTGGTGGCTACTGAAGCAGAGACAAGGGGAATAAACATAAAAAGGGGGGCAGGGAGAGCAAGCGGCCTCCCCATAATGGGCAACAAGTGGACAAACAGCACAGAGGAGGGGGAGAAATTGCACAAAGTTCATCCAGGGAAGGGATTTATGCCCCAACCTGCACACAGTCCTCATATGGCACGAACACAAGGCGCTTCACTGTCTTCACTGCCTTCCTTTGAAAACTGTTTTACTTTCTCTGGCTGTTTCCCATACCTGGAATACTCTCCCTCTTCTTCTCCACCTACAGGCTTCCTTGGCTTCCTTTAAGACCCTGCTAAAATCCCATCTTCTACAGGAAACCCTCTTAATTCCATTGATTTCCCTCTGTTAATTATTTCTTTTTTATACTGTATAGAGCTTGTTTATATGTATTTGCTTGTTTATTGTCTTCCCTCATTAGATTGTGGGCTCCTTGAGAGCAGGGACTGTCTTTTGCCAGTTTTATATCCCCAGCAAAGTGCCTGGTACATAATAGGTGCTTAATGTTTATTGTTTGATTGATTGATTATCAGTGTCCTTCCTAATTACTCAGACCTGAATATAATACTCCAAATGTGGCCCAGCCCTGGCAGAGTATCACAGGAATCTAACGTCCTTATTCCTGGAAGTGCGCTTCCTCCCTGAAGGCCAAGAGAGAATTAGCTTCTTGGCTTTCCTATCACACGATTGGCTCATATTGAGCAGGCCCCTAAAACTCCCAGATCCTTTCCAGACAAATTGCTGTTTAACCATTCTTTCCACATTTTGCCTTTTGAAGTTTTATTTATATATATATATAAAAACACAAGTGTAAGACTTAACATTTATGGTTATTAAATTTTAACTGACTAGATTTGACCTAATGACATAGCCTCTCAGAATATTTTTGGATCCTACCGTTATCATCCTGTGTATTAGCTCTCCCTTTATGGCTTTCGGTCCCAGCAGTTGCGATGTTCATGCCATCATGCCATGACCTTTAGCCAAATCCTTGTTAAAAAAAAAAGAAGTCAAACAGCACAGTACTGGAAGGATAGGAAGGGCAAGTTTGTGAAGCGCTTTAAATACCAGAGACACATTTATGTTTGGTCCTGGGGATAACAGGGCACCAGTGACATCTGTTGTAGGGAGGGCATGGTCAAATCTGCTGCATATTAGTAAAATCACTTTGACAGCTGTGTAGAGAATTTACTGGAGTGAGGAAATACTTGAGGTGCCAATTAGGAGGATACTGCAGGTATCTGGTGAGAGGTGACTGGAGTCTGAACCTGAGTGGTGATTATGTGAACAGAAATAAGTGGATAAATGTGGGAGATGTCGTGGATTTATATGGAAAGAGAAAGGACAAAATCAACTGAATGGTTGTGTGGAGTGAATGAAAATGAGGAGTGGAGGATTATAACTGAAGCTGTGTACTTGGGTGACTTTTATAGCACCTACTATGTGCCAGGTAGTGTGCTAAGCGCTTTGCCATTATTACCTCATTTGACCCTCAATAACAACCCTGGAAGGTAGATGCTGTTATTATTCCCATTTTACAAATGAGGAAACTGAGGCAAACAGATGTGAAGTGACTTGCCTAAGCTCACACAGCTAGTAAGTATCTAGGGTGAACTCAGGTCTTCCTGACTTTAAGTCTAGTACTCTATCCACTATACCACCCAGCTGACCTGGACAGTAATAGAGAAGTTTGGAAGAAGGATGGGTTTGTAGGGGCGGGGGGGAGACATAATTCTTTGTTGTGCTCAACTGAGTTGAAGAGCTGTCCAAAAAACATTGACTAATGTGAGACTGGAGCTTAGGAGAGAGACAAGGATTTGTTCTGTAAAATCTGGATTCAGTCAAAAGGCCACACTTAAGGATCTGGGAGGCCATAGGTTTCCCACCCCTGGATTAGACAGATAGATCTGAGAGTCCTGTGCATAGAAAGGGTCACAAATCATCTCTTTAATTACACACCCCAGGATAGGGGTGGGCCGCATGTGGCCTCCAGGTCTCGGGTTACCCATTCCTGTCCTAGGATTTTGACAAACATCTATTTCACAAGCCCCCAGATCACATTCTCTTCACTCCCCCCAATCCTTAAAAAAAAATGGGTACATTTGTCCTCCTCCAGTCTTTCAGTACCTCTCCCCTTCTCCAGGGTCCTTCTCCAGGTAACCTTAATTATGCCTCAGAATTCTTCTTTCATGACCCCCAGGACATTGGTTCCTCTGGGCTAATTGACACGAATTCACCCTGGACAGCTGGGTTTTCTCCTACAACCCCCTCCTTATTTGGGCTGTCAGCTCCCTTTTAGCCACTTTTGGGGCTGTCCTTTCCAGTCCAAAAGTCATTCCCTTGGCAGAGAAAACAGGAGCAAAGTAAAAATCAAAGCAGATCTGTCTTCCCTCTGTTGTCAGTTATAATAGTCCTCCACAACAAGCATCTGTCTGTCCCTTCTTTTTATTCTCCTGTTTTGCTCCAGTGTAGTTCAAACTTTTAAAAAAAGACTAAATGTCCTTTCTGTTGTCCTCAGCTTTTCTTGATATACTTTGGTGCTACTATTCCTACAGTACATTGCTTACTCATGTATTTATCCTCCCATGTATCTCTGCATTTGTGTTCTCCACATTTTTTTTAAAAAAAATCTAAGTTGGTCAATGATTTCTCTATGCATCCTCACTGGTTTCTTTTGATGACTCCCCTCCTTTATCCCAATAGGAATGATTTCTTTTTATATTTTCAGCATTCTATACCATTAAAAAATGTTTTTATCAATGCCATTTGTTTTGCACCCTGCTCCACAGGATTCTGTGGAGAAAAAAGTAAGGAAAAAGGAACAACATTGCAACCATGTGTGACAACACATGTAATCTAATAGTCTTCCACTTCACTGAAAGGAAGTGTCCATCCTCCAGGATGAAGATTGGTCATTGCATTTGACCTTCATCTTAGTTCAGCAACCTTTTAATGTTCTTTTCATCTGCATTATTGTAACCATTGTGTGAATTGTCCAGTTCATGTAAAATTTGAATTCCTAGAATTTGCCATTTCCTACAGTGCAATAATTTTGCATTACATTCAGTACTGCAGTTTGTTTAGACATTCCCCAATTGATGGGCGCCAGATTTGTTTCCAGTGTTCTTACTAAACAGAAAAGTGCCAGCATTCAGTTTCAAAGACCTTTTTATCTCTCCTGAGCTGATTTTTCCCTCTAGAGTTTTTAAGATATTCTATCAATCCCTTTTCTGAACCCTTTGAAATATGCTCTCTCACAACCTAGAGTACATTTCAGATGATGCTTGACTTTCATCTATTTTTCAAATCACAAATTTGAAAAGTGACCAGTCATTTCACTCCAAGGTTCTCATCATTTCAGGGGACTAGTAAAGGCATGGATCTCATAGGAAGGAATATTCACTTGAGCAGTAGGCTAGGTGAATTGAAGTAGTCCAAGTCACTTGCACAAGGTCACAAAAGTAAGTAAATGGTAGAATTGTGTATTAGAATAAAATCCATTCCCCAATTGATAAATGATCAAAGGATGTGAATGGAAAGTTTACAGAGGAAGAAATAAAGCTATCAATTTTTGTTGTTTAGTCATTTTTCAGTCATGAAAAATGTCTTTGTGACACTATTTGGGGTTTTCTTGGCAAAGAAATTGGAGTGATTTGCCATTTCCTTCTCTAGCTCATTTTACAGATGAGGAAACTGAGGCAAACGAGGTTAAGTGACTTGGCCAAGGTCACACAGCTAGTAAGTATTCAAGGCCATATTTGAGCTCAGGAAGATGAGTCTTCCTGACCCCAGGCCTGGCCTTCTATCTACGGCCCCACCCTAGCTGCCCTAAAACTATCAATATGCTAATAGCTCTAAATCACTACTAATTAGAGAAATGCAAATTAAAGCAGCCTTAAGGAACTACCTCATATGTATCAGATTAGCTAAGAAGACAAAAAAGGAAAGTGACATGCTTTAGGGGAATTGTAGGAAAATAGATGCACTAATACACTGTTGGTCCATCTTTGAACTGGTCTGGCCATTCTGGAAAGCAATTTGGAACTATACCCAAAAGATTGTTAAACTGTACGTACCCTGACACTGCCACTAGGTCTATACCCAAGGAGATCCAAGGAAGAGAAAAAGGACCTGTATGTACAAAAACATTTATAGAGGTTCTTTTTGTGTTGACAGAGTTGGAAACTGAGGGGCTGCCCATCCATTGGCGAATGGCTAAATAAGTTATGGTATATGAATGTCTTTGAATGCTATTGTACTGTATGAAATGATAAAGGGAATGGTTTCAGAAAATCCTGTGAAGACTTGTATCAGTTGATGCAGAGTGAAGTAAGCAGAATCAGGAGAATAATTTATACAGCAGCAGCAATATTATAAAGATAATAAACTTTACAGGACTTATTAATTCTAAGCAACATAGGGACCTACCACAATTCCAAGGACTTATGATGAAACCTGTTTTGCACATCCAAATCAAGAACTGATGGACTGAGAGTATAGACTGAAACCTGCTTTCTTCTACTTCTTTCTTTTTATTGCCTTTTTTTGGGGGGAGGGGTGGGGTATTGACTAGCATCTATTAAATATCTACTACTCCTACATCTAGTTACCTTTTTTGTCTTACTTCATATACTTTCTTTCAATGTAATAATATTTATTAACTGCCATTTCCTCCAAGGCATTGTGGTAAATGGGACAGGTACAAAGATGGGTATAACCTAGGCTCTGTTTCCAAAGAACTAACAATCTCCCAGAAACTCTGAACTTGGCTTGGCAAAAGTTTTAAACAAAATTGGGACTCAGGATCATTGTTGTTGTTGTTGAAGCAGGAATGTTTTGGGGCAAGTTAGCAACCGGTGCACCAATAAAAAGACACAGCAAATGGGGCTATACCACTGAAGTGTATGAACAGAGTAACTGGAGTAGTGTTGGAATCAGTCTCCAGTACATATCACTTTCCATCTTAATTTATTCCTGTTTGTGATTCAGTGTCCTTTGCATCCCACAGATAAACTGTTTGTTTATTGGCTTGTCACTTTCAGTTTTGTCTGTTTTAGATCCTGACATCCTAAGGAATCAGTAATTCCAAACCCAGCTTTTATTGCTTACCTCACAGATTCTCATGTTATTTTAAAGGTGTTGTGAAATTCTTTATAAAATCTCAAATATAAAATGATTTAAATTTTCAAATAGGCAGGTGTTAAAATGTGCTCTTTTTATGTAGTTGATTTTGTGAAATCAGATAATAACATATATATGGTATAGCATCCTCTGAGATTTAAGAATCAGTGACCTAGATGAGGAACTTTGTTTGACTTCTTTTCAGTCTACAGACAACAGTACTCCCAGGTAGGTATTTATGTGTATATGATTGTTTGTCATTGATTCTTATTACAGTTTTATAAACACTTAGTTAAATTAGAAACAGACCTTTAGATTGAACTAGAATTAAACTAATGACATTTCTACTCCTTTAGTGATATAGATGACGTGATTTGGAGCCAAGGTTGGGGCTACGTAAGCAGTCAAAATAGTAATATAAATAACGAACACTTAATTTTTACTAGTCTCAGAGTGAGAATGGACTGAGAGTGGGATATTTATGTGAATGTGTTTTCTTGAACTAGGGATTCTTAATCTTTTTGGAGTCATAAACCCCTTTGGGCTATCTGGCGAAACCTATGAATTGCTTCTCAGAATAGGATTATAAAGAAAACCAATTATATTGAAATAGTTATCCCCCTTTTTTTTTTAACCAAGTTCTCAAACCACAAGCTAAGAACGAACACCTGTCTTGATTCTTTGGAAGAACAGTATCGGTAGAATAAAAATAAAAAATGAATAGACTTCCATCACACGTGGAAAGAACAGAAGATATTTCCACCCAAATCCATTCTTTTTGAGATTAATACTAATGAATTATAAAGACTGTCCCTGATATATACATATATATATATATATATAAAATCTATGTGAACTACATTTAGCTAGAATGACTAATATCTGTTATGACTTAACTGTTTAATTTTTATATAAGTATAAAGAAGTCAGATTAAGATTTTGCTATATTTCTGTATTCAGCCACTTGCTTTTTATAAAATTCTACATTAATAGCTAAGTCTTTTATTGGTTTATAACTTGAAACCAGAAGTCAAAATTTAATATGATCAAATATCTCTCTGTATTATAATACTTAAGGAAATTATTGAAGCCATATTATATGTAAAACTCTGCTCTCCTTTTAGGAACCTTTGGTTGAAAAATGGCTTGTTTTTTGGGATAGTGCAAGCTATTTTTGATTTCTGCTGTCTTCTTTACTTTAGGTGATTGACCTTGGCTCTGGTAAAGGCTATCTAAGCTCCTTTCTGTCCATGCAGTATGGCTTAAAGGTTTATGGAATTGATTCCTCAAATGTCAATACTCATGGAGCAAAGGAAAGAAACAGGAAATTGAAGAAACACTGGAGAGTCTATCAGACTCGTTCAAGACTACATATTGGTGGTCAGGTGTTAGACAAAGCAGAAAGTACAGGCCAAGATGGACAGAAATGTAAAACAAATATCCAAGAAAAGCTCTTAAGTATAAACAGTAGTCTTACAAATGAAGACAAGAGAGCTTTCTCAGATCCGGTTCTGTCAGATTTCACAGACACTATAATTTCTGATGTCACAAGGCAAATGGAAAATCATACTGACCCCCTGCCACAAAGACCTGGCAGCTTCCTTCTGGAGAATAGATCGCCTCTTTTAAATATTTTGCCAGTTGATGCCATCAGATCTGCTTCTCCAGCCACTGAAGACTATGGGAGACTTTTTGAAGAACATGAAGAGGGAAAAAAGATGGTGACCTTCAAGGACCAAACAAAGGAGTCCAATGGACCAAGCATTTATTCACCTTTAACCTGTTTTATCACTGCAGAATCTGAACTTTGTGACATCATTACAGATCTGGAGGTAGTTAAATATTTTATTAAAATAATAAAAGTTGTTCTAAAAATGTTTGTAGTTTTTAAAAATAGCAGCAGAATACATAAGTAGCCTTATGATAAATTATCAGTAGGCTAATTAAAAAAAAGCCAGAGGAAAAGAAATCTGAATTAGTCTTTCCTGGGTCCTATAAGCCAGTTTGACTGGAGCTCATTCCAAAGTATAGTACCTTTCATGGAGAATGTATTGATTCTAGGTCCCTTAATTCAAATAGAAACTTGAGAACAAAAGTACCTCAGTTGTTTGAGGCTTGAAACCTCAATAATCTTTGATTCTTTCCTCTTCCTCACTCCTCACTTGCCAAGCCATGTTTATCCTACTTCTCCAAGATCTCTCTTGGTGGACCCTGTCCATTTATACTGCCATTGTCCTCGTTGAGATCCGCCATTACTTCTCACCTGGATTATTGCAATAACATTTTTACTGGTCCCTCTTGTTCTCCCAGCCTCTCACTCAGGGGTTCTTAGCCTGTTTTGTTTCATGGACTGCTTTGGCAGTCTGGCAAAGTCCATAGACCCCTTCTTGGGATGATGTTTTTAAATGCATAAAATGAAATACATATGCATATAAAGGAAACCAATTATATTGAAATGTTTTTCCCACTTGAGTTCACTGACTGCCATGAAATGTACCCATGGACATCAGGCTGAGAACCCCTGCTTTCCCCTTCGCAATAGCTACTTCACATGGTTGCCAACTTTGCTAATCCGTAAGTCTGATCGTATCATTTTCGTGCTTAGAAACCTTTGGAGGTTCCTCATCAGTTACAGGATAAAATACAACAAACTCTATTATTGGTGGAGTAGAACCAACACTGAATTTGGAGTCAGACCATCTGTGTTAGAATCTTGTTTCTGACATTAGCAGTGTGACTCTGGACAAGTGTCTCAGGTGGTAGAGTACCGCATAAGATCAAAACTTCAATAATCTTTGATTCTTTCCTCTCTCTTTCTCTCTGCTTGCTGTGCTATTTAGATTCTGCCTCCCCTGTATGTCTGTTAAGGATCTAGAAGGGTAATGGCACCAAAACATTTCCCATAGGACCTTAAATGTTAACACCAAAGGTCTATTTTCTAATTGAGGGCTGTTTTCCAGGTAATATCAATATGGATATTACCAATTCAGATATTTCTGGGGATCACAAGGATTTATATTTCATAATGCTGAAATCCTCTATGTTATTATCATAACATTAACAATTTCAATTTTGGATAATAAAGCTACAGGCTCCTAGCTTATAGAAATGATGCCTTATGATTCTGATTACATTGAATTCTGTAAACACAGTAGTCATATAAAACAAGTGCTTTCTAGACCTGTAAGGGAAGGACCTGATTGTGTGTTCTTCACATTGTAATAAAGAAGAAAGAAGCCAGGATGGGTAGAGCTATTTATACTTCTGTCATCATTCTATCTTGTAGACATTTTATCCTTAATTCTTTGGCACCCACAACCTCAAATATTCCAGCATCTAAATAGTTACTTAAACTTCTAAATAATCAAACAAAATAAAACAGTACAGAAAAAGGTACAGTAGCCAGGAAGAAGAAAAAAATTTGTGGCTCATTTATTCTTCCACTGGATTCAAAGCACCTTTTGTGTGAAGGATAGAATCATAGATTTAGAACTTGAAGTGACCTTCGAGGTCCTTTGGTCCAGTGGTGTCAAACCCAAACAGAAATGGATCCCTGCAGCCTGTATATTGATTTAGAAAATGACAAATCAACACTATCTGTGCTGCATTTTTGTTTATTTTGTCAGATATTTCCCAATTACATTTTAAGCTCAAGTTTGACACTCCCGATCTAGCCCAGCCCTTTCATTTTATAAGTGAGAAGCTGTGTACTCATCCTCCACGACGTTTTACTATGTCCCCCATTCAGAGAATGCACTGCTTCCTCACGTCAGCCTCTTAGAATCTCTTGTTTTCTCAAGACTTAGCCCAAGACCTGCATTCTAACAGGAGACTTTTCTTGATTCCCCCAAACTCCAAGCTGCATTCCTCTCAAAATAACTTAGCATTTATTTAGCATATATTCTGTATATAACTCTATTAATATTTGTATTTCTACACTGGATAGATAGAATGTAAGCTCCTTAAGGGCAGGGTTGGCTTCATTGTTGTTGTTATTGTTTTGGTATCCCCAGTGCCAACCACAGTTCCTGGCACATAGCAGGTGCTGAATAAATGCTTCTTAATTGACTAGAGACTCTTGGCTTCATTTCTCAATCCTATAGCCTGAGAATGATTTTTATCAAAGTATAAAATTGAAGAGGCAGCTAGGTGGCGCAGTGGATAGAGCACTGGCCCTGAGGTCAGGAGTACCTGAGTTCAAATCCAGCCTCAGACCAAACACTTGACACTTACCAGCTGTGTGACCCTGGGCAAGTCACTTAACCCCAATTGCCAAAAAAAAAAGTGAATAAAGTATTAAATTGAGCAAAATTCCCTTACAGCAAATAATTTGCAGTGTTCAATTCAATTATTAAGAATACCTATAATCCACGAGGCATAAAAAAATATAAATGAAACAATTGTCTGGTATATGAAAGAAACAGAATAGTACATGTGAGCCTTGTATATCACTTTCATATTTTCTGATTTATACACGTGTTTAAAATATATTCAGTGCATTGTTGACTTTAAAACCTTATAAGGCGAGTATATTGAACATAACATTAATATTTATTATATATGTCATAATATGTAACATATATTGTATGTTTGTGTTGTGCAGTAATAGTCGTTAAATTCAATAGCTAGCTCTTTGAGAGGCAAAGTGGTATAGTAGAATGAGAACTAGAAGCCACTAGGTGGCGCCATAGTGCATGGAATTCCAGGCCTAGAGTCAGGAAGACATCTTCTTGAGTTCAAATCTGGCCTTAGACACTTACTAGCTGTGTTTATGACCTGGCCAAGTCACTTAACCTCTATTTGCCTTAATCACTGGAGAAGGAAATAGCAAAGTACTCCTGTTTCTTTGCCAAGAAAACCTCAAAAGGGGTCATGAAAAGGCAGGCATGACTGAAAATTACTGAACAGTAACAAAAAAATGAGAACTGGATAAGGAAGGAATGGTTATTCAAAACCTTACTGACATGACCTTCTGGGACTCACTTTCCACATTTATAAAATGAAGGTGTTGTGCTGGGTAACATCTAAGTGCCCTTTTAACACTAACACTGTAATAACTTGGGAGTGATTCTTATGGTAGCCATATGATATCATTACTGAGATTGCCTTATGATTGGTCTTTTAGATACTTCATTAAGTCAACTCACTTTGTATGGTACTTAACTAGCTAAAGTGTGTGTGTGTGTGTGTGTGTGTGTGCGCGCGCGCGTGTGCGTGCACGCTTGTGTGAGAAAGAGAGAGAGAGAGAGAGCGAGAGAAGGAAAGAGAATATGATGATAGTAAGAGACAAACATTAAGTCTAAGTCAATTGGCCTTAAATTAATTAACCAATCAAAAGGAAAATGTACTTTAGGGGAACAATTTTTGCATATTTCATGTTATTTAATATAGAGGGAAAGTTGGCACCCAATATTATGTTAATACTTTGTATTAAAATCCCACTTCTCTTCATACTGGTTCTGTGTAAGTTATTTAAGCCCTAGGTGCTCTGGGCATCTGGCTAAGATGGAGTAGTGGAGAAGGTGCAGAGCCCTCCTAGTTGATAGTTTCTCATCTTGTTTGCTTCATTTTATGGCCCAGCTTTTAGTCTAGTTAGCTATTTTAGAAATCCCAGTGGTCCCAAGTACAGCATGGAGGGTCTAGACCTGTCATCATTAGATCATGAAATTCCCATGTAATATCATTAGTTCATGGATGTAGAGTAAGAAAGAGATCATTCTGTTCTACTGTGTCACTTTATAGATGAGGAAACTGAGGCCCAGAATGTCAAAGTGACTTCATTTGAAACCCAGTCTTCAGTCTCTAAACCAGGATTCTTTCTTTCCACTGTGTAATGCTGTTTCCCATTCTGTTATCAATGGGGGGGGATATTCCATATTGATAGCAAATCAATATTGTCAATTTGTGTGTAGTACCTATTTTAGTATATAAATTTTCAAAAAAAAACCAGGGGAATTTGGTGGTCACAGAAGCTAAGACAATTATGTACTTTTCAATATTTAAATTTTTTCATCTGAGTAGCTTTTTTAAACTCTCGTTTTTGCTAACAACATAATAACTTTTTTCCTCCTTTTCTTTCTTTGTGAAAGGATTGCATTATGGTGGGTCTGCATACATGTGGGGATCTTGCTCCGAATACTCTTCGGATATTTACATCTAAATCTCAAATCAAAGGAGTTTGCAGCGTTGGCTGTTGCTATCATCTCTTATCTGAAAACTATGAAAAACAGTGCAAAGGTCAGTAATTTTCCTGTGTCCAAATTAAAGATGCAAATAGCTAAAGATTGTTATTTTAGCTTTGGTTAATGACTAACTTTTATTCTCCTTATTCACTTATTTTTAAATTATATCTGGGGTAAAATTTATTTTGCCAGCACTTTTAAGATGTCTTTAAGATTTGATAACTTACTAAAATATTTTCTTTCAGTTCTTTGGTCATTAGAACATTTTAAATTAGTGATAAAAATTATTGCAATCTTAAAATATTTAAACCCAAGTTTTTTTGTTTTTTTTTTGTTTTTTGGTGGGAGTTGCCCACATCACCAATTTTTGTACATAGTAGAACAAGAGTTCTCTAAGATAATGTCATCACTAATGCAGAGTTACAGGTTTTATCTTCACAGCTGAAGATTTTTTTTTATTACCAATGAAATATTGGTATTTTATTCATTAATTAAAAATAATTCTTGATCTGTTGCTTTAATAAGATTTTAAAGATCGATCAAACTGTTTTTATCTATTGAAAATAAGTATAAAATTGATTAAAATTATCTTATTAATATTTTTCCTTATCTAACAAAGCTTAATTGGGTCAGGCAGAAAGTATTTATCATCAATTAAAGAAATCAGACTTTAAAGTAAAATTGGTTAGGAAGAGTGGTGATAGATCAGTGGATTTAAAACTTTATATAACAGTGCCTCTATTTTTTTTTTTTACCAAAAAGTCATTACATCCATGGTTTCTTTCCACAGCACAAGCTATGCAAATCACATTTATTTAAGTAAAAGGTGTAAAGTGTTAGGGAAAAGAACAAGCAAGCATTTATTAAGCATCTACACTTGCTGTGCTAAGTGCTTTAAAGATATTATCTCATTTGATCACATTTATTCTTCACGACAACCTTGTGAGGTAGGTGCTGTTATGATCCCCATTTTATAGTGGAGAAAATTGAGGCAGACAGAAGTTAAGTGACTTACCCAAGGTCACACAGCTAGTAAATGTCTGAGGCCAAATTTGAACTCCGGTTTTCCTGACTTCCTGTCCTGTACTCTATTAACTAAGTCATCAACTGCTTTAATAAAATAAATAAAAGTAAAATTTTGTTTAAATAATATTTATAATGGGAAACAAATCAGTCTCAAAAATACAATGAAACAATATAAGTGCAGTGATATTTATATATTGATGACATTCACAATTTTCATATTCCTAACGTAAGAATAATAACCACAATAGTAGTACCAAGGTAATGGGTAGACTTATTTTTTGGCATAAATTTTCTCAAAATATGATATCATAGATGATATTGTTACAATATCAATTGGTGATTGAAAAAGAATTGTAACAATAACAGCTTCAATAAGAAAGTTCATTTCACATTAACACAGCATTAACAACTAAGAGTAAAAAGAGTGAAATAATAAAAATTACTTTGGTAAATCAGAGAACTCTTTCTTCACCCATAGCCAATATCTAATAAGATTTTTAGGATCAAACATTTGTTACAGCATACTGTCATAAAACAAGTTACTAACTATTCCTTTTCAGATGGAGTAAGACCAAATGTATCGTATTTGTTCATTGAAAATGGATTACTTAACCATTCTTATTTATAAATATCTGGGTCTTTTAAATATATAGACCTCTCAAATGATTACTTTTACTTTCTGCCTTTTCATTTTCAGAGCAACTATTTTGTTTTTCAGTTGGAAAACACATCAAAATGTGATTTTGCAAATTTATTATCCGTATTTCTAAATTTTTCATAGAGCCTCTTTATCTTTCAGGAGCAGAAGTGTGACTTTGAGAACTTTGTATTGATTTGTTTAGAGTTCACAGTTTTTCAAAAATATCTACTAAATATGCGTGTTTAGGAGGTCATTTTTGTTATAAAATGATTTTTTTTCATTTTTATGTTTTGTGCCACTTTGAAAAATGGCAGTTTCTTCTTTGAACTCAGACATCCTTTGAAGTGCTTGGACATGGAGGTTCAAAGTGTTTGCCATAATAGAAAAGTGCTGTATATTCTCTGTCCTTGTATTAGTGCACCATTTTGCAAAGAACTTTTCTTTTCAATGGCCTGTCTGGTCTTTTAGGAAGTTATCACAGCTTGATAACTTGTATATGTTTTCTCATATTTCTCTGCACAAGTGACATAGATGTTAAATTTCTCCAAATTGCATGCAGGACCACATTTTAACTAATGCTCAAGTTTGGTTCTAACATCCATTGGACTTTATCAGTATAGAAGCCAATACTATTTTCCCGTTATGATTTTTATTTTAAAATCCATCAATTATATTGAAAATATCTCTTGATGGGGCCTTATCATCATTAGGTTTGCAAAGTGTCTTCCCTAACATCAGTCTTCACAACATATCATTCTTATGCAATCAGATGAATATCTTTACATCTGTTGCCTCATCCATTCACAGTATAAATAGGTCTTCAATGCATGAGGGCAGTTCTCCTTTTCTGTGTATTCTCTGTAACTGCACACAACCGTCCAAAGCTGGAAGGGGTATATAGGCTTTACCATATTGACAGAAGGGTCCGAAACACACAAAAAGGGTTAAGAACCCCTTATCTCATCTAATCCTTCATTTTACAGGTAAGAGAATTGAAGCTTAAGGGGGAGATGGTGAAGTGATCTTTACCAAGGTCACTAAACTAGTTAATGAAAGAACTTGTACCATAATTTAAGCTCCTTGAGGGCAGAAACTGTTTTTTGCCTTTCTTTGTATCTCCAGGGCTTAGTATAGCGCCTGGTATACAGTAAGTGCTTAACAGATATCCATAGCATCATAAATTTAGAGCTGGGAAGGGATCTTAATTAGAGTTGTCAAAAAATTTAATGGGCTGCCTTTAAAGGTAACGACTTTACCAACACTCAAGGTATTCAGCTGTAGATTGGCTTAGCACTGATTAGTATATTTTAGAGGGTATTCGTGCTTTAGGCCCTTACCTTTGGACTATAGAAAATTCTGTATTCCCTTTCCCCTCCAAGATTCTGGGATGGCCACACTGTGCCACATTGAGTTTTCCTTTCCTATTCATACCCACCTGCCTCTAGTCACTCTTAACTTTGTTTGCTCAGCTGTTTTAAAGTTTGAAATAGGCAATGAAATCCTTTGGGATGTAAATATGAGTTATTAATAGTCTACCACAGTATAGTTGAATTTTTCTTGGTATGCATACTGCTACATTTTATGAAGATATTTGCTGTGTAAACAATATGTGTTGTTTCACATGAATGTGTTTACACAATAGACTGTGGTAGACCATAGAGGTGGTCTGTCATGAAAATGTAAATTTCCAAAAATACCTCAAAGCTCACTGAGCCATTATGAAATACTGAATTTGTAACACGTGTTTTAAAAACTGCTTTTAAATATTTATACTTTAAAAGCTCTTGAAGTAGCCCCTAGAAACAGAGATTAGAAATGGTTCCATTTTTGAACTTTATAGACATGGCATATTTTTCCACGCTTGACTTAACATTACCATATTTAACTTTGATAGTGATGATTATAATGTAATATTTTAAATTCTTGCATGTGAAAATTAGAGAGAAATCTTTCTGATTTGAAAGTAAGATAGAGAAGGGCCATAATTTCCGATAACTCTATGCATTATATTAAGACCATCTGCTCATATAGATAGGTGGCTTAGAACCTATCAGATTATTCAACAGTAGACATTAATAATGGTCAAAATGACTACCATACCATCTTAGTATTTCATTAAAAATACAAAATACTGAGAAGAAAATTTAAAGATTTTACACAGAGGGAATACACTTGTAGGCATCTCAAATCAGCATTTTCCCAAACAGAATTCATTATCTCCTCTCTTTAGAACTTCCCTACTGCTGTAGAGGGAGGACACCGCCACGTTCCCAGTCATCCAGGTTTAAAACCTTGTTGTCATCCTTAACTTCTTATTTTCACTCAGCCTATGTATCCCATCCATTTACCATTCTTGTCATTTCTGCCTTCACAGCAGCTCTCATAGGTACATCCCCTTCTGTCCTTTCACCCAGCCGCCACCCTAGTTCAGGTCCTCATCACCTCTGACCTAGACTTTCAATTTCCTTTAATCCATTCTTCATTCAGCTGCCAAAGTGATTTTCAAGTGTAGGTCTAACCATGTCACCCTTCTCCCTACTCAGTATACTCCATGAAATACAAATTTTACAAATATGAAGATCTTCATAACTTGGACCTTTCCTATCTTTCCTGTCTTCTTCCAGTTTACTCCCCTCCACATAATCTTTGATCTATCAATACTGGTCTCCTTGGTATTCCTCCTACCCGGCACTCTTATCTCTCATCTCCATGGCTTTTCCTCCTCCATCCCCAACGCATGGAATGCTCTGCCTCTTTCACTCTGCCTCTTAGTTTCACACTGTATTTAAGACTCAGCTCAAATCCTACTTGCTGCCTTTTCTGGTTGACCCATTTGCTAGTGCCTTCCCCTCTGATATTACCTTACGTCTACTTTGTCTATATCTTTTATATATCTAGTTATTTGCATTGTCTTCCCCATTAACCATTAGGATGTGAATGCCCTGAAGGCCATTGCCATGTTTTTTGTCTTTCTTTGTACCGCCTGTGCTTAGTACAGTGCCTAGATCGTAGTAACTGACTAGCCTAAATGATAGTTTAATTTTAGTAATGTATGTAAATTGCTGAATTAGAGAAGAATGTAATGATGTAATTTTCTCCGCCTTCAGTCCTGTGTCTGTGGAAATGAAGGGGCTTATAATGGCAATTCAGGAACAGATTGTGGCCATCAGAAATTACAAAAGGGTTAACCTTAAGTAGCCTGGATTATGTAATATAGATTGTACATGTCATTGCTGGCTACAGGAATTTAGCACCTACCAAATGCCTCAGCAGTATACAACTTGAGACCAGACGTATACATCAGAAGCTTGCTACTTTTCATAAAATAAAACAATAAATTCCTTTTACTACAAATGCAGACCTCAAAACAGACTTGAGAATTCAACAAATTAAACTTGTTAAATCGAGACCTTTATCATAGACAGAACTTTGCCTACAATCGTCCAGATATGACATTAGACTAGACCTTAAAACTTAAGAGCAACATACTTTGTAGACGTCGCCATCCCAAATACTCAGTCTCCAGGCCCCATGGAATGAAAGTACAGCCACTGAAGAGACGTAGATCCTGGACTGTGTTGCATGAGGAACATAGACAAGGCCATTTAGGTTGGATTGCAGAGTGTGGGAAGGGAAGTAATGTCCAATGAGGTTGGAACCAACTTGTGCAAAACTCTAAAAGCTAATCATAGGAGTTTGGGTTTTTTTGTTTTGTTTTGTTTTTGTTTGTTTTGTTTTTCCCCCTTGAGATTGTAGGGAGCTACTGAAATTGATTGATCAAAGGAATGACATCACCAACTCTGCACTTAAGGAACCCTACTTTGGCAGAATTGTCATAGGATGAACTAAAGTAGTAAGAAACCTGAGACAGAGAAATCATCAAGGAGGTTGTTTCTGAGACCTGGATTAACATGGTAGGATACCAGAGATGTCATGGAGTAGAAACGGCAAGCTTTGGCAGCTGATTACTCTGAGAATATTTTGAAAGGAGGAGAAGTATTGTAATAAGAAGGATAAACAGATGATGCTTGTCACGTAATGTTGAAAGACTTCAACACTGTGTCATCAAGCTTGTCCTAAGAGAAAATGGTACCCAAAGCAGGAGATAAAAATATCTAGATTTACTTGGCATTTATATCTTTTGTTTTCAGACTTATGTGAACTGAATGGCATGAATTGGTTTCCTTAGGACCTGATTATCCACAGATTTATGGAATGCTGAGGTTCCAGATCCAAGGAACTGATAAAACAGATCCTGGACTCCCTCCAGCTGTACCAGCTCATCAGCCTAGGACCAAAATAGATTTCTAGCTTTTTGTTCGTTTTTTTTTTCTTGATAATTAATTTGTTTTTAGTTTTCAACATTCATCTCCATAAGATTTTGAGTTTTAAATTTTCTCCCCCTCTCACTCCTCCCCCCATCCCAAGAGGGCATGCAATCTGATATAGGCTGTACTTATACATCCATGTTGAACATATTTTCCCATTAGTTATGATGTAAAGAACAATTAGAACTAAAAGGAGGAACCACAAGAATGAAGCAATAAAACAAAACAACAAAGGAAAAGAATAGCAAATAGTATGCTTCCATCTGCATTCAGACTCCATGGTTCTTTCTCTGGACATGGGTAGCAATTTCCATCATGAGTCTTTTGGAGTTGTCTTAAGATTCGTGCATTGCTATGAAGAGTTAAGTCACTCATCCCACAATGTGGCTATGACTGTGTGCAGTGTTCTACGGGTTTTTGCTCTGCATCACAGTTCATGCAAATCTTTCCAGGTTTTTTTTTTTTAAGTCAGCCTGCTCATCATTTCTTATAGCACAATAGTATTCCATTACATTCATATACCACAACTTGTTCAGCCATTTCCCAGTTTATGGGCATCCCCTCAATTTGTAATTCTTTTTTTTTTTTCTTGGCTAGGTAGTGGGGTTAAGTGACTTGCCCAGGGTCACACAGCTAGTAAGTGTCAAGTGTTGGAGGCCAGATTTGAACTCAGGTCCTCCTGACTCCAGAGCTGCTGCTCTATCTACTGTACCACCTAGCTGCCCCTCAATTTCCAATTCTTGTCCATCATGAAAAGAGTTGCTATAAATATTTTTTACATGTGGGTCTTTTCCCCATTTTTATGATCTCTTTGGGTTACAGACCTAGAAGTGGTATTGCTGGGTCAAAGAGTATGCACAATTTTATAGCCCTTTGGGCATAGTTCCAAATTGCTTTCCAAAGTGGTTGGATCATTTCACAACTCCACCAACAATGCATTAGTGTTCCAATTTTCCTATATCTTCTCCAACATTTATCCTTGTCCTGTTTTGTCATGTTGGCCAGTCTGAGAGGTGTGATGTGGTACCGCAGAGTCGTTTTGATTTGCATTTCTCTAATCGATAGTGATTTAGAACATTTTTTCATATGACTATAGATAGATTTAGTTTCTTCCTCTGAAAACTGCTTATTCATATCCTCTGACCATTTACCAGTTGGGGAATGACTTGTATTCTTATAAATTTGACTCATTTCTCTACATATTTTAGAAATGAGGCCCTTATCAGAGAGACTGGTTGTAAAAATTCTTTCCCTAGCTTTTTGTTGTTGTTGTTCAATGATGTCTAACTCATGGGCCATAGCATGCCAGACCCTTCTATCCTTCACTATATCTGGAAGTCTGTCTAGCTTTACTCATCTTTGTTATATTGGGACATCAAAGCTGACAAGAAAGCCAGAACTAATTAAGGCAAACTATTAAGACTTAAACACACACACACACACACACACACACACACACACACACAGAGCTTCTGACTTGTCCAGTGAATTGAATTGAATTGACTTTGCACCTATCATTTAAATGCCTTCTTTTCTAACATATGATATAAATGGATGTAATTTACATGAATTTAAAAAAAAAAGCTATCATGCTTAACTTCATCTTTAACATGTTAAAGCCAGGAAGAAGTTCCACAGTATCAATTTTTCTTCAAGATACTCATTGTCTAAAGTTGTTTGCCTTTCTCAAAGAACTTGCTAAAGCCTCCATACAGTAATGGTATACAGGAAAATGGGACCGAAACCACATTTAAATCTGTCTCATGGAATAAAATTCACACTTGTACAGTAACCATGATAATTGTGGTTTCAGAGCAAATTAAGGAATTTTTAATTGAAACATCATCGAAACAAATAAACAAGAAATTACCTGAACAGCTAAGAATGGGTGTCCAATGCAAAATAAAAAGTCTACAATACTTCTCAAAGACAGTTATTGTCACATTTTTGACAGAACATTCAAACAAGGAATGACTGTTCAGTTATAACTCTGCCTCAGGAGTTACTCTATATAACACTTGGTTTAGGAGTCCTCAGTTGTCCCCAAAACTGAATTTATTTGTAGCACCCTTTTGAAAACAAAGTATGCCTTCTCTTGAATCCTTTACATTTCCTTTCATTATATTTACAAGCTTTTAAAAGTTAGAAGTTAATAAGTTCATTGAGAGTTTTTATTTATCTGGCTTAAGAGTCCCAAGACTCCCGTTTCCCTGTAAGAAATCTGCAGGATACACAGTTTCTAAATGGGCATTCATTTCTTGAATCCAGGTTGAGACTGTACTCACGATGGCACTGCTGAAAGTATTTTTAAAATTCTTTAATGAATAACGACAAAAAATCAAAATGAGGTGTCATGGCCAAAGAATTCATTACTGAGGTAGGCCTGTTTGTGCTGTGACAATACATATAACATGTTCTGCTGCTGGGACCATCCAGAAAGTCTTTGAAGGAGCAATCAAAGCACCTACTATGTTCCAGGCACTATACTAAGTGCTGGAGATACAGATATGAAAAAGATAATCCTTGCCCTCAAGGAGCTTACAGTCTAATTTGTGAAGAAGAGGGTGGTCATGATGGAGACTCCAAAGAAGTCCAGAAGAGCGTAGCCCAATGGGAAATGAAGAGATAGTTGGCCTGATTCTTCTTCCTGTCAAAAGTTGCACTCTTAAGGCATAGCCTTGGAGAACTAAGGATCATTTCACATCACGATAAGATGACTGACTAAAACTTTGATATCCAAAGAACAATAATTTACCTTTTTCCTAAACTCTTCCCCTCTTTTGAACTTTCATCTATATCATAGAGGGCACCATCATCTTCCCACACACCCAAGCACAATCTAGGTGATCTACCTAACTCCTTGCTATCTCTCACCCCACCCTCCAGCCCCAGCCCCATGTCTAATCTGTTGCCAAGTCTTGTAGAGGAGGGAATAGTGAGTGAAAGAAGACCAGAACTAGATGGTAAAAGTCCTTACATGTTAGAATCAGGATTTAACATTAAATACTATATATAATAATTGCATTCTATACAATTGCATCTGCTCATTATATAAAGCCCATAACCTTTGGGATCCAGCTCACCTCTCCACACTTTTTTCATAATATTACTCTTCATGCCTGCTGTTTTCTGGCCTAATTGTGTACTTGCTGTTCTGTGACTTAGGATTCTGCCTCGACTTCTGTATATGTTGCCCTACGTGTCTAGATTTCTCTCTCCCTCCTCTCTACCACTTCTGAGAATCCTTAGCTTCCTTGGAGGCTCAGATCAGGTGCTATCTCCTGTAAGAGTCACTTCCTGACCCCCCTACTTACTTGTCTTCTTTTTTCCATACTATTATTTTGTATTTACTTCCCTGTTTAATGCCGTATTCACTCTATAGAATGTAAGTCTTTGAGGGCAGAGACTTTTGAACAAATTTTATCTTTTTATCCTTAACACCTAGCCCAGAACCTTTCAGTAAAAGCTTGTATTCAATTACCTTCTGCTCCAGTGGGGCTTTTTGAATTGGGAAATTACTTGGTCACACAGGCTCATTAAGAAGGTTATCTAGTCTGCTAAGTGAAATAGCTTTTGAAAATGAGAAAGAAGAGGCCATTAAGAAGATTATTAAAATACTAGGGGAGGGGTAATGAGAGCCTGACCTAAACTAAGGTGGTGGCTATATTTATGGAGTACATAGGGAATGGATTAAAGAAATATTAAAAATAATTTGGTTATTAGGTAATAGGCAATTAGAGGAAGAATCAAAGATGTCCCTGAAGTTTCAAGCTTGGCAGACTGGGAGCATGATGGCAAAATCAAGAGAAATAGAGAATTGGGATGCTTGGCATGCTGAAGGAGATGATGATGTATTCACTTTTGGAAACACTGAGTTTACCATCTAAATTTAAGTTACCATCTAAACATTCAGGTGAAGATGGCTATAAAGCAATTGAAAATGTGGGACTAGAGCTTAGGGAACAGTGATAAATTACAGAGATTTTTGGAGTCATCTCTAAAGAATTGGTCATTGAATCCGTAGTTGTAGAAGTCATTGCCAAAGGACAGAATATAGAGACAGAAGGGAAGAATGCTCAGGACAGAGCCTTAGGGGACAGTCCTTCTTAGTAGTTGAGAAGAAAGAGATGGATTGTAGGAGACTCACAAAGAATGGTCACGCAATTGAGGAGAGTCATGAGCATTCAGTATCATAAAGCCAAGGAAGAAAGATAAGAACTAGAGTTTATTGGGAGTAGAAGTTGACCCTTCTGGCCAGATATGAGAAATGTTGCACAGGTATAATGGCAACCAGTTGAATTTATGACATGAAGGGGAAGAAATAAATCAATGATGACTCCAAGATTTTGAGCCTAAGTGACTGAGAGGATAGTACTGTCAATGACAGAAATAAAAAAGTCAGGGAAATAAATAGTTATTAGAGGGAAGATAAAGAATTCAGTTTTAGACTTAATGTTGGTGCAGTGTCCAGTGTGCACTGTCTAGCAGACACTGGGAAATGAGTGCCTGAAGCTTTGGGAGCAATTGAGGTTTCAAATGTAGGTATGGGAGCTACATACATAAAAAGGGCAAGAGTGTGAAAAGAAGAGTTCCAAGGACAGAACTTTATATAAAATACATTAAAAATTAAGAAACTTAAATGATGTCTAAATGTCCTTCTATCTGGAAAATTCTATGAGTCAATGAAATTCTTGTTTTAATTTGTTTTAAAGATTCTCTATAAAATACAAACCGGGATCTTTCCAATTAAACCCAGCTCACTAACAATAAGGAATTATACGAAGAACATTTTGTAGCTTATTTAACATAATAGAGAGGTATCTTTTCAAATAATTCTACATATACAAGCACTAAAAGTAATACAATGTTCCAATAAAATCCAAAAAGTAGTGTTAAAGAACTTCCTAAAAGCTTAACCCTATTTTTTGAATTAGGAAATTTCTCGCTATTTTTTTATTATTTTATTACCATATGCGCAGAACTTGGGTTCTTGTACTTGGAAGTATCGACTAATTATAAAGTGGATACTGAACTAATCCAGTCTTGGCAGAACAATGTTTCTTTTCTTTTGAATTTGAACAGTATGTTTCTTTAAAGTGTAAAGGTTCCTGAATTACTTTTATGACCTGTGCCCTTGTCTGCTCTGGCTTTTACGAATTGTGAAAATACAAGTTTTGAGATAGAGGAAAAAAAATTCCCTTCTCCCTTCTCCCTTCCCTTTCCCCATTACACTTCTATTCATTATTCTTTCCTTGATTTTCAATTGTATTGACCACCACACAATGAAGTGAATTCTGGAAAACATGTCTCTAAGATTACTGAGAACGAAAGGGAACAAACTAACTCCATCTGGTAGTGAAGTTTGAGTAACATAGAGCTAATCAAGAGGGAACCGTTGCAGAAAACCATTGGGAAGGCCCTGGTGGCCATTTTATGCTGTGAAAGACACATGTGAGGATATACATTTTCAGGCTGAAAATCATATTTTTCTTGAAAGTAAAAGAAACACATTTGTTAGTACTATTAAAAATTACTTTCCCTATTATAGCAAGTTAAGGTAGCATAATCAAAAGACATCTAGAATCATATAATAGTGGTTCTTTAATAAGCCTCAAAAGGATCTTGGAAGGAATAACATGGAATAATTGCGAGACTAGTAGTGACAATGTTCACCTACATCCTTTACGGAAAAATAAATATGTTTCTCTCACAGGATTTCTTTACATTTCCTATAACCTCATTAAATCTGGACTATACTAAAAAAATCAACTGGTGGGCAAAACTAAGGCCAACTTTTTTTTTTACCTTAATGAAACTAATAAATTCCCTTCCCATTGCAACTACTGAGGTAAAGGGAAAAATGAAATAAAAAACTACTTCTACACCTAAGTTGCTTGGAAGTAGCCATTAAAACAGTTTCCCATTGCAACTACTGAGGTAAAGGGAAAATGAAATAAAAAACTACTTCTACACCTAAGTTGCTTGGAAGTAGCCATTAAAACAGTTTAGAAAATGATTAGCACCTATTGGTTACATATTTAGTGATATTACAGACATTTAAAGTTGGTTCAGAGTTATATTTAAACTTATTACCTTGGATTCTTTTCATAATTCGGGAATGGTTTACATATAAAATAGTCTTTGTCAATTACACATTATCCTCTTTCCCATGCTTATACTTGCTTTTAATATTACAGAGTATGGAAGCTTTTTTGCTTTTGTTAATTGGTAGTGGGCATTGTAATGGGGTCAAGAATGCGCAGGTAGGTGGTGCAGTGGATAAAGTTCTGGGTCTGTAGTTGAGTTCAGATCTGACCTCAGACACTTGCTAGTTGCGTGACCTGAGCAAGTCATTTAACCCTATTTGCCTCAGTTTCCTCATCTGTAAAATGAGGTGAAGAAGCAAATGGCAAACCACTTCAGTATCTTTGCCAAGCGTGGTGGGTAAAAGATGAAATGACTGAGGAAAATAAAGGTTCAGTCTTCTGAGCATATCAGTTTATTAAGTAATCCATGCCAGGTGCCTAACAAATTGGGACCAGACCTCCTCAGCTTAGGTCTGGACCCCAGATACAGGAAGAAACAGACTTTTATACGTTAAAAACAATCAAATAAAGCCAATTAATTGAAAGGAAATAATGTAACATTAGGTGATCTGATTTCTAATTGGAGGCGAGATTAGGGACTTTCCAAATTAGGAGGAGAAAGCAAACAGGTACAGTTCCCTGAATTCAGAAACAAAGGTGTCCCACTCCCAGCAAGTGTCTGTATTTAACCAAAGGAACATGGAAACCATAACTGATTGACCAATATGGGGCCAGTTTTCAGATAAGACATAGGGGTTGCTTGAGATATATAATTGTGCAAAAATTCCTTGCATCAATCTTTGGATCTGACTGAGTTTCTGGTCAGCATAACCTAGGTCCCTGGTTAAATATCTTTAAGCATCAGGGAGATCCAGTTTCCCAGCCATACAAAGCTAAGTTCAAACAATGCAGTAAGATTTTCTCCTGATTCCCACAGTTGAATAAAGTTTTCTCACAAGACAAAAATTGTACTAACTCCACAAGTAAATAGAAATGGAACTGAGCTAGTTTCAAAACTGAGTCACAAGATGTAGTCAGTGTGGTCCACTCAGTTCTCACAATTAACTACTTGCTGTCCTAATCCATTCAATTCCCTCTATTTTCCTTGCAAGAAAACCCCAAATAAGGTCACAGAGAAAACAACTGAACAACGATGGGTTGAGAGCAGATAATCTTTTGAAATTATCTAAAGTTTCAGAATATGAGAGAAATGAATCGTAGATTTGTTCCAAGTGTAAGTATATTGAGAATAAATTGCTATAACCGCACTTTTTATATAGTGTAGGCCATTTAAATGGAAATTTAAAGAAGTTTCAGTGAGAATTTCTGTGCCTTCAAATGTAGTACATAATTAGTAATGTCATTGTGGGTGGAGCATGAAATTATTTTATATTAACTGGGTTTCACTGGTTGAGGAGTTTCTATATAGGAAAGGATACTATGCAGTGTGAATGGGCTGTTTCAGAAATGGGAGTTACCTCCTAAATCTTGATCTCTAGCCCTGACTCTGAGCTCTGGACCCACACTTTCCAACTATTATGAAACATTAATCTGGATATCTCACCAACTCATAAAAGTCAGTGGCTAAAAAAAAAAAATTATTCTCTTTCTTCCTAAAACTTTCTTCTGATTTCACTATTTCTGCCACCCATTGTTTCCAAATTACAATATTGTTGTTGATCCTTCCCTCTCCATCACCTCTCTTACCCATTCAGTTCTCCAGTCTTGTTGATTCTACTTCTATCTCCTCTTTTTTCTGTCTTCATACAGACACTGGATAATAGATATATAGCTAGGAGGTACCTTAGCAGCCATGAATCCAACTAAGAAATGTGAGGCACAGAGGGGTTAAGTGCCTTGCTTGGGGTCACTCAGCTAATGAGTTTCTGAAGTGGTGTTTGAATCTAGGTCTTCCTGACTCCAAATCCCATACCCCTGTCCACTATACCATGCCGCTTCCTTAATTACTGTAAATCTCTCTTATGGCAGTTTAGTCTTCTGTTCTCTTCTGGCATCCAATCAATGATTAATTTCATAGCCAGATTTATCTCAAATATGCAGTGGATCTGTTTATGTTCCCACTGTATTCCAAAATCTATAGTGTCTTCCTATTGCTTCCCAAGGACAACTAAATGCTCTTGCCTTGGCATTCTGGGCTGTCTACACTTTGAAGCCACCTTCCCATTCTAACCCTATCCTTTATCTCGTACAGCCTCCCGTCTGTAAGCTGTACACTGTAGCCAAGTGGGGCAACTTACTGTCCCTGATTTCAGTCTTTGCCTTCATGCATGCAATTTCCTATGTGTGTTATAGCCTTCCTCTGACTTCTTATCTCTCTGGAGGTGATAATAATGAACACTTAACTCACAGGAGGACAGCTAGATGGTGCAGTGGAAAGAGCAATGGGCCTGGTGTCAGGAACACCTGAGTTCAAATCCTGCTTCAGACACGTGTCAGCTTCAAGTCACTTAATCCTGTTTGCCTCAGTTTCTTCATCTGTAAAATGAGCTGGTGAAGGAAATGGCAAACCACTCCAAAGAAAACTCCAAATGGGGTTACAAAGAGTCGGACACAACTGAAATGACCGAACAGAAACAATAACAAAACTCACAGAATTGTCGTGACAGTCAAATGAAGTAACATATAGTGCTTTGCAAGCTTTAAAGTGCTATGTTACTATCATTATTATTGGAAGCCAGATAAACTCATTAAATGCAAATCAAACATGTGAAACAAGAATTGTGTGGCAACCTAGGAAATTTCAGTTGTATTAATACTAATACATTTTAGAAAATAATCATAAGAGGCCACCCAGAAGATAGAGATGAATTTCTGAGATTACCGTTACAGCCCAATCAGTCTAGTTTTTCTCCTTAGGAAAATAGTTTATGTCTCCATCCTTTAAAAAGACTGTAATTTAAATAAGATTACACCAAGGGCTGTAGATTCTCCTCAGGCCATTCTAAGGTAATAAGCCACATGCACTCTGAAAACTGTCTTGTTTATGGAAAGTGTCTGATTAAGTACTGGCCTGATTGTATAGGCAGTGTTGTATAATTAAAACCAGATCACCTATATTATGAAAATAATGAATGGCACATGGCATTTTTAGCAATATTTGGAAATACATAAATCAATTAGTGTATTTCCACTTTGGTTAAAAATAAATCTAGCCATTTGAATGTAGAGAATGCTTTCTGAGTGGGGAAAAAAGGTAGGATAGACCATATGTGGCCCTAAAGACTAATTTTAACAGCACTACCAGAACTTTTACATCCAAAAGAATGGTGTCACCTTCAGAGTAATCACCTTGTGAAGCGATATTCCTTTGATGATGTCACCACTTTACAAAATATTGGCATTTTTTTATTTGCATTCCAGGCATTCTTTTATAATATCCTCAATGGGAGTTAAATTTTCATCCTTTGAGAGTAGGCTTGACTTTTTCAGAGCAACCAGAGGTTATCCAGAATCAGGTTCAATAAATGAGGAAGTTAAACAAGCTGGGTAATGCCATTTTAAGACAGCAACAAGTGCTTATAATAATGAGAAGTACTCTGAAGTTGAAAAAAAAATTATATATCTATATACATAATATATATATATATATATATATACACACACACATATATATACTCAGTATACCTACATATATATATATATATAGATATGCTCACATATTATACATCTGTATTGTGTGTATGTGTGTGTGTGTGTGTGTGTGTGTGTGTGCGTGTGCGTGTGCGCGCACATACACATAATCTCCTTTGAGCCCCACACCTATACCATTAGGTAAGTAATACAGGCATTCTGACCCTCATTTTGTAGAGGACGACACAGAAGCTCATGTATATTAAGTAATTTGCCCATGGTTGTTTGGCCACTAAATGTCAAAAATGGTGTTTGAATCCAGGTCTTCATGGATAAATGCCTATCACTTAATACAGTGTACCACAGTTCCACTTAATTAATGTGATTGATTTTCTTGTGTCATTTGTGAATTGTCTCCAAAGGCAATTCCAAAGATGTCCTGAGTAAGAGCCATCATTGGAATAAATGTAGTAGAGTGGAAAGTACGCTGACTTTGGGGATTAGAGGGAATAGGTTGAAGTCCTGTCAGGACAGTACAATATTAGTTTCTTCATCTGTAAAACGAAGGAGTTGGATTTGATGTTTCCTGAGAATCCTGCCAGTTCCACCTCTATGAGTGATCTTGTGATCCTTAGTGAAAAGTCTCCAAATGTGAAATTTGAATGACATCTCTCATTCTTTATTTATTAGTTCTGGTACATTTGTCCATATTCCATTTCACTACTTTGTAGGAAATCCACATATATTAATTAACCTTTATGCCCAAAACAGCAACTTCAAAATTGCCAGTGTAGCAAAAACATTCTTAGGATCAATGCAATTTATTGTCATAAATAGCCGAGTCCAGTTTATGCCATCTGTGAATTTCCTGCTGCCTTTGTTTCTCTTTTCCATTTCTGTTCTCCTTCCTTTCCACCATTTTTCTGCGTATTACCACCTCCACTAAAGATTGGAATGGCTTGATGCATTAAGTTCAACATTCTTTTCCCACTGTTTATTAATATCAACTCTAAACAGAATGACAGCTAACCACCAGAATGCATAACCGCTTGGGTTTCATCTGTTAGGTTCTGAATATCTAAGTTCAGTGTTCTTTCCAATATCCCAATCTGCTTTTTTTTCCAAGCCTTGGACCAATGCATGAATGTCTCCCTGGGTGTCTCTCAGGTAACATTTAGATCCATGGCTTGCTTGAGAGTATGTCTGCTGAACTCTTCGCTCCAGTTTACAGGTCCCAAATCATTGTATAAAATTCTGTCCTCTATTTCTCTGTATCAACATTATGGGTTTTAAACTGCAGTATAGAACATTTATACAGCTGCTGATGTTTCCTAGAGGTGGCCAGATGCCACTAGTTTATAATAATATTATTGGTACAAGGTCTTTTATTTCAGCCAAAATATTCCTGTAGGATAGAGAAGGACAAATGTGTAGAAGTCAGTGCAGGATCATTAAGATTACACATAGAGCAGCATTGTCCTTAAGAGAGTATACCAGATTTCTAAATTGTCAGACACAAATTACATTTTTATAGATTCATGCTGGTCTCCATGAAGCTATTTTGCTTAAAAAAAATTTTGAGCATCTGTTATTCTTTCTGTTAATATTTTAATGCATGATTCCTTTTAATTTCTTTTCATTTTTAACCTGAGTTTCTAATACAATAGAGGGTTTTTTTTCCTCCTGATAAAGGTCATGAAGGTGATAATTTTGTTGTTGTTTTGGTTTGAATTTAGCTATTTGTAGGGTAGTTGTTAAGAACCAGCCTCAAGGCCTGGAACACTTGGGTTCAAGTCCAGTTTATGACACATTCTGGCATTGTAACCCTGGGCAAGTCAGTTATTTGGTCAGTATGCTAGGCACCTCCCTAAGAAAATAAATTGCAGAAGAGGTGACGGCCTGCATTGGTAGAGAGAGAGAGAGAGATTCCTCAACCAATAGTGCCCTATACCAATAAAATTACTCATCCACTTCCTGTCCCCATATTCAGTTGTTAGGAAACAACCAAATCCAATCATGTGGTTTAATCATTTGAACTGTGTGCTCACTGTGCTGGTCTAATTAGGCACTCTATTTCCTTTCATACCTACCTTTTGATTCCATCAGAGAAAGCTATATTTTCTGAATATGACATATTTTTTACTAACATTTATTGAACATATACTATGCACAGGGTGCTATACCAACTGATTTGGGGAATAGTCCAGAGAAAAGTAAGAGAAAGACCATATTCTTGTGGAGGTATAGTAAGATTTTCTGTCATTAGCTAGAATTGTCTTTCTAGAGTTTGCTTTTTAACTGAGTTTTTTTAATGGTGACAGTAAAGACAAGGCATTAAGATTCTCATTTGTCCTAGCCTCTTCAAATGGATTTTCCCCCTATCGCATGTGTCAAACTAGGGCTTAATAAGCATAGTGAGATTTTTTTTTCTCTGCATATCAGGGATTGGTTGAAAGATCTTAACAGTATAAATTCAATCACTTTTAAGATGTATCTTCAACTATTGAACTTTCATGCATTTTACGAAGTACAGAGCATTTTTTTTAATATGGGGTAACTTTTTTCCAGACTTTCTAAGCTCATATCAAAGTTTTCAAGTAATTTCAGATGTGTCTTTTTTAAGGGGTGGCAGGGGAGGAAGGGTTCTTTGTTCAAATGTATTCATTTTAATAAAATTTAAAGAATTATGTCTCCACAACAGAACTTTTTTTTAAAAGGTTTCTTGTACATCCAGTTATGTTTTAACATACATATTACTGCTTTTCCAGATTGTTAAATTAGCCTAGGGCTGTATCTGTTCTTTTTGTCAAAATGATATGTTTTTTTTTTTTAATTTCCCCTAGCATCTTGCTGATACTATTCCTGGGGCCTATTATGTTTACATGTAGCTAGCTTTATTTCTTTGTGAAAAATGCATTGAGTATGGCCATCATTTGGTACCAGCTTTATTTTCAATATTTTGTTTATTTTTTATATTTGTGCCAGTTTTTTTCCTTTCCTAGATTTTTGCCTCTTTTTTTACTGGCAAACAGAGAAGACTAGCCGAAGTGCCTTTAACATATTCAAAAATATCCCTAAGGACTTCATAGTTCTTGGATTCTACAATAAATCCCTCCATAAACACATATTGTCATGCCAAAATTATAATAAGTTGATACAGTAATGTGGAGACATTTGTGTGTTGCTATCAACTTACTTCGTAGGAACTATTCATACAGGTGAGATTACATTTGTCCTCATCCTCAGAAGATGAATGAATTATTACCCCAAGGACATTAAAGAACTTCAATTAGGCCAGACATTGTTTTGTAATGCAGAGTGTTTGATTTGGCATTAGAGAGCGTCAGTTCAAATTTCGTATTTGGTCCTTGCTGTTCAAGACAATGGACAAGTCTAATTAATCTCAAGGTAGATCAAATTCCTCCTCTGGAAAAAGGGGATAATAATGATTAAATTATCTACTACACTAGGCTGTTATGACAATATTTGAAACCTGAAAACACTAGAAATGTGAATTAGAACTCTTACTTCCAGGCACATAATGCCAACTTAGAAAAGTAAGACAATCAGGGAAAAGTTTGTTTGCTCTTCCTTCAGTTAAGTAGCAATTCAGTAAACATAAATTGATGCCTTGTTATGTGTAGGACACAATGTTACTTGCTGTGGGAAACAGAGATAAGAATAGGCGTACTCCCTGTTCTCAAGAAGGTGTGTATGGAAGTGTAACCCCCACTTTGAACTTGCTCCCCTAATTTCCATTCACCCTGGCAGGTGTGGTTCCCTGGGAGCAGCTGATTATCCTTCCTTTTACGGTTGTAGGGGTATCCCTAAGGTATTAGAGGTTTCCTAAACTGTTGCTCTTGAGCCCCCATCTAATATGTTCCCCATTGATTATCAGATAGCCCAACTTAATTAGCTTTTAGAAAGAAGCTTTTATTAATATAACAGTTGACAAGAAAATTATGGGACACACTCTCCTGCAAGTATATACCATATCTAGAGAAAAGGAGGCTCCAGCTTAGGGAGAATTAGTAGCAAAGAAGTAACTCATATATCTTGGTTTAATGGGATTCTTTTTCTCCCTTTGTGGGATCCTCATGAAGCTCTCCCAGTGTGTAGTTCTCTCCTGTACTCAGAGGATCACTACCCTCTTGGAATCCTGACAGTGCCTTTTCTCAGGCTGTCTAGTTTGTCTTCAGTGTGTCTCTAAGCTCCTGATAATACATTGGCCATCAATTACTGCTGTTCCTATGGCATTACTGCTGACACTGAGTCCAAATCTTCCATCCTTTTGAATTTCGCAAAATCATCTTCTGGTGAAAGGGGCAGATAAGAAAGAAGGGCTTTCTCAGGTTACAGGTGCAAAATTGTGCCTCTTCAAAACAGGCCTTCCTCTGATACACAGGTGTGTCTGATTAGTTCAGCTAATCCCAACACATTGTCTGTGTATTTCCGTCATTCTGACAGTGGATCAAAAGCACTTCACCCCTAGTTATTTAAGGACTTGTTCATACCTAGTTTATGTCTCTGAAGATTGATTGTTCAATAGAACAGCCATCCAGAACTTATCTTCTAGAACTTATTCACACCTATACTTTGATCCAATCAAGAAGTGTTAGCCTTTTGGGATAGTATGGAGCCCAGCTTTTAATATAGCGCACACACACACACACAAGAATGCATAACAAAATTAAATAAGTGCTACAAGACATACACAGTCTTGGGTTACAAATGAGGATCAATCAATCAGCATTTTTTTTCATTTTCTAAATAAGTTTTTATTGATATCTTTTTTTCCCCATCACCATAATTTTCCCCAGTTTCACTCCCCTTCGTCATCCCAGAGAGTCATCCATATGACAAATAAGATTTTTTTAAGATTAAAAAAAAGAGGAAAAGAAGAAAGGAAAAAAAAAATCAGCATAACTGATCAATACATGGAAAAAGTCTAAAAATATGTGAGATGTGCAATATTTATAAATCTCCTGTGTCTGCAAAGAGGTGGGGGTGTCTTTTCATATATCTTCTTTGGAGCCATGGTTCTTTTCTGTAATTTTGCAATGTTCGCTTTTTTGTGGTTGTGGTTCTTTCTCTCTGCATCGTTGTTGTCATCGTGTATATTTTTCCTTGGTTCCACTTAATTCACTCTGCATCCATTCATGTAGATTCATTATGTTTATCACTTCTTACAGTACAGTGATATTCCATTGCATTCATGTACCATGATTGTTTATCCATTCCATAGTTAATGGGCATCTACTCTATTTTCACTTCTTTGCTATCATAAAACAGTTATATTATGAATTTCTTATCAGTAGCCACTTTGGAATATAAACCTAGTAATAGAATCTCTGGGTCAAGAGTTATGACCCAGAGGTTGACATTTTAGTCACCTTTATTCTCATAATTCCAATTTAATTTCCCAAAAGTGCTGATTCATGGCTCCATCAGTGTGCCTGTCCTCCCAGATTCCTCCAACATTGACTATTTCCATTCTTTCTCATATTTGCCGATTTGCAGGGTGTGATATGAAACCTCAGGATTGTTTTGATTTGTATCTCTCTTATTATTAGTGATTTTTAGCATTCTTTTATATGACTCTTAACAGTTTGTAATTCTTTTGAAATCTTTATTCATATCCTTTGACCACTTATCTATTGGAGAATGGCTTTTGGGTCTTTATATACAGAAAACTATATATGTACATCCATATCTACATAGGTGCGTTCGCCATGTGAGGGGTGGGGTGTGTGAGAGAGAGCAAGCGTTTATTAAGCATCTGTTATGTGTCAGGTACTATGCTAGGCCTTGATGATATGAAGACAATCCTTGGACATCAAGAAACTAACATTCTGCTAGTAACAACCACGCACACACACACATATACATACACATATTTATACAAACTAAATGCAAGATAATTGGCAGGACGAGTCATGAGGGGGTCAGAGAAATTGCTCAAGATAAGCATCACGTATTAGGTAACACAAGTTAAGCTTTGATGGAAGCTAGGATTTCCAAGAGCTAGAGGTGAGGGAATAGAACATTCTAAGAATGAAAGATGGCTCAAGCAGTGGTGTTAAAGATGGAATTTTGCCCGTGAGGAACAGCAAACAGGCCTATTTGGATGGACAGGAGAAATTTGTGTAGAAGAGAGTCATTGGGTTTGTTTTCTTTAAGGTTTTGAGTTGATCAAAGTGTACTTTAGGAATATCATTTTGGCAGCTGGACAAATTATAGAAGAAAGAGAACTTGAGAGAAGAGAGAGAGAGAGAGAGAGAGAGAGAGAGAGAGAGAGAGAGAGAAAGAGACAGACAGATGCACTAATTATGAGGCTAGTGCAGTATTCCGAATGAGAGCTGATGAGATCTCCAACTAGTTTAGCAGTCTTGTGAATGAGGAGAAGACAGCTGTGAGAGTTATTGGGAAGAGTCAGTTAGGCTTGGCAGTTGTTTAGCTATTATGGGTTCTGGAGAAAGAAGAGCAGAAGATGAGACTGAGGTGGCAGTCTGGATGACTTTAAGGTTGGTGGTACACTGGACAGAAATGGGAGAGTTTTAAAGAGGGATAATTTGGTGAAAGAGGGAAGAGGGTGAATTTTTTCCAGAGAGATTGAGTTTCAGATGCCTACAGATTATCTGTTTGGAAATGTCTGATGGCCAGTTAGTAGTATAGGACTGGGGCTCAGGAGAGACTCAAGAGCTTAGGGCTTAATATTTAGATCTAGAAGTCATCTATATAGATATGATAATTCAACCCATGGAACCTGTTAGAATCCAGAAAAGGGAGGAGAAAGGGATTTCTTTTGGTTGAGATCAGAGAAGGCTTTAGAGAGGAGGTCACATCTGACCTGAACTTTGGTTGATAGCATTTTGACAGAAATGAGAGCAGGAACTGGGAGGCAGGGAGTGGGTTTGTGTAAGAGAATAGGGAGAAGGACAGGATCCCTCTCAGCAAAAGTACATGAGCAAAGGGAGGAATAAGGAAGTGCAGAACATGCTCAAATCAGTAGTCTGCTTTAGGGATTATTAACCTTTTTGTGTGTCCTGAACCCCTTCAGCAGTTTGATGAAGCCTATGGATCTCTTTTGAGAATAAAGGTTTTAAATGCATAAAATAAAATACATAGGATTACAAAAGAAACCACTTATATTGAAGTACGGTTTTCAAAATATTTTTGTTTTGGCAAGGAAATTGGGGTTAAGTGACTTGCCCAGGATCACACAGGTAGTGTCAGGTGTCTGATCTGAGACCGGATTTGAACTCAGGTCCTTCTGACTCGAGGGCTAGTGCTCTATCCACTGCACCACCTAGCTGCCCCCAAGATAATTTAAAAAAAAAAGTGTACAAGACCTTGGGTTAGAAATGTCTGGTCTATTTTGAATGGAGCATTTGTTATCACTGCTGATAGTGATAGACAGGGCCGAGAGGTGGATTGGGTCATCACATGGAGGTCCTATATTGAATTCCATATTAAGGAGTTTTAGGATTATTCATAGAATTATATATTGTTAGAAGTAGAAAAAATCTTAAAAGTCATTTGATATCAACTCCTTCATTTTAAATATGAAGGAACTTAGGCCCAGAAAGGTAAAGTGATTTATCCAAAGTCAGTCATTCAGCTAGTAAATAGTAAATAATAGTAAATAGTAAATAATTTAAAAATTATTGACCAGTTTTTTTCTATCATATTAATTTTCCAATATATACTCCTGTTCATTATGCAGTATTCCATACTAGTATCCCAGGTTTCTCTATACCAAGAATAGGAAAATGTGTTGTATCATCCATGTTCCAGGACCAAGATTTGTCACAGTAAATCTTTACTAAATACTTATTATGTGGCAGACATTATGTTAAACTCTGGGGATAGATATAAAAAGAGGCAAAAGACAGTCCCTGCCCTCGAAGAGCTCAGTTAATGCAATTTATGAGTCTACCTACCTTTTTGTGTTCTTTTCATTTTCAGTTTTGTCATCTTTGTGTATATTATTCTCCTGGTTCTGTGTACTTCTGTCTGCATTAGTTCAGTCATATCTTCCCATGTTTCTCTGAATTCCCCATTTTCATAGTTTCTTGTGATACAAAAGTATCATTATCACATTTATATTCAACAGTTTCAGTGAGCATTCTCCAACTGATGGACATCAACTTTGTTTCCAGTTTTTTGTTGTCTCGAAAAGTGGTGCTGTAAACATTCTGGTATATATGGGAAACGGTATAGACTTTTGAAAACTTTGATAGCGAACCAAAAAATAAAAATAAAAATCCCAATAATGTTGAATAATGGCAAGAAGAAATAATAGAGTCAAGGTAATGCATTTTTCTTAAATAGTTGAGTCAGTCAGTAAACATTTATTAAGTACCAGCTGTATGCCAGAGGACTGTGCTAAGTGCTGGAGATACAACATGAATTAAAAAAAAAAAGACAGAGCATGCCCTCAAGGAGCTTATAATCTATCGGGGAAAGCCAGGACACAAAAGGAAGCTGGAGGGGGAAAGGGAGGTGTCCATCACGGGGTCATGATGAAGTCCAAAGTAATGCAGCCAGATGTGAAATGAGGAGGTAGCTGGCCTCAAAGTCTTCCTTAACTGGAAAGTTTGGAAGGAGCTCTCCATTCCATCCTCCATTCGAGGGGTGCTAGGAACAGAAAGTACTGGTGAAGTTTGAGTACCAAGGTTGATGAGATCTTGTGGGATGATGAAGTTCCTATGGGCACGATGAAGTCCAAGGGGAAATATCCAAAGACAAATGAGACCTGAATATGTTTGAAAGTAGACAAAATTATCAAATTAAAAGCCTTTCTTAACTGCTTACTATGTGCCAGGCACATTGCTGAACATTTTGGATATAGGAACAAAAGCAAAATAGCCTCTGCCCTCAAGGAACTTACATTCTAATGGGGAAAGGCTGAGATCATATCAAGAGAGTGATAGAAAGAGGAGATGAGGAACTGTACACATGTGGTAACCAGGTAAATGGCAAAAATATGGTCAGGGTTGAGAGATGGTCTGGTCTGGAGACAGATTATAGCATCATAGGTTTGGACTGGATAAAACCATAAAATCATGGAATCCAATCCCCTTATTTTACAGATAAGGAAACTGAGGCTGAGAGAGGTTCGATGACTTGTTTGAGGCCACACAGCTGGCAGGTGTCAGAGGCAGGATTCGAACTTGTGTCAAACTGGGCCCATTTCTCTGTACACAGCATTCCATGACTTTTGTCTTTGTTCTTACACAGGCTGCCCTCCATGCCTGGAACGCTCTCCCTTTTGACCTCCACATCTTGAAATCCCCAGCTTCCTTCAGTGCTCAGCTCAAGGCCTCCCTGATGTATTAAACCTGCCCTGATCTTTCCCAGTTGTTAGTGTCACCCCAAAAAATTGCTTTGCATTTATTTCATCTGGATTTTATTTGTCTTACATGATATTTTTCCCAAATAGGAAACTCTTTGAGAGTAAGGACGTTTTCTTCTTTGTCTTTTTTATCTCTAGCATCTAGGGCAATACCCAGCCCATAGTAGGTACTTAATGTTTATCAATTATAATGAAATTTTATCTCTAAAATGACAATGTGCTTGAAAAGCAAAGATAATATTATATACTTTTTGTATTGAACACTAATTTGCTAGCATAGTATGTATGTGGAACATTGCAGATATTGTCAGACTTTATTGGTCTGTTGAAAGTTTTGTTGAACTATGTTCCTTTCTTTTTTATTCTTTGTTATAAGGGGTGGCTTGGTGAGGAGGGGAGGGGAGTAGGGATGCATAATTTAGAAATGAAGGTTATGTAAAAAGGATTTTCCATAAAAATTACAGTAAATCAGTGAAAAGAGACCCTGTGCTTGGTACCTAGTCAGTGCTTAAATGATTTTTTTTGTTCATTCATTTAATTATATTTTGTACTAACACCTCCTTTTTCAACATCTCAGAAGTCATATTTATTTCTATCTTGAGTAGCAAAGTTTCTGCTAGCAAAGCATGCTGTTGGAACAGTCCTTTTCTTTAATAGAGGTATTACTTTGTCTATGCATCTTATGAGTATGTGTCCATCAGTGTATAGATAGGTATAGATAGATTTCGTGTGTGTGTGTGTGTGTGAAATTATTCCATATTGTCCAATTGAGTCATGTTTGCTTATGTAATTTTAATATATGGACCAACGAGTCCTTGGGCCTCCAGCTTATTTATGACCTCATAGTGATGAGGACACAGACATTTCGTGTTTGCTCAGGAAATGCTGGGTTGATTGACTGATTTTAATTTTTTTAATTTTTTTGATTGACTTATTTTAAAAGAAGTGTTTTGGCACATTGTGACCTACTCTTGAAAGAACCAAACAGCATCAAACAGTTCACCCAAAGATCTGATCATTTTGCAAAATGGAGCTATGTAATGGCTACAAGCCATTTTAAAAAAAAAGGTCCTTTGCTGCATTTAATTTCTTGATCGCTAAATCCTTGATTAAGAAGATAGGGGTACAGATGTGTGGGAGAACTTAGTGACAAAGTGTTATTAGCTGCTGCCAGCCAAAACTCAGTGAGAAATGAAGAGAAACCATTCCTTAATAGGTGAGGTTAGTGAAATGGGAAAATATGCTTTGATGGTAATATGTTACAGCAAGATGATGAAACTGATCATTTTCTGAAAACACAGGAAGAGATGGATAAATGTTAATGATGAGAAGCAAGAAACCAGGCTTTGAATCTTAGTTTAATTTAGTTAAATAACTGAGAAGCAATGCAACCATGAGAGGATTGCTCTGGGTCTCAATTTCCTTACCAGTAAAATGAGAGTATTGGGTCCCTTCCACAAATTCTTATTAGAGCTGAGATGTATATTCTTTTCAAGGTCCAGGTCAGTTGTATGGACACAGTTATATCTATATATTTTTGATATCTTTATTCATCTTTTTTCTTAAACATTGCTTTTGTTTTGGTTTTGTATAGGTAACTATATTCCTTCAATGTTCCTGCATGTGACTATTAACTAAGAATTTGAGAGAGTTGTACTTCTGTGCTGTATGCCAGTACGTGTTTTAATGTGTGTTTTCCTGTCTCTGCACAAGGACTTATGTGTGATTTTATAGAAAATAACCACCATAATGAGCAGTAAAATGCTGGTTCTAACTGTCCACTTTGACAAATATAAATGTTCATCTCAATTTGTTGATTACATACTTTTTTTAGAATTAGATGAGGAATTACCTCTCTTAGTTCTAACTGTAGCTTCTTTGTAAATATATATTATAGATGTGTATATATGCATGTATGTATGCATGTATATATGTATATATATGTATGTATGTATGAAACTAGCCACCCTTAAATGCTATTTACATAGTGTCTGCCTCCTAGGTATTGCTCTTTGTAACCACATAGCCAATGAGTAGACTTTGGTGCCAGCTTCGTGGATTTAGCTGTGTCTAAGCTTTGGATGCCCTATCACATTACTACTCTTCGCTGTTTGATTCTGGCTTGAGTCCCAAAGTGATCCTTGCCAATAAGTATGGGATTCATACAGAGATTTCTAGATGTGCTTGGCAGTCTATGCACAATTACCTCACACTGACAGCTGTATCTGATCTTCAGTCAGTTGTGTGTTTTCTGCAGTCTTGGCGCTGATTTTATTTTTGCCTTAGGGTATTCTAGTGCTGCCTAGAAGTGGTTAGAATTGGAGCTTTCAAATATTCTTGCCTCTTTCTTTCTTTAATTTGCACCTCGTTATTTTTTGTGACCGGGAAAAAATGGGATTTTTGATGTTCACGCATATTGTATTTGTCCAACATAAAAAAAAAATCTGCTTTTTGTGCAAATACAGTAAATAAAAAAGGAAAGACTTTGAACATATCAGAAGAGAGAAAATGAAAATATACACTTAAAAGAAATACTAAAGGGAGCAACTTTTCACTGAAGATATGAAATTGATAGGAATTTTTGTCTAAAAGGAAACTTCAAAAGCAGTATAGAACAAGCTTTTGAAATTTCTCTTTATACATTTTACTGATTTGATATACAAATTTGGACTAATTTTCTTTGTATATGTAGTAATTTTATAAATATGATTACATGATATTTTATTATAATGTTCATGAGATCATGAAGCTACAATTGCAAAGAACCTCAGGTAGAGGAGATCTGGTCCAGCCCTCTCATGTTAAACACAAGGAAGCTAAAACCCAGAAAGCCTGGGTCTTGGACTTGCTCAGGGTTTGCTCAGGCACACCAATAGTAAATGGCAGAATCATGACTCAAACTCTAATCGCTCCATGCTCCTCCTGGGTACTCTCTAGGTTTCAGGGCACTACTCTTTCCTGGTTCTCCAGACTATCTGCCTACCCCTCAGTCTCCTTTGCTGGATCCTCATCCAGATCGTGCCCTCCGACACACAAGGTTATATCCCGCAGTTTCATTTGGTGATCTCATTAACTCCCATGGATTTAACTACTATCTCTATGCTGATGATCTTCAAATCCATCCATCCTTCCCTCACCTCTTTGCTGACCTCCAGTGTCACATCTCCAAGTGCCTTTCAGACATTTCGAACTGAATGTCCAGTAGACATCTTAACTCAGCATGTCCAAAATGGAACTCATTATCTTTCCCCTTAAATCGGTCCCACGTCTGCCTTCCGTGTACCTGGCCAGAATAATACGATCCCTCTAGTCCCTCAGGCTCACAGTCTAGCAGTCTTCCTGGATTCCTCACTATCCCTCCCCCCCACTATCCAGTCTGTTGCCAAGGCCTGTCAATTTCACCTTTGTGACATCTCTCCAATATGCCTTTTTCTTTCCTCTTGACACTGCCACCATTCTAGTGCATGCCCTCATCACTTCCCATCTGGACTATTGCAACAGCCTGCTTGTCTGCCAGCCTCAAGTCTCTCCCTACTCCATTCCATACTCTATTCAGCCACCAAAGTGATTTTCCTAAAACACAGGCCTGACTGTGTCATCCCTCTCCATAATAAACTCCAGTTGATCTTTATCACTTCCAGGATCAAATACAAAATAAACTTCTACCCCCTACCTTGCCAGTCTTCTCAGACTCTTTAAGTGACACTCATCTCCTCTGTCCCACAAACAAGATACTCCATCTCTCAGCTCCAGATATTTTCCCTGGCTTTCCTCCATGCCAGGAATGCTCTCTTTCTCTCCTCATCTCTGCTGCTGGTTTCCTTGGCTTCTGTTAAGTCCCAACTAAAATCCTGTCTTCTACAGGAAGCCTTCCCCAAACCCTATTATTCCTAGTGCCTTCCCTCTCAGTTATTTACTATTCTCCTGTACATAACTTGCTTGGTATATATTTATTTGCTTATTGTTTCCTCCATTAGACTGTAAGCTCTCTGAGGGCAAGGTCTGGCTTTTGACTTTTCTTGTATCCTGGGCATTTAGCACAGTGCCTGGAACATGGTAGCCAGTTAATAAATATTTATTGACTATGTCTGTGTGCATATGTGTGTATAGTATTGATACCTTTTGTTTTTTACATCACCTTCATTTCCAAATAAAATTTCTTCCTACTTTACCAAGCAAGCTATCACTTATAATAAAATAAAAATAAAAATAAAATGGAGAAAAAAAACTCAGCAAAATTAACTAATACATCACTTAAATCTGACAGTATATATAGTGTTCTGCATCCATAGTTCCCAACTTTACAAAGAAGGGAAAGAGGTATACCTATTGCTCATTTCTTCTCTGGGACCAAGCTTGTTCATAATTATTACACAAGGTTCAGTTTTTTTTTTGCTTTTGTTGCTCTCTCCATTTATATCATTTTCACAATTGTTTCATTTTGCTTCATTTTATATCTATTGTCTCCCTTTCTGTGCCTCTCTTTATTCATCATATTAATTTCTTATAACCCATTACTTTCACAAACCAAAACTTGTTTAGCCACTGGGATTACATTCGTTAAGAAGAAAACATTCTTTAAGTTAAGTATATTTAATATGCTAAAATGAAACTGTACAGTCTAGGAGAAGTATGCCATTTGTAGACCTCTTCTCAGATATACCAGCGATCCTTCTTCATGACTATTATTGCAGGAAAGGCCTGACTCAGGCTAGTCCTCTGGTAGTTTAGATTCTATATTGAAATGAAATGAGCCATTTGTAGTCCTTCTAATAGTTAACTGAAGGAGGCTTGCCAAGCCATATGAAGATATCTAAGGAGAATTTCGATTGATTCAGCCGAGGGCAGTTTCCTGGTTTTAGTTATACTGTTCATCTGCCTTCAGAAGCCTTAGGTCAGGAACTGAAACTCCTTGTGGACTTTTATACTACAGAGACCAGTGAGCCAGTAGGAAGCAACAAGCTGAATCAGTCTTCTTAGCTAATCAAGTCTCAATGAGAGTTTCATGACCTCTAAGGGAAAAAAGAGAAAAGCAAACAATAAAACACTAGCCCAACCTGTTTGGGATACAGCCTTAGACAAAGTTAGCCTAATCTATATGGCAGGAAATATTTTACTCCTCTCACTACTAGCTTGGGACAAAAAAAGCCTCCCCCCCAAAATAAAAAATACACTTCCACTCTTCTGCATCCCCTCAGCAGCCATAATGCAGGTTCGTTGAGTTCTAAAGAACTTCTGTTTACTGAGATGTCCGAGGAATCAGATATATGCTCACATGCCATCTATATTTTTGTCTGGAACAAATTCTTTCACCAAGGAGAATTCATGATCCATAAATTGGAAACTTTATTCATTAACCATCATATAGAAAATTCAAAGGTTTTTGTTAAATTGCCTTTTTTTCTTCCTTAAACACCTTGAATTCTGCTGTTCTGAAAGGCATAGAACTGCTACGACAGTCTACTTCTCACTATGTAAAGAAGTTGAGAGTGTGTAGTAGAAACCGTAGCAAGTGACTTCATCAGGTGTCTAGTCCCACCCATACAAAGGAATCCCATCTACAATGCTCTTGGCCAAGTAGTTTATATGACCCCTTAAAGGAGGAACTGCCATCTCGTAAGGAAGCTCAGCTCCTTCCACTTTTGGACAGCTCTAACTATAAAGAAGTTTTTCCTTATATTGAATTAAGATCTGCCTTTCTGTAATTAAAACTGTTTTTCCTAGCTCTACCTTCTCGGGCTAAGGATAACCCAGTTAATTCCACTTCTATACCAACAGCTCTCAATTTCCTAATCTGTAGAATTTTTAGTGAGTTGGAATGTATAGCCTTTAAGATATCTTGTCATTCAAAATCAATGATCCTGTTCTTCTTCAAATACTTGAAAAATGCTATCATCCCTTCGCTCCTCTTATCCCCTGCCTTCTGTTCACCGGGATTATCATCCTCCGTTCCTTCTCCCGATCTTTGCATGGCATGGGCTTCAGTGCTCCCACAACCTTATTTATCCTCCTCTAAATGGGTTTCAGCTTTATTAATATCCTTCTTAAAGAGTGGCACCCACGAATACCCACGATACTCGAGATGTAGTCTGCCTGGTTAGAATACAGTAGGACTTTTAACTCCTTCATTCTGGCTTTTTGTTGTTCTGTCATTTTTCAGTCATATCTGGCTCTTGGTGACCCATTTTGGGTTTTCTTGGCAAGGTTACTGGAATGGTTTGCCATTTCATTCTCCAGCTCATTTTACAGATGAAGAACCTTAGGTAAACGAGGTTAAGTGATTTGCCCAGGGTCACACAGCTAATAAGTATCTGAAGCCAGATTTGAACTCAGTACGATAAGTCTTCCTGACTCCAGGCTGGATACTCTATCCACTGTGCCATCTAGATGCATCTCATTCTGGCTACTATAACTCTATTAATCTAGCATAAAATGAATAAGTTATTTTGGTTTCTATACACCCAAGATGATTCATATAAAGCTCACAGTCCATCGAGCCCCATCCCCCAATCATTTGCACAGAATCTCTTGTCCAGCTAACATCTCCTCATCTATTACTTTTTCGGTTAATATTTTTGGAACTAAGTTTAGGACTTTATATTTATCACTCTTAAATTTCATCTTAGAAATTTGGCTTTTCAAGATCTTTTTGAATCCTAGCTGTTAGCAAGGGGTTGTCTATGCCTCCCAGCTTTTTAAAAATTTGATAAGCACATCATCTGTAAATGCCTTTTAGTCGTTGATTCAAAAATCTCTGTTTTGAACAAAAAGAGAACACAGTCTAGGGCATTCCACTAAAACTTCTCTCCAGGTTGATATCAATCCATTAAATAATGTTCTTTGAGTCTGGTTACTCCAATACTTCTAATTCCACTTTACTAGTTTCACAACACCTAATTTTTTATATATCCCATATCTTTTTATCATACGTATAAGAATAATGTGAGTTGAATACCTTGTTAAAATCCAATTATACAGCATGAATGGCATTCCCATAGTTCTGTCAATTTACTGACCCCATGGGGGGAAAGAAAGAAAAGAAATGCAGTTGGGCTGTGTTTTGTTGTTTATGTATCCAGGTTAACTTTGAATTATCATGTCCTTTTGAAAATACTTACAAATCGTCCCTTTAATCATACATTCAAGAATTTTTCAAGGAACCAAAGTGAAGCTCTCCAGTATAAAGACTGAGGAATCTACCCTATTTCCCCATGAAATTATTCCCTACAATTTTTAGAATTATAATTATTGATAGTTCTTAATGTTCAAGTTTGACTTGAATTCATTGAAAGCAGATAGATTATCTTCCCATCTTCTCCCTTCTCTAGGATTTCAGCTCTTTCTTAACCAACTTTTATTCTCTCTTTCCCAGGCTAAAGATCATTCCCCTTGGTAGGAAAAAAAAAAACCAGAAGCAAGATTAAGTGTTGAGTATTTCTGCCTTCTGTCTGTTTTCATCATGGGCCCTTTGGAATTATTTTGGGTTAATGTCTTCATCAGAATAGCTAAGTCTTTCACAATATTGAATACTAGAAATGATAATGGACACCTTTGCTTCACCCCTGATCTTAGTGGGGAGGCTTCAAGTTTATCCCCATAACAAATAAGGCTTGCTCTTGGTTTTAAGTAGATATACTTATCATTTTAAGAAATGATCCATTGATTCCTATGCTTTCTAGTGTTTTTAGTAGGAATAAGTGTTGTATTTTATATTTTTTATGCATCTGTTGACATAATAATAAGATTTCTCTTGGTTTTGTTATTGATATGGCCAATTATGTCAATAGTTTTCCCATTATTGAACCAGCCCTGCGTTGTTGATATAAATCCCACCTGATCACAGTGTATGATCTTGGTGATATATTGCTGTAATCTCCTTGCTGGTATTTATTTACCTTTTTTGCATTGATATTCATTAAGAAAATTGATCTATAGTTTTCTTTCTCCATGGTTTAGTTATCAAAACTGTAATTTGTGTCATAAAAGAAATTTGATAAGACTTCTTCCTTACCAGTTTTTTTTCAAATAGTTTACATAGTGTGGAGATTAATGATTCCTTAAATGTTTGGTAGAATTCATTTGAAAATCCATCTGATACTGGGGATTTTTTTCTTTTGGAGCTCATTTATGGCTCATTTAGTTTCTTTTCATAAGATAGGGTTAAATATTCTATTTCTTCTTCTGTTCATCTTAGCAATTCATATTTTTGTAAATATTCATCCATTTCTCTTAAATGATCAGTTTTACTGGCTTATAATTGGGCAAAATAACTCCTAATAATTGCCTTAATTTTATCTTCATTGTTGGTGTGTTTACCGTGTTGTTGTTTTTTTTAATCAAACAAGTAGCTCCCAGTTTTATTTATTAATTTAATGATTTTTTATTTTCAGTTTCATTAACCTCTCCTTTAATTTTCAAGATTTCCATTTTGGTGTTTAATTGGGAATTTTTAAGTTGTTCTTTTTCTAGCTTTTTTTAGTTAACATGTCCAGTTCATTGATCAGCTTTATCTTTTTTATTGATTGATGCATACATTTAGAGAAAAAAGTTTTCCCCTAAGTACTGCTTTGGGATGCATCCCACAAGTTTTGGTATGTTGTCTTGCATTGTTGTCCTCTTTAATGAATTTACAAGTATGTTGTTTTCTTAGCTGTGCTTACTTCACTTTGCATCAGTTCCATGTTTCCCTATATTCACCATATTTCTTATCTCTTATTATTAATTTTCCATTACATTCATGTTACATAGTTTGGTTAGCCATTTGCCAGTTAGACGAGCATCCACTTTGTTTCCAGTTCTTTACTACCACAAAAAGTGCTGCTATAAATGTTTTAGCATATATAGGGACATTATTCTTATTGCTGATATCCTTAAGATATGTGTGTACACACACACACACACACACACACACACACACACACACATATGTGTATGCATTTGTTTAGTTACATATGGACATACATGTGTATATATACATGTCTGTCGGTATTTATATATAGATGTATATATATGTGTGTATGTATATATAGGCACACGTGCTCACACTCACACTTACCACTAATATTGGAATGCCTGGGTCAAAGGATATAAACATTTTAACCATGTTATTTGCAAAGTTATAAATTGCTCTCCACAGTGGTTATACTGATTCACAGATCCACTCACAATTCATTAATGTATCTGTCTTTTCATAACCCCTTCAATATTGAATTTTGCCAATTTGCTTGATGTGAGATGAAACCTAAGGCTTATTTTGATTTGCATTTCTCTTCTTATTAGAGAGTTAGAATATTTTTGTATTTGATTGTTAATAGGTTGGATTTCTTCTTTCGAGAACAATTTGCGCTTATCTTTATCAATGATTTCAACAGTAGTTAATAGTTTGGAATTTCTCTTAATACTGTTCATATCTTTGACTACGTCGCTAATGGACAGTAGCTTTTGGTCTTATATAGTTCTCCTAGTTGTCAGTATTTCTGGTATAGCAGTTTTTTATCATAGATATTTGGTAGGGAGCTTACTCCTTGCTGGCCACTTCTCCACATTTTATTGATTTGTTCATGTAAAAGCATTTTAACTTCATGTATTCAGTGTTATCAATTTTCTCTTCTGTGATTGCCTCTGTGCTTTGTTTCATTAGTAGTTTACTTCCAAGCTTCATCTGTAGAAGGCACATGATTTGCTTCTTTTCTAATTTTTTTTTAATAATAATGTGGTCTTCAATATTCAAGTCATGTACCCATTTTGAATTATTGTGGTATGTGGTGTATATGTGTGTGTGTGTGTGTATACACACACACACACACGTATATATCCGCATATATATCCACAACCCACATTTACATATACATACACATACACATATACATACACACGTATACATATACACATATATATACCATATGTATATATATATTAATATATATATGTACACACACATACACGTATAAATATGTATATGTGTATAGTCTAAATCTAATTTTTGCCAGAGTACATGTTTCACAGAAATTTTTGCTAAATGGAGAGTCCTTTTCAAGGTCATATATGTTGGGGGTTTAATGAACACAAGCACCATTGTTTTTCATTTCTACTTTTTTTATCATCTCCCTTTATATTTTAGATCTTTTGCTCCCCCAAATTAATTTTGTTTTCAATTTGTTTAGATGTGTTAACTGCCCCTTTGAGTGTCTGGCATAGCATTAAATCCATAAATTGATCTTGATAGCTTTGTCAGTTTTATTACATTGGCAGTGCCTAACCATGATCATTGAATAACCCCCTAGTTATTTAAGTTGATCATTTCTTTAAAGAGTGCTTTAATTGTATCTATACAAATGTTGAGTGTGTTTTGGTATATTAACCCCCAGATATTTAATGCATATTAATTATTCTGAATAGGCCTTTCTTTTCTAATATTGCCTCTTTGTTTATATTATTGCTATTTAGAAAAACTAGGCAGGAAGGAAGCATTATTTTGTATTCTGAATATTTGCTGAAGCTATTGATTCTGTCAGTTTCTTTGCTAATTTCATAGGATTTCTTTAGTAAGCCATCATGTTACCAGTATGTAGAAAAGCTTTTGTCCCCTGTTTATGTAACCTTGTGTCTTCTATTTCTTTTTCTTGTCTTATTACTATTGCTAAGATTTCTAGAACTATATCAAATAGTATGAGGAAAAGAGACATTCATGCTTTACTCTTGTGTTTGTTGGCAGTTTCTGGTGTTTATCTGTTCCTTGCATGCCTGTTATAAATCCAGTGTAATCATATTGAATAATTAAATGAATTTTTGTAATCTTTTTCTAGAATTGTATTTAAATTTTTAAATTGATATTCATTAATTTTATTCATCTCTAGTTTTACGTTTTTGCTATATCGTTTTCCTGTTTAAATATTAAGGTGATAATTATTTGATAAAGTTTGTTAATTTTGCAAGTTTGGTAGAGTGTTTTCTTTCTCAGTTTTTGAGAATAATGTCTATAATACAGGTAGTAATTATTCTTTAAAAATTTGATAGAATTCTTCTATGAATCTATTTGGATCAGCGTTTTTCTTTTGGCAGTACTTTTATAGCTAAATCAGTTTCCTTTAGTGTGGTTGAATTAAATAATATCTCTACTTAATATTCTGTAAATTTAAATATCTCATTTTTTGTCTGTAATCCTCTCTTTTGTATTCTCAGTTTTGTTGGTACATAATTGTGGAGTAGGTTTTGATAATTCTTTTCATTTCTTCCCTATTGAACTGTGTTAGTCTATTTGTTGTCCTAAGTTGTCTTTGTAATTCTCAATTTATTTTGAATTAGCCCTCCTTACATTATTCCTCCAGAACTGTGACACGCTTTCATATTCATATTAATTTTTTCTGAGGTTGTATAGGTATTTTTATTTATCTTTTTAAAGCCTAAATTGGTTGATTAGTCCCTCATGTACATTTACCAGCTTCTTAAGACTTCTTTTCCTCTTCATTAGAAGGAAACATTTCTTTTCATGCCTTTCTCTTGCGTCTCAAGAATGAATTTTTTGAGAATTTTTTTTTTCCTTTTGGATACTTTCCCCATAGAATTCTCATCCAGAGAACTCTTACCTGTACTTTCTCTGAACTTTTAAAAATCTGCTCTACCAAACCTAGGGTGCCTATCAAACTGTTTGGCTTTCCTCTTCCTCCGTGTCACGTAAGTAGTCACTTTCTCCCATCATTTCCATCCCAGCAACTTATTTTTCTTTTTTGGTAACAGTCAGATACAGTACTCTTAAATCTCTTGAAGTGTAACACTATCATTAAAACAAGACAAGAAATCATTAGCTGTTGTGCTTTGACTCTCTGGTTCAATCACACTTTGTCCATTAGTATATGAACATGGGTTTAAGTGAAGATTCCTTTCTTGGATTTTGCCTCTTGTGTATTTCTAGACAGCTACATATTATTTTTCCTATATGTCAGGAATTTTGTTTTGTTGTTGGGTTTTGGTGTTTGGTTTTTGGGTTTTCAGTTTTCAGGTTTTTTGTTTGTTTGTTTTGCCATTATTACAAGCCCTTGTTAGTTATACTATTTCCCTATCCTTATTATATAATAATATAGCACACCGAATTCCCATATTAGTTGTGTCTCAAAAAAAAAATTGTCTTATTCTGAATGTTGAGTCCATCAACTACTTCTCCATCAGAATATGGGTAGCATAAGTCATCATCGGTCCTCTGGGATTATAGCTGATCATTGTATGGATCAGAATTCTTAAGTTTTTCAGAGTTGTTTTTTCTTTACATTGTTATTACTATTATATCAGTTGTTCTCCTATTTTTGCTCACTTCACTATACAACAGCTCACACAGGTTTCTCCGAAGGCACCCCCTTGTTATTTCTTAAATGTCCCTATATATTTCAATATTTCCTTGGAATCTCTGATCTCATTGATGGTATATTCCCTCCGTTAGTTCAGATCGACACCCACTGTACTGTCTTCTACAGTTAAACTGGTCTGTGTTCTACAATATGACGTCTACAATGGGTCTTTTCAATGTGTTAGGACTTTCCTTTAGGTCTTTTTTATCTTATTGAGTCCCAGCATTTCTGAACTGTTCATCTTTCCTCCTTCATTCTTGATTCATGAACAGTGAGTCTTTTTTTTTAATTGTCTTATTTCCTGCATGATGACCCTTGCACTATTCCTTGAATGAAAGAGCTGTGAAGGAATGAAGGAACAAAGGAATAGAGGCATTTATTAAGTGTCCTGTATGTGACAGGCACTATGCTCCTCACAGCAGCCCTGAGAGCTAGGTGCTATCTGTCTCCCCAAAACCTTTGGGAATTGACTGAAACTGTCTTATGCATGTATGTTATCACAAACATAAATGAAAATGTATTTGCCTGTTTTTTATGGTCACCTTTAGCTTTGGGTCTCGATATTTTCTTTTTGTTTTTGCCATAAATTTTACACTTAGTTGGTAGAGTTTATGAACTGTATTTAAATATAGAAGCAATCTGTGTCTACAGATTTGCTAGAAAATACTGCAGCTAATAAATTCAAACCTACCAAACTAAATAATGTATATCTTATAAAAATCAGTTTCAGAGCACTCAGCCCTTAGATGTTTTAGTCATTTATCCAAATGAGGAAGTATAGAACAGGAACTTTCTTGGTATGTACTTCTAAGAGCAAAACTTTCTCTGTACTATTAAATGAATCTGAAATTCTACTTTATTTGAAGACATCTTTACCTTGACTCTTTTCACAATAGACAAATTACCTATCTGCCTATTACTATTTCACAGGCTTTCTTTCTTAGATATTTATGGCTAAAGATCAAATATGTTGTTGAATAAATCTCTAATGCAGGGATTATTAACCATTCTGGTTTCAGTGCAATGTGGTAAAACATATAGACCTCTTAGAATAATGCTTTTAAATGCTTTAATGAGAGCTCATCATGTATCAATGTCCTGTCATTAACATAAATAATGTGATTTATGTGTTTCTACTTAACATGTTGTATACACAATGATACAAGACTATGGATCTCTTGTTTTTTTTGTTATTCAGTCATGTTTGATTCTTCATGATTCTATTTGAATTTTTACTTGCAAAGATACTGGAGTGGTTTGCCATTTCCTTCTCCAGATCATTTTACAGATGAAAAAACTGAAGCAAACAGGGTTAAGTGACTTGCCCAGGATCACACAGCTAGTAAGTGTCTGAGGCCAGATTTGAACTCAGAAAAATGTCTTCCTGACTTCAGATATGGCACTCTTTCCACTGTGCCACTTTCACAGTCTTAGAAAATAAGAATAGTTCAACTTTTAGAAGATATTCAATAGTGCTACATTTATCTCTTCTAAGAGTTGGATTTGGATGTTAAGTTATTAGATAATTTGGAAGTTCTGTTAGAAATAATTGTTTTCCTTTTTGTTTTTGATCTGCCACACTATATATTACATCTTGAAAATTTATACAGTTATTTTTATCTATTCTTCACATGAGTAATTTGTAAGAGTCTAAAAATTTAGAAAATATACTTATAACTCAAAACAAAACCAACAGTGAGATTTTTAGTTTATAATTTTGGTTTGTAAATAATTTTTGCCAGTGTTACCATTAAAACTTTCAATGCATGACAAAAAAGTTTTGAGAAAGGGAGTGGTTTTTTTGTATTTTTTTAAGCTTTATCCTGTGTAGTATACAAATTCAGATGCTTCAGAGCAACATTGGTTTTGTATTTAGAGCCAGTGTTAGTGAGGGGAAAAATGTGTCCTGATCATAGAATTTATACTTGAGTTTATAATTTTAGTTTGTAAATAATTTTTTTTCTAGTATATTCTTCTAACTTGGAAAGTTGTGTAAAGGAATACTCATGGAGAGGAAACTATTATTCAGTTGCATTGGTCGATAAGAAAAAGGAGAAAGGCTTTTTTTTTTTATCCATTCTCCCCCGATAGCCTTATTAGAATACTTCTACAGACATTCATTAAACACCTCCTGTATTCCAGTCACTGGTGACACTCTCATGGCACTTTATCTCTCTAATCACCTCATGGCCAGCCTCCTAGTGATTAGCTAACTGCTGGCCTGGTCTTCAAAAAAAACCATCAAGCTTCATTCCTTGGGCCATATTCACAACCTTTTCAGTTTGGTTAGGAATTACCACAACTTATGCTACATGTGCATAGCCTAGAACTCAAGGATAAGAAAGGAAAAGAAAAAAAGGCTTCAGAGGAAGGGTTTTATTTATATCAACTAATTTGTTAATAGTATTTATTTTAAATATGTTAAAATAATATACGAATGTACATTTAGTAGTTTTTGAAATATAAATTAATGATCATTTACTTTAAATTTCAATTGCTGTTTTTATCAAGTAATTACTGAAGAATTAATCATCCTCCCCTCAATACCTTTCAGTACCCTAATCATTGAGTGTAATGAGGGGATGATTAGGCCAGTCTAACCTAGAACTGAGGCCACTGAATGAGTCAGTGAGTGGAGTGCTGGGCCTGGACTCAGGAAGACCTGAGTTCAAATTTGACTTTAGACACTTACTAGCTCTGTGACCTTGGGCAAGTCACTTAACTTCTTTTTGCCTAGGAGGCAGATAGGTGGCTTAATATATTGTTTTTGGTTAACAGTAAATAAAGCACTGGCCCTGGAGTAAGGAAAACCTGAGTTCTAATGCAGGCTTCCAGAAAAGGGTTGGTGAACAAAGAGATGGTGAGGAGTTAGGTGGATGTAAAACAGAACTAGTTTCAAGTAAGCATCATGGATGTCACACCACAAAAATACCACCGCTAAGAAAAATGTGAGCTCTTACTGTGTAGAATGTAGGTTTTTGTGTTATTGCTTGTTTGTTTTTTTGTCAGAATACCACACTAACATAGTGTTTTGTAATAGGATATTCCATTAAAGTTGTTTTTTTTTAATATTTTAAGGGTAATTTTACCTCTTGTCTAATGTTGATTTTAAGGCTCTGAAGAGTTATTTGGATTTTTTTCCCTGAGTATGCTGTTGAACAATGACATACTGACAAAAAAGTAGGCAAACAGAATCACCATAAATGTCAATAAAATAGTCGAATTTTCAGAAAAATGCTAGCTGTATTCGGTGCCATTGAATCGTCTTGCTAGGTTCCAAATGAGCCTGCTTGTATTGCAGATACTATACTATTGTGATTACCATATGATGAAGAAAAGTCAGAATTCTAAAGAAAATTAATAAACGAATCACTACTATCAGGATTCATTGCAACACACTGGAACTATGACATGTTTAAATTTTGAGAGAAATAGCTTTGGGCGAATGGAAGACAGTGTAGAATTTAAAGCCTATGTGGAATGTAGTAGAATTCCTTTTTTTTTTTTTAAGTTTCCAGAGCAGATGGAAGCATTACAAAAAAGAATTCTTTTGAACTTTATAATGCTCCTGGTAATTTTTATACAGTATTACCACTTGTTCTTTTAAGCCCCAGAGGGCACAGCTAGAAACAATGAATTGAAGTTGTTGGGGCCTATTTCAGCCCCTGCTGTCCCTTTTATTCCCTAACCCTCTTCTGTAAACCTGTAAATATAGAAATTTTCTTGTCCCATGGCTGTTTAGGGGCCTCACTGGCCAATCCCTGATGTAAGGGAAAACTTTGTAACAATTGTAGTTATATAAAAGTAAAATTGACTGTTTCAAGAAAGATCACAGAACCAACGATATAGAGCTGGAAGAAGCAGTAGGGCTCACCTTGTCCAATCCTACCTATTTAATAAATGAGGTCTCAGCATGTTAAATGATTTGCCCCAGGTCATAGAAAGCACTATATGGCAGATTGGAATTCTAACCCTGATCCTCTTGAGTCCAAATCCAGGATGATGTTACCCCTCTTCAGAAGCCTGCATGTAGAGATTGGGTGTATAGAATGATATTATCAATGATGTTGCCAAGGAAATCAGGAAGGATTGGACTAGGCAGGTACCTCTTGAGTACCCTTTCAATTTAGATACTGTGACTGTACTACTATGACTACTGTGGGTAATGAAAATGATAACTATAGTAACAATTCACATTTTTGTATCATTTTAATGTTTATGGAAGACTCCAGAACCACCCCATGAAGTCCATAGTATAATTGCTTTTAGTTAACCATTATGTAAATGACGTACCGTCAGATGCTTATTCAATTCAACACACATTTATTGAGTACCTGCTTTGTGCTGGGTGTAGATCATTGTAATATTAGCCATTAGGGAAGATATAGTGTTTAGATAAGATATGGTCCATGTCCTTACTGACCTTAAATTCTTTTCTTTTGGCTAAGTAATGGGGATAAGTGACTTTCCCAGGGTCACACAGCTAGTAAGTGTTATGTGTCTGAGGTCTTGAACTCAGGTCCTCCTGAATCCAGGACCGGTGCTCTATCCACTGCACCACCTCGCTAATCTTGACCTTAAATTCTTTTTTTAAATTTTATTAATTTATTTTGATTTATCAACAATCACTTCCATATGCTTTTGAGTTGAAAATTTTTCTTCCCCTTTCTCCCCCCCACCCTCTCCAAGACGGCACACAATCTTATATAGGCTTTACATTTACATACCCATTAAACATATTTTCACATTAGTGAAGTTGTAAGTAAAAATTAAAACCAATAGGAGGAACCATCAGAAAGATGAAACAAAACTCAACAGAAGGTAAAAATAAGTGATAGCAATTCGACTTCCATAGTTCTTTCTTTGGATGTGGACAGCATTTTCCATCCCAAGGCCTCTGGAGATGTCTTAGATCCTCATAATGCTGAGAAGGGTTCAGTTTAACAATCTTAGTCATTGCATAACGTGGCTGTTATTGTGTACAAAGTCCTCTTGGATCTGCTCACTTCACTCAGCATCAGACCATATAAGTCTTTCCAGGTTTTTCTGAAGGCTGACCTTAAATTCTTGAAGGGGAATATTACCCATACCCTTGTAACTATAATGATTTAGAAAACATGAGTGTATTAGAGATAAGAAATTAACTACTTCATGAAATCCAGGGAAAAATGGTCATTACTAACTTGAGGAATAGGAATATAAGGAGAGCTTCTTCTAAATTAGGCATTAAAAGGCACTTGCCTTTTAATAAGTGAACAAATGAGTGAATAAATAAATGAATGGGGAGAAATACCATGTATCTAGTGCTTACTAGTGCTAGACATTGAGAAAGTACTTTTAATGATCTAAAACTTCACCCTGAAACAAAGATCCATCATTTTAATACCAATTATTTTTCCCGTGATTCTAGATATCTAAAGATCATCAGATGCCACTAACATCCTTACAGATGTAATAAAATGTATCACCTATTATTATAGGAGTGTTTTGAGCATTAATGAAATTATTCATAGAAATCAAGTGTTCTTAACTTTTTTTCTGTGTATCATAGACTCCTTAGACAGTCTGGTGCAGCCTCTGGACCCCTTCTGAGAATTATGATTTTAAGTAATTGAAGGAAATGCTAAATTTCAGTGAGATCAAGCTTTCTTAACCTTTTTTGTTTCATGGAACTCTTTGGTTGTACAGCAAAATCTGTGGACTTCTTTTTCAGAATAATGTTTTTAAAGGCATAAAATAAACTAAAATCCATAGAAATACAAAGGTAATCAATTATATTGAAAAACCAACTTTACTGAGCCTAGGTTAATAAAGGCAAAACTTCTACAGGTAGCCCCAAGTCTTCTTAGAGTCAATCAGCAAGCATTTATTAGTTGCTCACTATGTAATTAAAAAGTCAACATAGAAGCTTTGGACTTTGAGAATCCAGTTTAAGGGCAGCTAGGTGGTGCAGTGGATAGAGCACCAGCCCTGGAGTCAGGAGGACCTGAGTTCAAATCTGGCCTCAGACACATAACACTTACTAGCTGTGACCCTGGGCAAGTCACTTAATCCCACTGCCTAGCCAAAAAAAAAAAAAAGAGAGAGAGAGAGAGAGAGAGAGTGAATCCAGTTTAATTTTAATAGGTTAGCCATAAAAGGGATCAACGATATTAAACAGTGACTGTTGATTTTGGTTGTTGCTTAATTATCATTAATACATCTGAACCAAGTTGAATCATAGTTTAGAGACTGCAACGTGAAGAAATAAACATCTTTGCAGCTGGTCTTTTCTGGAAAGCAAATGTAATGGCTAAAAATAAAATAGTTTGCGACATTGAATGAAAATTGTTCGATGATGGATTGCCAAAATATATTATTTGTAGTCATTTATATCAGAGAATTAGAACAGCAGTAAGTTTTTTTATATTAGATATCAATGCTACCTATTTAAGGCACATACTAAAATTCACACTAATGAGCCCTTTACCAGCATTATTTTTTTTTTTCGCAAATTACTGGTTGCTTACTGCTTTTAGTCTCACCATATATGAAGATTCTTTCTGTACTAAATTGCCCTTGCTAAATCTTGGAGAAATAGTTTTGGCAAATGGGTTACTCTCAGACCTGGGGCTTAAACACAAAACAGCTGTTGTTGAGCAAATACCGTTTTCATAACACTAATATGCTTTCGGTTAATGGACTGGAATGAACTGTTAAACATCACTGCTACCATGTTTAACTACTGTTTGTCTTTCTCAATAGATGATTTACTTTCTCAATAGATGATTTACATTAAGTGAAAGAGGAAGAATTTTAGTTAAGTAATCTATATTGTTGTTCTTCATCTGTAGATTACACTCTGGAAATGTGGGGGTTTCCTATGTGCCAGTATTTAAAGGAAGAGGGCTGGTGCTGTGGTCGAAATGCCAGAATGTCAGCATGCTTGGTATGGTTCTATTTTTCTTCCCTTTACTGAGAGCTTTATCCAGATGTTACAGAATTCATTGTCCTTGGTTTATTGCACTGAAGTCACGACTCATATCCCAGATTCTTCAGAATATTATCATTAAATGTTGTTGTGCATCATAATTTATGATAAAACATTGATTAACCTTCCAACTTTGCACGCTGAACACATGATGTTATGGTTATCCTTTGTAATTAAATTTATATTACATTATTTTTAATGTTCTGTAGAAGATAACAACTGTCAAGACTCAATCACCAGATTTATGAGATATTTTTTAACTGATCCACCTTAAGGTTGTGAATATGTGTGTGTGATGGGGGATGGGATCTCAATCCCTAAAAGGAAAAGACCATGTCTTTGGGATCTGGACCCCAAAATGGAAAAACCCTGGACTTTTCCACCTGGCCAACTCTCTAGTGTTCCCCTGAGGCTGTAATTGTGACTAAGCCCAGTATCCCCATTCTGTTCTGTTACCTCCTGATTGCCCCTGGCCACTTCCTACCCTTAATCCTATCTAGACACCATTTTGCTGGTGGCCCAGTGGTCTAGGTCCCTGGTGTTCTGTTTCCCCTAGCTTACTGGCCACTCCCATCCAGGTCTTCCTTAGACCCCTCTTCTAGTCACCCTAGACTACTTGGGCACTCCTAGATCCCTCCCACAGTCTTTCTGTATGTAAGATCCATCTTGTCTCCGTTGCTCAGATTATTAAAATCTAGCCAAATGCTCAATCTAGCCATGGCTCATCTAGCCATGGGCTCAGATTCTTAAGATCTGGCCTGCTTGCATTAGCGATACAAATGCTTAGATTCCTTAAGAGTCTGACCAGTGTGACGGATGTTCTAATAAACCTTGTCTTTGGCTGAAAGAAGGTTTGGGTCTAATTCTTTTAGAATTAAGGTACACCTGTGTGATTTTGGGGTCCCAGCATCCCTAAACCCCTAAACCTCAACATGTGTGTGTATATGTGAGAATGTATGTGTATGTGGGTGGGGGAAGGGAAGGATGAGGAAGATGGGGAGGGGGAGAGAGAGAACCGTTGTCAAAATACTTAAAAGGTCAAATATTTACCTGTGAAATTAGAGTATAAAGTACCTAATTCAACCAAGATTAGTAGCTAAGTACCTAGAAATTAGCCAACAAACATGTATTGTTTCCTGTTTATACTTCAGTGGATATTATAATGAATGTACAAAATAAATATTTCTTCAGAAAGGGGATGAAATGATGAGGATAACTGCTGTTCTGACCATGATTCTGAGTAATAGGGAAAAACTGGTTGCTCAAATGGAAATGATAGAAATGGAAAAGCAGAAATTGTCCACCTAATCCTAGAATTCATGATAAATAGGAAGATAATTATACATAGTCTAACATGAATGCTAAATTTTGATAAAGTAGATTTGAAAGCATATGTTAAAAGGCTATTTAGGATCCCATAGTCCAAAGTCCAGTCGCATTTAACTATTGATTACTTTGAATCACTAGGAATAGAAGAACTATACCCCAAGATACTAATAGAACTGTCAGATGTGATAACTGAGCTGATCTTTTTTTTTAAAGTGAATTGGAAATGCACAAATATCCCAATTTTTCAAAAAAGGATAGAGTCTTCAAGCTATAGACTAAGTGACTTATATTCCTAACAAAATTCTAGAACATACTATCAAAGTGATGGTTTGTAAATATTAATTTTATCTCTATTAATTATTAATCTATATTAATTAATCTCTGTTATGTTAATTATTAATCTATATCAATCTCTGTATAGAGAGAATACTCTAGCTGTAGGCCACCCAGGTTTTGTTCTTAAAAATTTATTGCTGCCTTTTGTTTTTACTTCACCATCATTTTCCTTTAATATCTCTTTTTCTTTTCCATTGAACCTTCCCTTATAATAAAGGAAAACCTTTAAGCAAAACAACCTGATACAGTGGCCAAGTCTGAGAGCATCTCTCATCTTCTCTACTGAGAGAAGAGAAATGTGTTTTATCATCAGATGTCCTGGTCTACTATTGGTCATTACAGTTAATTTGAATTTAACTTCAGCTGCCTTTTAGTGTTGTTTTCTTTTTTTTTTTTTTTTTCTTTTTTTTTGGAGGGGGTGAGGCAGTTGGGGTTCAGTGACTTGCCCAAAGTCACACAGCTAGTGATTATGTGTCTGAGATCAGATTTGAACTTAGGTCCTCCAAGGCTGGTGCTTTATCCACTGTGCCACCTAGCTGCTCCTTTAGTGTTGTTTTCATCTCATTATTATAGTCACTGCTTGCATAACACTTTTTATTACATCACTGCTACTGCATGTCATACTTGGGGGCACTCAGTAATATAAGCAACCCAAATTGGTTCATGCCCTGACTTCCATTTGCTTATCAGTGTGTCACCAAATTCTATCTGAGGTGTGTAGTGTTCAAGTTGCCCAATAGGTGGTGCTGTCCTTGAGCCAACAACCCAGTGCATGTGTGGGATAGCTAATACTCCCTTTTGTCCCAATTTCTTTTTTCTTACACTATGACCCACCTAGCTAGGGGTCCAAAACGTACATTTCTCCCTTTATTCCCTCATAAATATATGCATACGAAAGCCTTCCTAAGGACTGAAATATCTCCATTGGCCACCAGAGGGTACTCAGTCTGTATATACTTAAGCTACTTCACCACCAAGCCTCCATTTCAGCAGTGCCTCTAAGTAATGCCAATGCACACTGATTGAGTTCAGAAATATATGGGGAATAAAATTAAACTACTTGAAATTTCAGAATTACAAAATCCTTAGTTCTAGAACAGGAATCTATAAATTTTGTTTTGATAACTATGTATCCTAAGTCTAGCCCAACTTACAAGAAGCCAACAATGTGTGACATGGGTAGGTTACATTTTATAAATGGTCCTGACTCTCTCATCAGACTAGACAGAAAACTTGAATTCTACACTGACTTCTTCATCCAGAGTCAAACAAACACCTTTTTCAAGCGTGCAGTTTCCCATTTTTTGCCTAGTCTGATGTGAAAGTCATGTCAGATTTGGAGTCAGAGGACCGGGGTTTAAATACCAATTCTGTCCTTTACTAGTGGTGTGACCTTGGGTAAGTCACTTAAATTCTCTGGACCCAGTTTTCTCATCTACAAAATGAGATAATAGAACTTGATGGGCTCTAAAGGGTTTTCCAACTCTCTATATATGATATTGTATTTATGATCACTGACTTTTTATGATCATTGAATTTTTGTTGTTAAGTCGTTTCAGTTGTATCTGACTCTTCATGACTCCATTTGGGGTTTTCTTGGCAAAGATACTGGAGCAGTTTGCCATTCCTTCTCCAGGTCATTTTACAGATGAGGAAATTGAGACAAATAGGGTTTAGTGACTTGCCCAGGGTCACACATTTACTAAGTATCTGAGGCCATATTTGAACTTAGGAAGATGAGTCTTCCTGACTCCAGTCCTGTCCCCGCCCTCTATCAGCTGTTCCACTTAGCTGCTCCACAAGGCCATTGAATAGGGTTATTTATTTAGTTCTTCCAAGAACCTTGAATAATTTTCGTATATGGATGGGAGACACCTTGTTGAAAAAGAACCTGTAAGCCAGTATTTTGCTCTAACAAATTAATTTTTTTCATAATGAACAATAAACACAGTGAGATATTATATTCTCTACATCTTTCCTTTTCTTGTGAAATGATTAAGATATTGTTCCTCTTTACCATAAAGTCCTCCTCCCTTAGTTTTGACACATGATTCTGACTAGATCACCAGCACAGCCAATATGGGGGCAAAGACACTGCACCCAGCTGGATTAGTGCAATGCAGTGTTACTTCAGTAAGTGTCCTTCCTGGATATCCATCCTTTCCATGCCATGGCTAAATAAATTTCTTTTCATTAACTAGTAGCTGGTGTGTAAGTGTGTCATTTATCACAAATCATGAACCACTAGACCAGCCTAAGTCCAGCCCAACCTACAAGAAGTCAATAGTGTGTGACATGGCCACCTAAAAAGTTAATGTATGCTTAAGTTGCATTGAAAAGCAGAATTCACAATGAAATAATGATGTTCTATTGGACTTGTCCAGTCAGATCTTGAAGATTGTGCTCCTTTTTTGGGGGGATACATTTTACAAAAGACATTGAACAGCTGGAGTGTTTTCAAGGCAGCTACATTAAGGATTGATGGCATTGAAGGCATTGAAGACCATACCATATTAGGATTAGTTGAAAGAATGTTTAGCCTTGGAGATAGATGACAGTCGCCCTCAAGTATTTGAAAGGCTGTCATGTAGAAAAGGGACTTGATTCTTTCTGCATGGTCCCAGGAATTAGTACTGACATACTGAAGTTAAAGGGAGATAGGATTTTGCTTATATAAGGAAATGCTTCCTAATGATTAGAGCTTTCCGCAAGTTTAACAGACTTTCTTAGGAAGTATTGGATTTATCATCAGTGGAGTTCTCCTTGAGTACTTAGAGTGATTAGGAATCCGCACTATTTGAGCCAGCCCATTCAATTTTTGGAGGTTTTTCCTGACACCAGACATTTCATGCTTCTACACATTGCTCTCAGTTCTGCCCTCTGGGGCCAGATGGAACAAGTCTGATCCTTTTTCTCTGTGATAGCCCTTCCTATACTTGAAGGTAGCTATTGTGTCCACCCCGACCCTGTTCCCTGAATCTACTTTTCTCCAGCTGAACTATCCCTAGACCTTTCAACCTGTCTAAATATGACAATGATTAAAAGCCCTTTACCTCCTGTGTTTCCTTCCTCTGAACACTTCCATCTTATTAGTGTCTATCCAAAATTTATTCTCAAAACTGAACACAATATGCTAAATGCGTCTGACTGGAGCAGGGTACATGGGAACTCTCACATCCTTGTTGCTGGAATCAGTGCCCTCTTAATGCAATCCAAGGTCATGCTGAGTTGTTTTTGTTTTGTCTTATTTTAGCTTCCATGTCACACCAGTGACTCATGGAACTTGCAGTATAATGCTACCTCCAGATCTTTTTCAAACAACCTGCTATCTAACCATCCTATCCACCTTCCCGTGTCCCATTCTCTTCTTATAAACTTGTTTTCTTGAACCCAAGTATAAGACTCTTTGTCCGCTCTGAATGATATCTTTTCAGATTCATCTCAGTGCTCTACCCAATCAGTATCTTTTTAGAATTTGACTCTTTTATCCACAGTGTTAGCTGTCCCTCACAGCTTTGTATTATCTGCAAATCAGTGAGCATACTGTCTATAGTACATTTATCCAACTCTCTGGTAACAAAATGAACAACCCAAGGCCAAGCCCAGGGCACTCCTGGAAACCTCTCGCTAATTTGACATCAACCATTAATGACTGACTATTCTTTTAATCTGGTCATCCCACCAATTCTGAATCCATTCAGTTGTATTATCATCTAGCCTTCCGTGTCTCTCCATCTTTTCCAAAAGAATAGTATGAACTACTTTATCACATCCTTTGGAAAAAATCAGGCATAACACATCTATAGATTTCCCCAGGTCTACCATTTTAGCAACCCTATCCAATAGGAAAATAAAGTTAGTCTGACATGACTTGTTCTTTGTAATCTTTACTATTTTCTTCAGATAGAGACATCTCCTTCCCAAATGTTCATACAGATTATTTGTGCCAGACCTGTAGTAGAACCTTCCAAGCTTGTATTTGGTTTGATCAGACACACTATGTATTGGCCCTGACATTGTGATGTTACTTTGGTCCTCCTTGATTATGAAGGACAACAATGAACGAACAAATGAACAATCTTTTCCAGATGTTAACTAACCATCTCTTTAATGATCTGCTAGAGAATTCTCCTGGGCATTCAGTTTAAATCCAGTAGCATATAGCTTTCAGAATTCCTTCCAGTTTTGAAAACTGGGATATTTTCCCTTCCCCTGTGGTATCTCTCCTTTTTTTCAATACCCAAGGATATTGTTCCTCTGGTCCAGATGACTTAATTTGCTCAAGTGCAACTACAATGGGTGTTCTCTTAGTATATGTCTTGACTTACTTTCATTAAAAGGAAGTTATGGAGTTAGCTTTTTATTTATTTATTTATTTATTTTTAGGTAATTGGGGTTAAGTGACTTGCCCAGGGTCATACAGCTAGTGTCAGGTGTTTGGTCTGAGGGCGGATTTGAACTCAGGTCCTCCTGACTTCAGGGCCTGTGCTCTATCCACCGCACCACCTAGCTGCCCCAGAGTTAGCTTTGTAGAACTAAATTGTGCAGGTGAATTTGCAAAGTACTTGTGGAATTCAAGGCACATCCCCACTAATGTAAGTTGCTTATGCCTTTGTTATTTCATTCAAATGAACCTTGACATTTTTTAATTATCCCAGAAACACCTGAGAAAATAGAACAAACTTTACTGTTTTTGTTTGTTGCCTTTTTTTCCAAATCAGATTTTTTTTATGGTTAATGAATTTTTAAAATTAAAAAAAAGTCCTATCTGTGTACATTGTCAAATTGATTGTTCGCATTGAGTCCTAGGTAGAAATTGAATGTTAATAAAATTACTTCAGTCAAGCCAAAATAACTTGAAACTTGATGAGACTATAAACAAAATCCTCCTTAATTATAAATTATAAAAGGAACATCTGATATTTTTCTCATTATAGGCACAAAACGCTTCTAATGAATACAGTGTATACGCTTTTTTTTTACTTCACTGGCTATAATTGCATATTGGAATTCCTTTTATAATTTCTAAAAATAAATATGTCAGCATTGCAGCCTAAAAGCACTCCACATATAATACCCTGGCATTCTTGAAATAAAGCAGTTCCTGATAAGAGCCTGTCTGTAACCCTTTTATCTAGCTGGTAAGCCAAAGCTAAGAAAACCTAGCTGAAACATCAGCTATCAATATACTCATCCTGATCATCAAAAAATGAAAACAAACCAGAAAAACCCAATTCTAGGTCCTCTTTGATTTCATTTAATCAGTGTTCGGTTCTCTCTCTAGAAGTACTCTTTTTACATTGCCTTTCCTGTCTGCCCTTTTGGTGTCTTGAGCGTTCCTGCCTTCCTTGACAGCCTTTTTGGCTTCCTGTGAATTTGGGAACAGCTCTGTGACACTCTATGCACTCTATATCATTCTCTTTACTCCTGATCACCCTCTGGAGGAATTTTTGGCTTTGTTAACACATAAAGAGAGAAGTTCTGGCCTCCTACAATTATGCTACTGAGTGTATTAGTTCACTTTCTAATCTCCTTAATGTTTTTCAGTCATCTGACTTGATCAATCAGATCCCCTTAGTTGTGATCATTGAATAAATGACCTAAACTACATGCTGACACAAGTATTTTTCTTCTGAAGAGAGATGCAGTGGCATGCCAAAAGTACAAAAGCCTATTTTGATTCACCATCAGCGCTTATACTTTTGAGGATCGTGACTGTTTTATTACCAGAATCAATCTGCCTAACTGTAATATTGTCTTCTCTACATGACAAGCATGATAGGCTTTGTTACAGTAGGAGAAAACCCATAGCATTTCATTGGATCAACCATTCTAGAAACCCTGACAGAAAAGGAAGTAAGATTAGTTTGGCATGACCTATTAACGAATCTCTGTCAGCTTCTTTGTGATCGCCAATTTACTTTTCTCCGTATTCACTAGTCATCTCTTTTATTTTAGAATTTTTCAAGTTGAAGTCATATTCACTGCCCTGTAATTTGCAGGCTCTAATTCTCCGAGTTTTTGAAAATCGGAGCATTTGTCCTACACCAATCCTGAAGGACCACTGCTATTCTCCATACTCCGTCAGAGCAGCTTAGCAGTTAGATCTGCCAGTTCTTTCCATACCTTCAGACAGAGTTATCTGAATCAGCCTGTAACATCTACTCATAAAGGGCAGCAAAGTCCTCTTTTCTTGGATTTTTGACTTCCCATCAACCAGTTTTATGATGTTCTTCCCAGTCTGAAGATTTATTTTGCTTGGCAAAGAAAACAGAAGCAAAATCAAAGTTGATGAGTTCTACTTTCTGTCTCTTCCTTTATCATTATCAGTGAATTGCAGTCATCCTACCCATTCTTTGATCTGCCTGTTATCCCCAAATAGAGTTTTTAAGAGACTTTTTTGTCATTTTTAGCATTCCTTGCCAACCCGAGCTCCTTCTGAACTTTTATGTTGATGTTACTCATCTCTTTCCAGCAAGGGTTTGCCTCTCGACCCTGTAACTTTATTTCAGAAGGGTCTAATCACAACATCACTCCCTGGCAAATCACATCCAGTGTAGCCTGGCTCCATTCAGTTCCCTTTTATCCACGTACCTTCTGACTACTCGTACAAAGCTTCATCTGATCCAGCAACTCAAAGGTTTCCACCATGACAATTTGCCTTACTCAAGATGAGCCTAACCTAACAATAAACATTTTTAAGTGCCTACTGTATGCATAGCATTATGCCTAGTATCAAATACCCAATATGGTTATCCAATCTAAATACATTCCCTAGAGATTGTCTGTGAAATAATCTGACATAATGAACTTTGTTTTTGCATTGAGTCAAAAAATTGGAGGAGCATTCCTTTCTTAAAAAAAAAATACCTAAGTCGTAGGATCATAGACTTAGATGGAAGAAACCTTAGAGCCCAATAAGTCCAACCCTCATCCCCCATTTTAAAGATGAAGCCAGACACTTAAAACTGTCTCACCATGATGTAGGTTGGGAATAGATAGAAAGGGATGGAAGAATCATCAAGCAGGTTAAAGCTAATTGGTATATGTATTCCCACATTCCTACCCTTCACTGTTGCTCTGGCTTGGCTTTGTACCCCAGTACTTCTTGATAGAAGAAGGAGGAGCAGGAGGAGAAGGAAGAAAAAGACAAAGATGAAGAAGAGAGCAACTTCAAGATTAGCCTTTAGTGTCTGTTTAAAAAAAAAAAAGACAACACCTGTTTCCACCAAACCCATTTTTCTTCTATGGTAGTAAAAGCATTATCAGCTTGGCTAACTCATTTAAATCTTTACATCTTTCTGGAAATGAAATAAATGCTCCTGTTGCACCACAAGAATTAGTGTGTTCTGGAACTAACTTCCACTAGAGGATAATGTTGTCCCTGAAAAGACTTGTGCCCTTTGCCTTTACCATTGTAGGAACACAGGAATTATTTTTACTAGAGAGTAATAAATTGTTTTGGGTTTTTTTTATAAATGAAGTCAGACTGCTCTAGCTGCTAAAATGAGCAAAACATTCAGACCACCTAGTCTACAACCAGACCATGGTTAATGTCAGTTCAAGGTAACATATCAAATTCCATTAATGAAAATTTAAGGTATCAAATCCATTGCCCTTTTTTATTAGTTACATCATAATGAAATGTATTCTGTCACGTTCACTTAGAGAAGAAATTGTTGTTGACTGACTTTCTCGCCAACTCAAATTACTGTCAGGATTGGTCAGACCCTTCTAAAAACACTGAATTTTCATTTGCACTCCACAACCAAATCCTAATATAAAGAACTTGGAGAGAGTTCATAGAAGAGTCATAAAGATGATTCAAGAAGCTAGAAGTAAAATCTTTGAGAAGTGTCTCAAACAATTGAGGTTATTCAATTAAGGGGCAGTAGTCCTTGAGTACATGGAACAGCTATTAAACTGAAGATGGTGACCAGCTGTTCTCCATTTTCTGTTGAGATGGGAGAAAAGAAAATAGGTTAACTGTAGCATGAGGGATTTAATTTAGATATAAAGGTTTTCCTGAGTAATTAAACATTGAGACTAAATTACTGAGATTAAAGAATCTTTTTTCTAAAGAAAGTTTTTTGAAAGAATTAAAAAATAAGTAAATAAAATAAGAATTGAGAGTAGAATTTTATTTTTTTTAAATCTTCATTTGTCTTATATTGATTATGTTCCTGAATGCAAAGAGGTAGAATGGTTGACTTTTCTAACTTTCATCTAGTCCTAAAAAGAAATCTGTGGTTCCTTGTTTTTTATTTCTATGTGAGCTATACCTTTTCTTAACTAATAACCAGACTAGTGCAATAGAAAGTATTTGCAACTTCCTACTTCATACAGTAAAGCTTAATGCCTGTGAAATACCTCTTTAATTGTCTAGTCCTTATAACATCTGTAATGTTGATTTTCTAGAGACAGTGTGGCATTGTGGATTTGAATGGAAGAGACTTAGGTTTGAGCCACACTCAAGTATACACTGCCAAGGTAACTTTAGGAAAGCCACTTAAAGATACCACAATTCCCCAAGGCAACTCTTTAGGACTTTTGTGTTTCAGAATAGTTGCTGATCTACATTTGAAGAAGAAGTTTCTCACTGGGAGCCCTATTCCATATGAACTTAGATTAGATTTCCCCCCCCCAAAAAAAATGCTTTTCAGCTTCATTTCAAGAGACTGATTGTAATAAGGTCTCAGCTCATATTAAAAATAACAATTAACTTAAAGTATAATGTCAATAAATAAAATTTGGGGGTAGCTAAGTGGCACAGTGGATAGAGAACAGGCCCTGGAGTCAGGAGGATCTGAATTCAAAGCCAGCCCCAGACACTTGACACCAGCTGTATGATCCTGGGCAAGTCACTTAACCATGATTGCCCCACCCCCCCAAAAAAAAAAGACCCAATTATTAAATTTTCAGCATTTACACCTTGGAAATCAGCCCCAAGTCAGGGCTTGATTTCTTGTTGTGTTGATGTATAAACCTAAGAAAATGATAGAGAAAAAGTTAATGATACACATTAAAAGTATTGTGCATACATTTCTTTTTTTCAGGAAGCAGTTGTTAAACATTTACCAGCACACCACTGTCTGTAGCCATATTCATTTTTTTTGAATGATTATCTGAAATTTCACCTGCATATATCATTTATCTATAATTGCTTTCAAGGAACCCCCCTACCATTGAAACGTGAGCTCCATGAAGGCTGGGGCACCTTTGCCTTTCTTTGAACCCCCAGAATTTAACACAGCAATCAACCCCTTGTAGGTGCTTTATAACTGCTGATGCACTGCCTTTTTGTTTTGTTTTGTTTTGTTTTGTTTTTTGTTTTGTTGGATCCTCAGACTTGACTTTTAGCACATTTTCAACTTTGGCATAACTTCTTTGTAGAGCAGGCCTAGACTAAGGAAGAGATCACAACACACAGTATGGTACTGTACACACAGCAAGTACTCAGCTTGTTATGCATATTTAATATCTTTTTGCTGATTGACTAGTTGCCATCCACATGTCATATAAAAAAGCTTTGGGGCCTATTTTAACAGGATTTTCTGTTTATTTGGTTTTTTTGATGCCGGGTCTCCTATCTCACCTTGTCTGGTAGTGCAGCAGACACTCACAGGCCCAACACTATTGCTGATTATCACAGAAGATTTGACCTGCTGTTTCCCACCTGGACCAGTTCACCCCTCCTTAGACAGCCTGGAGACTCCATTGCTCCTTGGGGCTCACCATATTGGGGTCAGACTTAGTATAGACACTCCATTGACTTTAGCCCAGCAGCAGCTCAGAACTCTCAAACTGAAGCTGTGTTCCAGTCTTAGCCTCCACATACTGGAGACTATACGGCGTATGCCACCATGCCCAGCCCAACAGGCTGCTTTGTAAAGCATCTGTTACCTAGCTTCTCCTCTAACATAGTATTTTGATTACTGGAATTAGCAGTTTTCATATATGTATACCAAGCAGTAATAACATACGTTTTTTTTAATAAGAGAACTATTGAGTTCTTAAAACCTTAAAACAGCCCTTTCTTTCCATCGTGCTCATATTTTGCAGGTATTTTCTTTATCCAAAAAAAAACACATTGTTATCATCATTTAATGAAGATCATCATTGTTACTGTTATTACTGTAGGTAACATGTAGATAAGTATTACATGCAAAAGAGAGATTGTAGAAAAGAAAAAAAGTAAGTTAATATGTTATAGCTGCCTAGGAAGGGTTACCTTCTGTGTTCTGCACATTTCAATTTTAATTCATCCAGTTGTAATCTTGAAAATATCTGGAGGAGGCTGTGTCTACAGTGTGTAAATTACTGGCAGTTTATTTGGTTTTGAAATCAAATTTAAATTGACCAATCATTTCCTATTGAATATAAAGAGCCTTAAAAATATTCACTTATTAAGTGTTCGGTGTTTAGTAGAAATGACAGAAAATATTATGCAAGCATGTTTTATTACATGGGGAAAACTTTCTGAATGTAATAGGCAGCAATATTTCAAATGATAGAAAGTAATTCTTATTTCCTGTTCTAATTATTTATCATCTTGGGTCATTAAAAAAAATCTCATCTTAAATGGAGCTCTTCAGCTTAATCTGTGGATTTTAGTTTACTATCACATAAAACTAAATGCTTATCCAAAGATTTGGAAAATGCAAACATTGAAAAATATTGAAAAACACTGGAAAAATGTATCTTCTTTCACAACATGACTAATATGGAAATATGTTTTATGTGATTGCACATATATAACCTGTATCAAATTGGTTACCATATTAGATGGGGGGAGGGGAGGTAGAGAGGGAGAAAAATCTGGAACTCAAATTTTAAAAAAAAATGAATGGTTAAAATCATCTTTACATGTAATTGGAAAAAATAAAACACTGTTTTGAAAAGCATCCATAATATCTACTGAAACATTTAATAGTTTCAGTTATACTAGAAGGAACTCAAGAGTATTTCCTTTCTTTTTATTTTCAAACTTCTTCAAAAGTTCAGGCATATAAAAATGTGCCCATCTCTGCATACCTTATTAATAAGCACCAAGTAATTCAAGTGTGTTGATTAATATGCCTCAATGGTACTAACACTTTTGAGTGTATAAGCATATAATGTATCACCTAATTAATCTTTTTGAATGTCATTTTCACAAGCCTTTATATGGTATGTTTATAATATCTTGTAAGAGAAGTTTAAATATAACCACAGTCTCATTTCTTCTTTTTAAAGGCTTTGGAACGGGTTGCAGTCGGCCAAGGGGTAAGTGATATTGTTTATTATAACCCAGTGGATGACCAAGATATTTTTTCTTTTGGAGTGTTCATCATCTCTGACCTGTTGATGAACCTACTGGTTTCTAAGAGTATAATCAGGAAATTCAGAAGTCTTAGGCTGGTCAGTCTTTTATGTCTGCACCATGGTTCCATTTTTTTTTTTAAATAACACCTGGATAAGGATTTTCTTTAAGCATGCTTTAAAAGCAAATTGGCGGAGATTTCTGGTACCAAGATGGCAGCGTGAGGAAGGAACCCTCTGAGGTCCTCCCAAATTCCCCTCCAAATAACTAGAAAAATGTCTCAGATTTGATCTAAGGAACAGGGAAGCAATTTACCAGGCCTACGGGAAAGGTCTATCTCTGTGGGGTGGGAGGAGAGCCAGGTCCAAGAACAGCAGCAAGGAGCCTGCAGTAAGGCCCCATGCCTGGGGCAATCCACAGTGAGGCCCTGCCCCCCTGTGGTCCAGCAGCCCACAAGGTAGGTGAGCAGTCTGTGTGCAGCACAGCCAGGCTCCACCGTCCCTAGCACTGGCCACCATGTAGGCTTTGACCCCATTGCTAACCAGTAGTGAAGCCCCACCCTTAAGAGAGGATGGAAGTATCAAAATGACTACATGGGAAGCCTCAAAAATAAAATGCAATTTGGTCTCAGGCCCCAAAAGAATTCCTGGAAAAACTTAAAAAGAATTTTAAAAAGCAAATTAGAGGAGTAGAAGAAAAATTGTGAGGAAAAAAAATGCAAGTGAATCATGAAAAAAGAGTCAATAATGTGGGAAAAGAGATTAAAAAAAACTTAACATGGAAAATAACTAATTAAAAAATAGAATTGGCCAAATAGAAAAGGAAGGACAAGAGCTCACTGAAAAAAATAATTCCTTAAAAATTAGAATTAAAGAAGTGGGAACTAATAACTCTATGAGACATCAAGATACAATAAAATAAAATTTTTAAAGTGTAAAAAAAGTAGGAGAAAATGTGAAATTTCTCACTGGAAAAACAGCTGACCTAGAAAATAGATCCAGGTGAGATGATATGTGAATTATTGTACTGCTTGACAGCCATAATTTAAAAAAAAAAGTCATGGAGAAGGGGAACAACTAGGCAACATCTTTCAAGAAATTATCAAATTATCAAAATTATCAAAGAAATTATCAAATTATTGGAACCAAAGAGCAAAATAGAAATTGAAAGAATCCACTCATCACTGCCTGAAAGAGATCCCAAAATTAAGACTTCCAGGAATATTATAGCCAAATTCCTGACCTCACAGATCAAGGAAAAAGTATTGCAGGCAGCCAAAAAGAAATAATTCAGGTATTGTGGAGCTACAGTCAGGATTACACAGGATTTGGCAGCTTCTCACATTAAAGAACTGGAGGACTTGGAATATGATATTCCAGAAGGCAAAGGAGTTAGGATTAAAACCAAGAATCACCTACTGAGCAAAACTGAATATAATCTTTCCGGGAAAAAATGGACATTTAACAAAATAGAAAGCTTTCAAACATTTCTAATTAAAAGAACAGAACTGAATAAAAAATTTGGCCTCCATATATATAAGACTCAAGGGAAACATAAAAAAGTAAAAAAAGTAACAAGAAAGAGAAAATATAAGAAATTCAATAAAGTTAAACTATTTATATTCCTATACGGCAAGATAATATTTGTAACACTTAACGACTTTTACTATAAGAGCAATTAGAAGGAGTATATGTAGACAGAGGGTAAGGATATAAGGTGATTTTGATGGGATGATACCCCCCCAAAAAAAAACAAAATAAAGGGGTGAGAAAGAAATTTGCAGTGGAAGAAGGAGGTAGGGGGAGAATGAATGGGGTAAATTATCTCACATAGAAGAGGCATGAAAGAGCTATTATAAATATATTGAAAACTGAGTCAAATTTATAAAAATACAAGTCATTTCCTAATTGGTAAATGATCAAAGAATATGAACAGGCAGTATTCAGACAGATAAATCAAAGCTATCTATAGTCATATGAAAAAATGTGCTAAATCACTATTGATTGGAGAAATTCAAATTAGAACAACTCTGAGGTAACACCCCACACATATCAGATTGCCTAATATGACACACAAGGAAAATGTTGGATGTTGGAGGGGATGTGTGAAACCTGGGACACTAATGCACTATTGGTGAAGTTGTGAGCTGATCCAACCATATTGGAGAGCAATTTGGAACTATGCCCAAAGAGCTAACTACTAAACCATGCAGCAGTACCACTTCTAGGTCTGTACCCCAAAGACATCCGAAAAAAGAAAAAAAAAGAAAGAAAACCATCTATTTGTACAAAAATATTATAGCAGTTCTTTTTATGATAGCTAAGAATTAGAAATCAAAGGGATACACATGAATTAGGGAATAGCTAAACAACCTGTGGTATGTAATTGTAATGGATTATTATTGTGCTGTAAGAAATGACAAGCAGGATGATTTCAGGAAAACCTAGAAAGACCTACGTGAACTGATGAATAGTGAAGTGAACAGTACCAGAAGAATGTTGTGCAGAGTAACAGCAATATTGTTCAGTGAAGAACTGTGAATGACTTTGCTATTCTCAGTAATGCGATTATCCAAAACAATCCCAAAGGATTAATGATAAAGCATACTATCTGTCTCCAGAGAAATAACTGATATTATTAAATACAGACTGAAGTATGCTATTTTTTGCTTTTTTTTGAGTCTTTCTGTATAAAATTACTAGTGTGGAAATGTTTTACCTAATTGCACATGTATAACCTATATCTGATTGCTTACTATCTCAAGGAGGGTGGAGGAGAGAGAATGAGGGATGGATAAAATTTGGAACTCAGAACTTTAAGTAAAAATGTTTTTAAAAAATGGAAAGAAAAATAAAGGTATTGGATATGTATAAAAGAAGTAAATTGATGTCCTTTTTTATTTTAGAATAACCAATCTTAATTATTATATTTTACGTTGGTATTACACCTTTTGCTTCTCTTTTTTATATTGGAAACTTAGACTAAAAATCTCCCTTCACTTGTATTGCCAGATCTATGTAATCACAATTTAAGAAGAAACAAAATATACACAAAAGCAATCTGTGTATATCTCACTATAGTTTGGAGGGGAAAGGTCTTGACAGATGTTAATGATAATTCTTTATGGATTACCAATTTGTGTATGCATACAGATTAAGTAAAAACACGGTTTATTGGCTGAATAGTAGAATTGTATGCATAACTGTCTGATCCTTAATTTTGTGCTGCATGGAATTTACCTCTATGAACTCTTCTGATAATTTTTTGTTATACTCACATTTTAGCACTTCCATTAATGCTTCTTATTGGAGGCTGCTATACTCATACTCAAAGCATAATTCAGAGCAACTAACTGGGGAAAAAACCTAGTGTAAATTTTATGATCTTATAGTTATAATAAGTACCATGGGACGACCATGGTTGTTGAAAGAGTCAGGACCCCAAAAGATCTCAACAAGTTAGCTGTTATTAGGAAAGCAGACTAGCTCTTTTGGTAATTAAATTTAATGGGAACAAATGTAAAGCCCTGAAATTGGGCTCCCAAAGTCAACTGCATAGGGAGTTTAGGACAAAAGAAGCATGGCATATGGAAAAGATGCAGAGATTTTAATGTTAGTTGTTAATAATATAGCCAGATCAGACCACATTTGGAGTATTGTGTTCAGTTGTCTAGGTGATTTTAGGGAGGACAAGTCAACGATAGGGCAAGCAAAATGACAGGCCTGGAAACCATGGTCTGTGAGGACTGGTTAAAATGAATTGAGGATGTGTATTCTGGACAAGACTTGAGGTTGGGGTCATTTTAGCTTCTTTGGATATTTATTCCTCAAGATTTATTCTAGTAAGGATTATTATGAAGAAAAAGGGTTATACTTGTTCCACTCTCCCCTCTTAGCTCCTCCCCATCCCACTCACCCCCACCCTCCAAGAACAAAACTAAGAGTGGTGGGCGGAAGCCATAGAATGGGCAGATTTCACTTAAATATAATCAAAAGCTTTCTAGCAATTAGAACTGTCCTAGAAGTGGAACTGGCTACCTCTGGAGATGGGTATCATCCTTACAAATAACAGCCTGCAGGCAGAGGCTGGGGGTATGGTAGGCAAGATTCTTATATGTGTATAGGTTGAACTAAATTGCCTGTCAGATCTCTCCCAGTTCTACAATTTGTGATTGTGTTCTCTTTGCAGAATTTATAATAATTTTGCTTTTACTTTAGCAGTAGACATGTAAAGATTTTTTAATATATATATGTGTATGTGTGTGTGTGTGTGTGTGTGTATCTGTGTATCTCTAAATGAGAATAGCAAGTGACTAAAGTAGTGAGGTAAAAGAACCTATAATTTAGTAATCCATATTTAAGATGAAAAAATCCAACTGGATATTTTGTGTAAAATAGCAGAGTCCAAATTGCATATGCAGGGTTTGGCCCAGTACTGGAGAGTGTAAATTTGTGATTAACTTCATGCCACCTCTTGTGAAAAAAAAATTGGATAAAAATGAAATAGAAGTTGGTTACTGAGTGTCCATGATCAGCCTGATTTTTGTTCATTCTACATATCAGACTCCCGAGCATATTCATGTTGCATTTTTCATTACTGTGTAATTTTACTACCATTGCCTAACCACAAATAAAATTACAGACTTAAAACTTCTGAATTTTTCTTTTTGGACAAGCCTAGTTTAATGTAAACAAGATTATTGTATCTAACCATTTAGATATAGGGAAATATGATACCAAGTCATTGACATATAATTTACTACAATTCCTCAACCCAGAAGGAATTTTGAAGGGGGAAAAAAAAGATCTTTCCCTGTGCCTTCTTTATAACATTACTTATTCAGTTTACATTCTATTTTCATATATAAATATATCTCATTTAAAGGTATGAAATTTTGTATGCACCACTTTCCCATGACAACACATCATTTTTATGTCATGCTATGTAATTTACAAAATACTTTCTTCTCATGACCCATCTAAGGTAGTGCAAGTGTCATTATTCCATTTTCCAGAAGAAGAAATTAAACCTCAGAGAGGTTCAGTGGCTCAACTATTGCCACATTTCTAGCTAATTATCAAAGCTACGACCCTTCCCAACCCAATGCCACTGATTGTTCCTTACACCATGTTACTTGCCCATGTTCCTCTGCAAAAGGAAATGATATGAAACAAAATACATACGAGTGTGTGTGTGTGTGTGTGTGTGTGTGTGTGCGCGTATGTGTGTATACACACACACACACATACAACGTTAGGACACTTATAAAACATTGTTGGTTTATTTGTTTCCTCATGATTTTTCTTTTTTAGTTTTGTCTCACTCCTTGCTTTATCTTTTATACTTTCTTTTATTTTCTCTCACAGTTACAGTTCCTTTGAGTCCTAACTACAGAAGACCTTTTCAACTTTGAAATGGAAAAATTATTAAAAGAAATTGTTTTTAATTTGTGGATCATCATATTTGGAGCAGCCAGTAATATACTAGCTTTTCTGGTCTTCTTTTGGTGTTATAATTAATTTTTTTTTCTGAACTTGCAAACACCAACTAAAATGAGTACTTTCATATATACTGCAGAACAAAAAAAAATATGTATTCCACATGAAACTGCAAATCTCTATTATGAACAGCTTGCTTTTCTTTTAAAATACATAATCAATACAACATGGAACTTTTAGAGTTGTGCATGTCGGATTCTTTTGGTACATTAAAAAAAAATTTTTTTAATTGAAAAAAAAAAGAAATTCCTTCCTTTCTCCCTTCCTTACTTCCTCCATAGTCAAACTGAATTGCTACATGGGCCATGTCCAGAAATCGGTGTTTCATTCTGCATCTTGAGTCCATCTCCTCTCCGCCATCAGTCCCCTCCAGAATCATAGTTATTACCTTGATCAAGGTTCTTCCATCTTTCAAGGTTGTTTATCTTTGCACTGTTGTTGGCAAATAAATTGTTCTCATGGTTCTACTCACTTTATCCTGCCTCAGTTCATACAGGACCTTCCAGGTTTCTCTGAAAACACCACTTTAATTATTTCTTATGGTGCAATAACATTCCATTACATTCATATGCCAGAAGTTGTTCACCCATTCCCCATTTGATGGGTTCCCTCTAAGTTTGAGATTCTTTCCACTATAAAATGAACTGCTATAAATACTTTTGGACATAAGGGTCGTTTTTTTTTTCTCTTTCTATTATCTCTTTGTAGTGTATAGACCTAGTACTGGTGTTGCTGGGTCAAAGGATATGCAAGGTTTAGTAACTTTTTGAGTATAGTTCCAAATTGCTTCAGAAGCACTTGACTAATTCCCGATAAAGGAAGCTAGGTGGCAAAATGGATAAAGTACTGGAGTCAAGAGGACCTGAGTTCAGATTTGCCTCAGATATAGAATAGCTCTGTGACCCTGGGAAAGTCACTTAACTTCTATCTCATTTTCCTCATCTGTAAAATGTGGATAATAATAGCACCTACCTCCTAGTATTGTGGGGATAAAATGAGATAATACCTGAAAAGCCTTTTGCAAAGCTTAAAGTGCTACATAAATGCTAACTATTATTATTTGGAACAATTTTTATATGGTATTGAAAGTTTGATTTCCTCCTTTGAAAACTGCTTTTTTCATATCATTGTATCAGTCTAATAGAATGGGGAATTGTTCTTATCCCTATGTGTCTCTCATATGAGACTTTTAATGGGCAAAATCCCAAAGGAGATTAGGAAGCAGTCTCATATGAGACTTTTATCAGATAAACTTTCGGCAGAGTTTTTTTTTTCCTAGTTTCCTTTTTCTTTTCCATTTTTGACAGCATTAGTTTTATTTATGCAAAAACATTTAAAGTTTTTTGTAACCAAGATTATCCATTTTATTTTCTGTGGTCCTCTCTAGCCCTTGTCTTTCCCTCTTTATTTCTTTTTATTCTTCTGTTTGTATTTCAGTTTCTACTCACTTCTGGCCTTTTTATCAGAAATTCTTGGAAGTCCTCTATTCCATTCCCCCCCCCCAGGATTATACTCACTTTCACTAAATAGGCTTAATCCTTAATTCCTTACTACACTAACTTTGTTGTTGTTCTTTGTGTTGGGTTTTTAGACCTTTACTGGGATATTTGTGCAGGATTATACCTCTTAGGTTCTATGTTGTGTAGGCATTTACATATATTTTGGTTTTCTGTTTAGCTGGCCACTGAATCTTTGTTCTATCGTGCTGTCCTTCAAGAGATTATTGAAGAATGTTACGGCATCACTGAATGGTAAGAAGATTTTGATCCAATTCCATTAAATTACAAATGCAGGAGACAAATTATCATTAAAGATGAACTTGTATGGTATCAAATTAACCAATGAAAGGAACCATATGTATGTTAAAGTTGTTTCATCAACTGCTGTGATATGTAGGTAGTCTCTTAACTGCCATCCCTTGAGTTCTTCATCACTAAAATGAGAACCATAATGATATTACCTTCCTATCCTGCAGTGCTGTTATGAGCATAATGAGTTAAATGGGCTTCAAAATTTAATAAATAAAGAGAATTGATAAGGGATATTATACATTATCAGATTATAATCTTTTTTTTTCCCTTGGATTTTTATACCACTAAAATAGAGGTGGGGAAGGGAATGATTCAGTGCCGTTAGTTTGACAGCTGCTTTTTCTAGAGTATCATCTTCCTCCTTCAGTAGGAGTGTGAATAGTGCCAAGTGTGGCTGAGTAGATAAAGTCCCAGGCTTGAGGAGGTCCAAAGACCTGGGTCCTCGCCTGCCATTGACCTGCTGGATAACATAACTTTATATCTAAAAAAGAACAGCTGTTAAAGAGTGTATAACATAATAAATATGAAAGTAAAAATCACTGTGAACGTAAACATGATTACTATTATTCTCACTCCCAGAAGTCCTATGCAACCTTCAAAGTCTTCTCTGTATATAAAGTAAGACCACTTTGACCAGTTGACTAGCAGAAGAATAAAGCTGCTGGCTTGACATGACCCCCAGCACTCCAGGGGTTGGCACGTACAACTCCCTTTGAATCTCTGCCTGTTATGACTAGCCAGCAGGGTCTACTATTTCTCCTTCTTGAGCTAAGAGTGTGACTTTTATTCTGTTTCTCTGTCTCTTTTCTTCTTTGTGGTCCACCTTAAACTCTCCCTTTTCTGAATTCAATTTTTTTTTCTACTTCTGTCTAACCAACATAGTTCAATACTTTTTTATATTGCTCTTTTGTGATTATAAAACAGTATTGACTGTTTGAACTTTTAACTGTATTAACCATGAATACAAAACAGTGTAATTGTGGTTATAATATCCAATTCAAGTGCAGAGAGCTTCATGGTTGATATAGGTAATGTGCAGTAGTGTATCACCAGGGACCAAGTAGTAGAAAAACAGTTCATTACCAAGGATATGTATGATCGGAAAGGCATATGGAATAAAACCCTCTACACTTAACTTGGTAGCCAAAATCTGTCAGAAACAATTTATCAACATCCAAGCATTTCTGTTTAGAGAGAGATTCTGAGGGATAGATTGCCTCTGACAAACAGACAACTCTCTGACCCGCGTAATTTCCAATTTACATTTTATAGAAATTGTAAACCAGAAGCAGAATAAATTCTAGCAGTAAAGTAAAACAAAGAACAAAGTAGAAATTTAGGGCTTTAGATTGACCAAGTAGAAAAATAGTCATGTTAATGCCAGTGTACCCTTGCAAAAAATGTCTTCCCTAAACTACTCCCACTAAGACTGTTCCCATTCAGTCTGGTCTGCAGTGAACAAAAGAGATCCCTCTCTTGTTTGAAGTAATAAAAAGACCTCCCCACTCTTAATTTGATCATGATAAATAAGATATTTCCGTTATTAGTTTAGCTTCTTTCAACTCTCTAATGATTAAACCTCAGAGAATTAAAATCACTCACTGAAACTGATTAAGTCTTTTCTTTAAGGATTAATAATTCAAAAGAGACCAAAGACTTTAGACCTGGACACTGTTATAATATTAGTCTTAATTTTTGGTAGATAATAGCTGACTCTCTAGTGTCAAATAGGGTAGTTGTTTAGGGTAGAAGTAGGTCAGGGTTGTGCAGTCTGTGTCTGTAATTAAGCCTACCATTTCTCTCTGTTAATCATAATTGAAATTTAGCATTATTTTATCTAATAGTAATCCAAATGAGGGCATTTGTGTTTTAGATCAAGAAATATGGTAAATAAGGAATTTCATAGCCTATGAACACCCAACCTTGGGAAAGAAAATTGGGTCTAATGTGTAAGAGAAAAATTTTTTGTATGCTTACTTTCTTGAAATGAAGGGCACCATCATCTTTAATGAATCCATTATACCCAGTCATTGGAGAAATCTGAGTCATGGAAGGTTTCTATAGTCCATTTTATTTAGCATAATCCAAATTATTTAACATAATTTCTTATTTTTAGTTTACTACATAAGAAAAAAGATTTAAAAAATTAGAATTAGCTTGGAAAATGAAAACCCAACACCACAGTGAGGAAAATGAAGACTGTTTTGAAGTGAATAAATATGCATTTAAGTTGAAAAGTGGTTCAGACACAGTTTAGAGTTCACCATGTTAAGAGGTCACCATTTTCAGTGAATTACTTGACATTTTTTTCTTCTGTCTCTGACCTTTTAAGTCCACTTTTATAGTCTTAAAGATTTCATGTCCAGGAGTACATAAAAAGGGTACAAAATAATTGTTGTTGTAAAATAGTTTGAGATAATAGAGAAACTGAATGTCTTTCCCTAAGTTACTATGTTTTTCCTTTTTCTTTGTATGCAGTGTTTGCCTGTTCCACCCTCCTCAAAATTCTCAGTCATTGGTTTTGCTTCTTTATTGCCTTGTGTTCTTTCCTTTTTTACATTGTTGTACCAAAAATGCCAGTCATTCGCAAACTTTCTGAAAATGCCTTTTTTAAGAACATGACACAAAAATGAATATTTGCATAGCTTGGTGAAAGTTTGGGGTAACCAATGACAACCAGATTGACAGGGATTGTTTGCTTTTTTTTTGTTCTGTCAGAAGGACACTACATTTCAAAATATGAGGGTTTAGCAGTGATGTAATCCTGCATACTTTTCTCTCTTCCACAGAGAAGAGAGCAGAGAAACAACACCACCACCAACAATAACAGAGGCACACTTTATCCCTTGGAAGGAGAGATGATGTTAGGTTCTGTTGCCTAGCTAGCAACATTAATAACCAGAGCATTAATAAGGGTTGTAGAGATGGACATGCACTACAATCCCCCTTTTGGAGCCCTGTGAGTTATGTCCAGCCATCAGTTCTGTTCTTTCACTTCCAACCTGACCCCAGTGATTTTGCTTTTGTCATTGTTCAGTTGTTTCAATTATGTTCAACTCTTTGTGACTGCATTTGGGGTTTTCTTGGCAAGTATACTCGAGTGCCTTACCATTTCCTTTTCTAGCTCATTTTGACAATGAGGAACTGAGGCAAACAGGATTAAGTCGTTTGTCCGGGGCCACACAGCTAGTAAGTGTCTGAGGCCAGATTTGAACTTGGAAAGATGAGTCTTCCTGATTCCAAGCCTAGTGCCACCTAGTTGCTCTTGTGGTTTTGCTTAGGTTTATATAATAGGCCATACTTAAAACTTCCTCTCTCTATGTCCTGTGCTTATTCTTCAGTTCCTCCTTGAGATTGGGAGCATTGCATTATACTCTTTTGCAGTTTTCTGAGTTACTTCCTATTCAGTCAGACTTATGATTACCCAGTTTTTGCTCACCCTTCCCAGGGATCATAGTCAAATGGTAATAGAGGAAGTCTTTCCCACATTACAGAAAGCTTTTTCTTAGACTTCCCTTCCTGTAGGCACTCCATCAAAGAGTTGGAATGAATTGTCCAATAGCAAAGTATCATTACTCTCAGTACTGTCAAAAATGGTTAAAGCTATCTTAAAAAGTATTCAGTTCTCCATCACTTTAGATCTTTTTTTTATTTTTTATTTTTTTAATATAAATTTATTTATTTTTAGTTTCAATATTCACTTCCACAAGTTTTTGAGTTCCAAATTTCTCACCCCCCCCCACCTCAAGATGGCATACATTCTGAATACCCCTTCCCCTGGTCTGCCTTCTCTTCTATCTCTCCCCCTTCCCTTCTCTTATCCCCTTCCCCTTCTATTTTCCTGTAGAGCAGGATAGACTTCTGTACCCCATTTCCTGTATTTCTTATTTCCCAGTTGCATGTGAAAACTTTTTTTTTAAAACATGTGTTTTTAAAACTTTGAGTTCCAAATTTTCTCCCTTCCTCCCTCCCCACCCACCCTCATTGAAAAGGCAAGCAACTCAATATAGGTTGTACATGTGCAGTTATGCAAAACACTTCCTTAGTAGACATGTTGTGAAAAACTAACTCTATTTCCCTTAATCCTATCCTGCCCTCCCATTTATTCTATTCTTTCTTTTGACCCTGTCCTCCTCAGAAGTATTTGCTTCTGATTACCCTTTCCCAATCTGCCCTCCTCTCTATCACCCCCTGCTCTCTTGTCCCCTTCTCCCCCTATTTTCCTGTAGGGTAAGACAGATTTCCATACCCAATTGAATGTGTATGTTATTCTCCTTAAGCCAAATCCTATGAGAATAAGATTCCCTCATTCCCTCTCACCTTCCCCTGTTTCCCCTCCACTGTGAGAGACTTTTCTTTTCTGTTTTTTTTGTGAGATAATTTACCCCATTCTACCTCTCCCTTTCTTCTCCGAGTATCATCCTCTCTCATCCTTAATTTTATTCTCCAGATATGACCCCTTAATCTTCAACTCACCCTGTGCCCTCTATCTATCTATATCTACAATATAAATTTTTTTCCTTCAACTACCCTAATACTGACAAAGTTCTCATGAGTTACAAATATCATCTTTCCATGCAGGAATGTAAACAGTTCAATCTTAATAAGTCTCTTATGATTTCTCTTTCCTGTTTACCTCTTCATGTTCCACTGGAGTCCTGTATTTGAAAGTCAAATTTTCTGTTTAGCTCTGGTCTTTTCATCAGAATGCTTGAAAGTCCTCTATTTCACTGAATGACCATTTTTTCCCCTGAAGGATTATACTCAGTTTTGCTGGGTAGGTGATTCTTGGTTGTAATCCTATCTCCTTTGCCCTCTGGAATATTATATTCCATGCCCTGCGGTCCTTTAATGTAGAAGCTGCTAAATCTTGTGTTATCCTGATTGTGTTTCCACAGTACTTGAATTGTTTCCTTCTGGCAGCTTGTAATATTTTCTCCTTGACCTGGGAACTCTGGAATTTGGCTACAATATTCCTAGGAGTTTTCCTTTGGGGATCTCTTTCAGGAGGAGATCTGTGGATTCTTTCAATTTCTATTTTGCCCTGGTTCTAATATATCAGGGCAGTTTTCCTTGATAATTTCTTGAAAGATGATGTCTAGGCTCTTTTTTTTTTTTTGATCATGGCTTTCAGATAGTCCAATAATTTTTAAATTCTCTCTCCTGGATCTATTTTCCAGGTCAGTTGTTTTTCCAATGAGATATTTCACATTGTTTTCTAATTTTTCATTCTTTTGGATTTGTTTTACAGTGTCTTGATTTCTCATAAAGTCACTGTCTTCCAATTGCTCTATTCTAATTTTTAAGGAAGTATTTTCTTCAGTAATCTTTTGGACTTCCTTTTCCATTTGGCCAATTTTTCTTTTTAGGGCATTTTTCTCCTCATTGGCTTTTTGGACCTCTTTTGCCATTTGGGTTAGGCTATTTTTTAAGGTGTTATTTTCTTCAGTATTTTTGGGGGGTCTCCTTTAGCAAGCTGTTGACTTGTTTTTCATGATTTTCTTGCATCACTCTCATTTCTCTTCCCAGTTTTTCCTCTACTTCCCTTACTTGCTTCTCAAAATCCCTTTTGAGCTCTTCCAAGGCCTGGACTGATTCATATTTTTCTTGGAGGCTTTGGATGTAGGAGCTTTGACTTTGTTGTCTTCTTCTGGTTGTATTTTTGATCTTCTTTTTCACCAAAGTAAGATAATATAGTCTGAGTCTTTTTGCGCTGCTTGCTCATGATCCCAGCCAATTACTTGAGTTTTAAACTCCTTGTTAAGGTAAGAGTCTGCTTCCAATGTGGAGAGTGTACTGTCCCAAGCTTCAGGGGTTTGTTTAGCTGTTTTCAGAGATACTTGTAGGGACCTGTAAATTTTCAGTTCTTCCAAGGTGGTATGATAAGGGGCGAGGTGTTTACTCCTTTCCTGGCCTGTGAGCACAGGTATTCCTTTCTGTCCTGGAACTGTGAGGAGGGGTTTCTCTGCACAGCCACTAGAAGCTCCACCACACCAGAGCTCCTCCTTAACGCAGCACTGCCGCCCAGAACTGTGACCTAGATCTCCACACACGGGCAAAGCAAGAGATTCCTGCCTCAGCACTGGCAAAGAGATCCCTGCAGTCCCTCTCTGATCAGCCACTGGATTCCTCCTCAGTTTGTGGGCCAGAAGCTCAGGAAGCAGCTCCCCCCCCCCCAGGGCCAGGCTCTTGGGGAGTGGAGCTGAGACCCCGCCTTCCTCTCTGACCACCGACAGAAACAGACTTTTCCCACTGACCTTCTAAGTTGTCTTTGGCATTTATGGATTGAGGAGTCTGGAAACCTCCACAGCTGCCCACGATTTAGTCCTCTAAGGCCTGCTCCAGGTTTGCTGCGGCCTGCACGCCCACGCTGCGCTCCCAGCCTGGCACGATACACCTTTCTGATCAATCATCCAGGTTGTCTTGGGCTGGAAATTTGTTTCACTCTGTCTTTTTGTGAGTTCTGCTGCTTCAGAATTTGTTTAGAGCCATTTTTTATGAGTATTTGGAGGGGTTTGGAGGAGAGCTCAAGCAAGTCGCTGCTTTCACTCCGCCATCTTGGCTCCGCCCAATCACTTTAGATCTTCAGGTGAAGTCTTGAATGATCATTTCTCAGGGATATTATAAAGTGCATGCTTTAGATAGGGCTTGGTCCAGATAATCTCCGAGATCAGGTGAGAGCAATGTATTTTAAATATTATAGGAACCTTAAAGTAGATATAAATGACAGCATTACTAAGTGAAAGATTTAAGAACATTTATTTTGAGCAACCACAGAGTGATCACATGTGGAATATACTTCAATCCACATGCATGTCCTCAAGAACTGAGAAATGATAACTTAAAATCTTCTAGAAGTGGCAAAATGATCATGAAAAAATACAAAAGAAATTTAAACAATTTATTGACCCATCTTAAGACTTGTGATATAAAAAAGAAATGGTTAAGAGAAGGCCTTTAAAAGAACTTCAGTATTGAACATCTGCATATTTTTTTTGAATTTTTTTTTAATGCAATTGAAAACCTTTTTTGGACCATATATACTTACCTGTCTATGTGTTGTTTTACCTCAGTAGGATATATCCCCAGCACTTCTCACAGTGCTTAGCACAGAGTAGGTGCTCAATAAATGCTAACTGAATTGAATTAAAACACTGGAAATGCTGATTAAAGATAAGTGTGCTTTTAGTGTTTATTAGAGTAAACATTTTTGACAGCCTCCTCAATCAACATTAAGAGCTGGCTGAAGTATATTTTCATCCTACTTCATCATGGCAGAAACGACCTGACAAACAGACCAACTTTTGAGATAAAGACTGCTGTGGGTGAAGCTACCAAATGGGAAATCATCAAGAATTGATGACTTCTCAAGGAAATATACTTGGCTTGTACATACTGGCCTTGGGTGGGACCTTCCTCCATAATATTCCCAGCACATAGTTATCCATAAAGCTCTGTGATAAACTAGGTCTCTAGGTGTTACCATTCAACTTTATTTTTAGGATTTTTTTTTTAGCCCACATTGACTTCTCTATAATAAAAAGGAAGAGAATTATAAAATTAGTTTCCTGCCCTCTCAGCTTAAAGACTTAGAAAAAGGGAGATTTCAGGTGATGACAAATACATCATAATTGTGAAAATATTTTTAAAAGAGATTAATGTGTGATAGTATGGAAGAATCACCACAAGATTTAGTCTGAAGTTACTAATCCCTAATTTCTACTGTCCAGTCTTCTTCCTATTCCTGTAAGGTGTTTGCTAACATTTCATCTTTGCCCCTCTTCTCATCTCTCAGATATTTCTTAGCTATCTCATTTGTTGACCACCTTTTCAACTAACACCAAGAATCATTGAACATTAGATCTAGAAGAGACTTTTAGAGATCATTTGATCCAACTCATGGAAATCAAGGTATGTCCTAAAGGTTGAATGGTTAGTTAGTAAGTGTCACAAACAGCCTGCTGCACATCTCTACCTGGACATCCTATAGACAATTCAAGCTTAACATGTCCAAAATGAGATTGATTATTTTTGCCACTAATCTGCCCCTCCACCAAACTTTTACATTTCCGTTGAAGGCATTACCATCCTTCCAGTCACTCAGATTTACAACCTCAAGGTCAACCTCTGTTCCTTCTTTTCCTTTCCCCATCATATTCAGTCAGTTGTCAAGTCATAGCGATTCTGCTCCTATAGCATCTCAACTATCCATCCCATACCCTTCTTGGGCACATATACCAACGAAGTTCAAGCCCTCATTATCTCTTGCCTGGACTATTGCAACAGACTCTTAATTGGTCTTCCTGTTCCAATCTCTCTCTCTCCAGTCTAGCCGCTATATATTCCAAAATAATCTTCTCACAATTGACCATATTATTCCCTTGCAAAGTAAATTTCAATTGTCCTTCACAAGTGGACTCCAGTCTACCTTCCCATACTTGCTTTATATACTTTTTTCTTCACTCTTGTACTTTGTGGCCAAAATGGTCCACATACTCTTCTCCTAATTGGCATTCAGTTTCCCTCCATCTTCGCATGTGTTTTATCCCTTCTCACTTCGGCCTCTTTGAATCCTCATTTTCCTTCAAGGTTTATCTCAGGTACCATCTCCTCCTTGAAACTTTTCCTGGTCTCCTTGGTCATTAAGGCTCTCTCCTTCCCTTCATAAATTAACTTATATTTACATATCTGTGTGCATGTTTTATACAACAGAAAGATGTAAGCTACTTGAGAAGCAGAGATGGTAGGGCAGCTAGGTGGCAATCCAGCCTTAGACCAAACACTCGACACTTACTAGCTATGTGACCCTGGGCAAGTCACTTAACTCCAGTTGCCTAAAAAGAAAAAAAAAGAGAGAGAGAAGCAGAGATGGTTTTGTTTTTGTCTTTGTATTACTTGCATCTAACATAGTGTAAAAACTCCAGTAATTAATATTCATAATGAAAATCTGAAGACTCTAAAATGCTTTCCTTGCCTAAGAACCTATTTCGTACAAAACTGGCAGAGGAAGAAATTAGCATATTAAATGCAGTGTAGCCTTTATATGTCTGAAAAAAAAAGACTATATGAAGAATATGATGTTAGACCTCAAATTAAATCCATAGTTTATCAGGATATACCACTGGAGGAGAGCATATAGACAATGTCTTAAAATGCTAGAAAAATCCAGTCAGGTTTACTAAAGATTATCTTATTCCAGTGGGAGAATCACCAGTTTTTATATTCTTTCAAACAAATTAAATCAACATAATAATTATAATCATTAGATAGTAACGTTAATATGTAGCCAAGTCTGCACTTGATGAAAACTGTGCTTTTAAGTTGAACAGGAGAAGGTGCTAAGGAAGGACAATAAAATTTAAAATATGTTTTCCAACAAGCCAACATTCACAATATTACCATATTAACTTTCCTCATACATAGATCTGATCATGTCCCTTTTCTGTTCAAAACCTTTCAGTGATTCCCAATTACTTGCCAACTCAATTTCAGACTGCTTAGCACGTCCTTCTTTCAAGGCTCTCTTCACTCTCACACCATCTTTTCTGGGCGTATTTCACATTGCTAGACCCATAGCATCCACCGCAGCCAAACTGAACCACTCAGTGTCTCCAGGACATGTTCACATGCTTTCCCACCTTTGTGTTTTTGCTCATACTGTTCCTTCCCCTGGAAGTCACCCCAGCCTACATGGCCACCTAATGAAATCCTCCCCCTCATTTTAAGATCGAGCTCAGATGTTGCCTTCTCTATAGAGCATTTCCTGATTTCCCCCATTTAAAACTAACATTTCCTTCCTCAGACCTTGCATAGCCCTTTGTTTATAGCTCTCCTGCACCATCTTTTTTGTATTATGGATTACTTATTAGGAATAGTTACATTAGTTAGGAATGTTAATTTTTTGTTGCTTGTTAACGAGGTTTTTCTTCCTAGTTACTCATTAGTTAGGAAATTTTTCTCATATTGAAACACTGCCTTTCAGGTGTTTCTACCATCAGACCGACAAAGAAGGAGACCATTAGTTGACTGTTCATATCTTTTCCCTAGGATCTTGTATACTCTTCTGCCCATAGTGGGTAGAGTTGATTTTCTTCCTCTGTCCACATATAAACCTGAAAATAAGTCAGTAGCACCTCAATTTATAATTCATATGATTTTTTGCAAGTAGTTCAGCTTACAGAGCCCATTAATTATTTTAAGACCATATGTCTCATTGATATTATTTAACTGGAAAAGACTTCCAGGTGAGGTGAAGAGTCAGCTCTTCTCTGTCAGTTTAATTTTATAAAACAAAAGTCCCAGAATCACTGACTTACAGCTAGTGACAAGCTGAGAACCACACAAAAAAAGAAACTTTGATCTCTTGCAAAATCCAACATCAGGCCTCAAAGGTGAGGATTAGAAAAGCAGCATCAGAGCTGTTTCTTGTTGATTAGCAGCCTCTGACACTTTGTGACCCTATTTGGGGTTTTCTTGGCAAATGTACTGGAGTGGTTTGCCATTTCCTTCTCCCAACTCATTTTACAGATGAGGAAACTGAGGCAGATAGGGTTAAATGACTTGTACAGTGCCACAGTGGGTAGAGCGCTGGGCCTGGAGTTAGGAAGACCTGAGTTCAAATGTGCCCTTAGACATTTACTAGCTGTGTGAACCTGGGCAAGTCACTTAACCTCTGTTTGCCTTAATCCACTAGAGAAGGAAATGTCAAAACACTCTAGTATCTTTGCCCAGAAAACTCCGGGGACAGTATAGTCCACAGGGTCATGAAGAGTTGGACAGAACTGAACAACAATAACAATTTTGAAGCCAAAAATGTAGCTCAATGGTAGAATACAGGCTTTGCATGTTTGAGGTCCCACGTTTGGTCCCCCAGCATCTCCATTCATTTTGTGGCAACTACGTGGTTCAGTGGATAGAGTACCAGGCCTGGAGTCAGGAAAACTCATCTTCCTCAGTTCAGATACACGTGACTCCGAGCAAGTGACTTAACCTTTTTAGCCTTAGTTTCCTCATCTGTAAAGTGGCTAGAGAAGGAAGTGGAAAACCACTCCATTATCTTTGCCTAGAAAACTCCAGATGGAGTCACAAAGATCCAAACACGACAAAAAAACAACTAAACAACAGTTTTAGGGCTTGCTCTAGTTTGCTTCTTGCCTCAACTATTTCTGTAATTAGAATCACACAATGAATTGACAGATATTTGTTCAATGTGACAGTGTTCTGGGTAATATCTGTATCAAATTACTTAGATGAAGGCCTATAAGATAACATTGTATAATGCTAGGTGTGAGTTGAAGAAGTAGGTGATGAGTAAGCTAAGAAATAATAGAGAAGAGAAGAGAAAATGTTGCTCATCAGATCTAGAGATACAATGAAGTTGGGAGGGGTAGGGAACTTTTGCATGAAATAACAGAATGAAAATGCCAAAAAGCTTTCATCCTCTTGGCATGGTACTCTGAAGCTAACAAAATTAATTTAATAGGAAAAAATGGAAAGTTCCATACTTGGATTTTTTTCAAAAATCATCTGCATAAGTATGGAATGGAGATGTGGTTATGACATGATTATATGGAAAAGGACTGGGAGTTGAACTAAAACTTCTGTAGTTGTCTGCAGTCTGGTATAGGGGGAAAAACTAATTTGACCTTAAAGAACATTAATAAAATTATAGTGTGCAGAGAAAGCGTGATACAAGTCCCACTGGACCTTGCCTTACTCCAACCACATCTGAAGTATTGTGTCTGGTCCTGGACTCACCATTTTGTGAAGGACTTGGGCAATCTGGCATGCATTTAGAGGAGCAAAAAAATGAAACCATGTCATATAAGGAGCTTTGAAGGAACAAGAAATGTTTAACCAGAGAAGAGAAGGCATCATGATAACTATCTTTAAATAGTTTAAGTTGTTATGGACAAGAGTAGTTAGATGCCTTCTCCTTGGATTTAAAGGACAGAACTATAATCAATAGAAGGCAAAATTTCAATGTAAGAAAACTTCCTAAAAATTAGAATTGGCCACCAACACTGGGTTGCCTCAGAGAGTATGAGATTCCCATTACTGAAAGTGTTCAAAAGGAGACTAAATGATCAAAGGATTCATGCATTGAGTTACATGGTGACTCAGAAGATGACTTCTAAGATGTCTCCTTAAGATTATATTTAGCTGTAGAAAGGACATTAGAGACCATGTAATCTACTCCCACCCCACGTTTTAGAGACGGGAGAATTGAAGCCCAGCAAGTTTAAGTAACTTGCCCAAGATCACCAGTGTAGCAAGTAGCAGAGCTAGAATTTGAACCTGGTTCCTCTAACTTCAACTGAATCCTCCTCCCAAACTCCGCAATTCTTTGATTTGTTTTTATGTTATTTGCTAGTCACTGGTGGAGAATACAGAGAAACCTGAGATTAAGCCCTTACTATCACGAAGCTCTCTGATTGAGGAGATACCAAGTATAAAAAGTAACTCACAATGCAAGGCAATCAGAAAAAAAGATGGCCATGGGCTGGTGTCATCGGGGAGGGTGTTCTAGAGGAGGTATACTATGACCTAGGATTTAGCCAGGCAAAGCGGGGAAAAGATGAGGTCTAGGCAAGCATCAATCATAGCATGGTACAAAAACCTATAGGTAGGAATACAGGCATATACAGTGTATGCAGGGTACAGTGAGTAGATTAGTTTGACCAGAGTAGATGTTTCATGTATAAATGCAGTCACAAAGAAAATTAGAAAGGGCTAGAGAATCCCAAATTCTAAAAGACTTTGAACTGAGGATAAAGAGTTTAAACATCATACTCTGTCATGACCAATGAAAAACAATAGCAGGGAAATAACATGAATGTTGTGTTTTAAAAAGAATAAGTTTACTTGTCCCTCAGCCTCTTCAGCTCACACCTAGCATTATAGAGTGTTATCGCATAGACCTTCATCTAGATAACCGATACAGATATTGGACAGATATGCAGAATGGATAAGGGAAGGGACCCAGGGCAGAGGCTGCATGGCCAGTTGGGAGAAATAACCCAAGTATGAGATGACAAAAGCATTCCCCCATTAGAATAGTGGAAGTGGGAGCAGAAAGGAATGGATCCAAGAGATAGCACAAAGGAATAATTGGTAAGACTTGGTTATTAAGTATAAGGGGTAATATGCAACACAATTCCTAATCCAAATTAGCTCTTGTTAAGGGGTTTTGGTGGTTATAATGGTGATCTGAGCATCCATCTCTACATATTTCTGAAACTATACCCCAAATTATATGGGGTTACATCTGGAATTGTATCATTTAAAAAAGGACACTTAATTACTCCATTTCCTGTAAACACACACACACACACACACACACACACACACACAGAATAAGATCAGTAAGCCCAAATTATGCATATGGGACTTGATTGACTGTAGGCATTGAAAAAGTTCTTGCCATATGTATTGAATTCTTGCCACTATTTGCAGGTGTTGCAATGAAATGGCCACTATGAGTATGAACCAGTAAGTTACAAATGTGTTTTGTAACAGAATGGAAATTTCTGCAAGACAACTATTCCCAGAAAATGTCACATTTTTGTTAGAATAAACTATTAGATGTGAATGGTTTTGTCTCATATTACTTATCTTCCATTGTTGTATTTTAAAAAGATAACCAAAAGCAATTTTAAAATAATTTATAATATATAATAAAAATTATTTAATTGAGCTGTTACTATATTTAGATCAAATCTGAAGTTTATGCTTTCACCTAATAAATACTCAATAAATATCTGTTGGTTGAATACAAAACATGTGTATATTATAGTGGAAAAAGTACAGGATGATTCAATTTTGTCTTTCAGTGATAAACATGTTGGTAAAGTCTATTCCAAGTCTACTTCCTTTTTGGATTATGTCAGAAGATCTCTGAAGAAGCTTGAATTAGATGACTCAAAGGTTGGTACCTGACTGTTCAATGTTTTACTGAATTACAAGACAATGAATGAAGTGGGGTGTCATGGAACACTTTGCTTACATTTTCTGCCCATGGTCTTTATGAGAAATATTAAGTTGTGTAGAAAACAAAGCACAATCTCTCATATTAGAGACAGTGTCCCATGCTGTGAACATTGAAAGGACTCCTCCTTTTGTGTTTACATAGCTAAAGAGAAACTAAGTCTGATATCAAAATCACATCATGTTTGTGAATGAAAATGAGAATTAGAAGTAAATTAAATGGGAATTGATTTAACTTTGAAAGATTTCCATTTTAAATATACAAAAATTAATTATTTTATTTAAGAGCTGAAATTTCTTCCTTCTAAAAAAAAACCAAATTAATTAATTAGTTACCTAGTTAATTAATTTGTCTTTGAATGAGAGAATCCTGGAAATTCAAAACTACGTGAAAGGTTCAGGGTAATAATTGAGACCGTTTGTGACAGACAAAAAAAAGTTGGTAGATAGGATTGCTTATTCTAGCGTGGGAAAGGTAACACACTATTCCATTTACCAGATACATTTTGTTCTGTAGCAGGAATGTTAAAATGTATTTGAAACATCATAATATTTTAAAAGGTATAGAAACTAAATTGTGGTCATGGAGATGATTCTTGCTCAAGTCTGGTTTGGGAGAAATCTCCCTTGAGGTCCCTGCCCGCTCTGAGACTTGTTGATTCTAAAGATCAGAGAAACTTTTTAAAGGAAATGAAAAAATTGTTTTGTGACAATAAGAAATTAAGAAATAGCAAAGCTATAGCAGAATTGGATAATGTTTTTAATTCTTGAGGTGTGTTTCCAAATACTCATTGAAGGCAAAATAGAGGCTTATGTAAAATATATTTGGTACAATCTCTACTTGGAAGTAATGTACTTTTATAATGAGTACCTAGTGTCTAACTGGCACTAACCATATCCCATCTACTTCCGAAAGGTTTCCTATGCCTCTTTCTTTTTAGAGCAGTGTGGTAAATGTTCAGTTCAATTCAATAAATATTTATTAAGAACATAACTATGTGTGGGGGAACTGTGCTAAGCAATGGGGTTGCAAATAAGAAAAAGAAAGACAGTCCCTGCCCTCAAGGACCTTACAGTCATATAGGGAAGACAACAGAAAAGGAAACTGAAAAGGGGGGAGAGGGGAGACCACAGGATATCTGGCACAGGGGGCAGGCTATTTCATGGAGTCAAAAGCCAGGAGAGCTGCTGGTGGAAAATGGAGTTACCTGGAAATTTTGGTGATCATCTACTAGAATCTAAGTGATGGAAAGAATTTACAGACCAGGTAGTTCAACATCTCATCTTCAGCAACCCTGATAGGTAGCCTGATGTGCTCTGTCTTAATCAGTTCACTGATGGGAGTGAATTCTCTATATAACAAATGCTTAATTGTATGAGTGGAATTTACTAATTAAGTGAATCCCATACTCCATTGTTTATGCTAATAATCGCTCCCTAGTATCAGTGATTTTAATTCGTTGACGAAAATCCTAGATTGAGTCTGAAGATCTGGGTTCAAAACCTCTCGGCTAATAAGTACTTGTATGAGTTTGGCAACTCACTTAAACTCTTTGGGCCTTAATTTTTTTTTCATCTACAAAATATTGGGATTAGACTAGATAGGTCAGCAAACAATGGCAAGGGGGCCAAATCCCTCTGCAGCTTGTTTATGTGGCTTGTGAGAAAATAAATAAATAAAACTTATTTAAAGTTTTAATAAACCTAAATAAAATTGTGTTTTAAAATATAAAAATTATTCTTTTTTTTTTTTGGTGAGGCATTTAGATTTAAGTGACTTGCCTATGGTCACACAGCTAGTAAATATCATGTGTCTGAGGCCAGATTTGAACTCAGGTCCTCCTGACTCCAGAGCTGGTGCTCTATCCGCTGTACCACCTAGTTGCCCCAAAAATTATTCCTAAAGGACCATGTGAAAACAGAAGTAGGCTGGATTTGGCCCTTGTGGGCCATAATTCATCAGCCTCCTGATGTAGATAATCTCTAAGCTATAGATCTGTGTTCTAATAAGCCTAAATAAAGTTTTTTATATGTCACAAGAAGAACCCGTATGCATACATTAATTGTATTTCCTCAAATATTTTAACCTCTCCTTTTTTTTTTTAGGCAGTTGGGATTAAGTGACTTGCCCAGGGTCACACAGCTAGTAAGTGTCAAGTGTCTGGTCTGAGGTCGTATTTGCACTCAGGTCCTCCCAACTTCAGGGCCAGTACTGTATCTACTGCGCCATCTAGCTGCCCCATATTTTACCCTCTCTTTACCAATAGTATATAAACCTTAGAGGGGGAAAAATAATTTCGTGAAAGCACATACTGCCATGCGAGGAAAAAGTCTTTACTGAAATATCATCAGGTTATGGCTGTGGTAGTCTGAGCCTTTGACTGATTTTGCTGGTGGATCTATTTTATTTCTCTAGAGCAGAGTTTTCTTAATCAGGGGTCCATGAATTTGTTTTTGTTTTTTAAGATCTTGATAACTTCCCATATATTTATTTACTTTGTAATTCTGTGTATTGCATTTCAGATATTTGAAAGCATTGTTCTGAGAAAAGGTCCATTGACCTTACCAGACTGTCACAGAGGTCTGACCCCCAACATTTAAGAACCCCTACTGTAGAGGAGGAAACAAAGGGATATAGGAAGACCAGGGATGAAAAGATGGAGATAAAATGTAGATATTGAAAAATGAATAAGCGAGGGCCAGGAAGGTGGCACAGTGGATAGAGCACTGGCCCTGGATTCAGGGTGACCTAAGTTCAAATCTGGCCTCAGATACATAACACTCACTAGCTGTGTGACTCTGGGCAATTGCCCTCACTAAAAAAAAAAAAATCACTAAGCAAGTGAAAGGAAATAAGCAAGTACAGAAAGAATGGGAAAAAAAAAAGCAGAGAGGAAGCTAGGTAAATGGTCAGGAATAGCATACATGTAATACCAGAGTAGAACTCGGCTTCATTTCACATCCATTTTATATATCTTAATCCCTGTCATTACAGTCTAGAAGGGAACGTTTTAACCACAGCCAACTGAAAATAGATTCTATAATCTATTTTATGCATAAACAAAATCACATCAGTGCTCACATGAGTTTCTAATCATTGGAGATGACAACATGCCTTCAGAAGTCTTTTGATTAAGTCGGTGTTATAGCTTCCTAATATTTACAAACTATTACATTTATACAAATGAATCTGAGTTGAACAAATATATATCAGTGTGTTTCTGATCCTGCAGTGAGCATCTGCTAACATTCAAAATTATGTTAACATGGGAAGTGTCTAGAAAATCTTCTAATGTGCTTCTGGACAGGTTCTTTGCCCTGAAAAATTACTTGAAGACATGTCAAGTAAAACAGAACACTCCCAGACAAATCATTATCATTCCTAGTAGGCCAACTCGGCGTGTGCTAGATTTACATATGACTGATATCCAGCCTTAAAGAGAAATCCAAGGTGACAAGTCCCACAGTCATTTATGAAAGACAGCCTTGGGCCTTCTCATTTAGAGCATTTGTCACTCCAGCAGTTCCATTTGGAGACAAACAAAGGAATTGCCAGCATTTTCATCATAAATCCATTTTTTTAAACAGGCATCTAAAATATTGCTGGTTTAAGTGACCTCCCTAATAATTCACAAATAGAAAATTCTGGGGAAAAAAATGTATCTTAAGACTTTTTTTAGGAGCATAGGCAAATCGATATTCAAAATGGTCCCTATTTAATGAATTCCTTCATTTTTGTATCTTTTGACTGAATCATCTGCTTCAGTAATTGCATACTGTTATAGACTGTTAAAGAAGGAAGTGTTTTGGACTCCAGAGGAGAAATTAAATGTTACTGTACATATTTCAGGATACCAACTACACTGTAGCAATATGTCACCAAATATACCTTATGTACAAAATGATCTCAAAATAACACTGCTCCAATCCTTTTTAGTGTTATTCTTTTTTGGGGGGGGGGGTGAGGCAATGGGGGTCAAGTGACTTGCCCAGAATCACACAGCTAATAAGTACCAAGTGTCTGAGGCCAAATTTCAACTCAGGTCCTCCTGACTCTAGGGTCAGTGTTCTATACACCCTTTTTAGTGTTATACTGATGAAGGTCTTCCTTCTTGTGAGAAATTGTAAAACTTGCTAATACTTAACTCTAATCACAAAGTTCTCATAATTCCCATCTCAAATCATATTATCAATGGTATTTAGACATATAACTAAACTAATTACTCCTCAGCCTTTTTTTCTGAGGTATCTGGGGGGAAAGTCAGCGAACTTGTTTTGCTGTTCAAAATATTTATTAAATCTCAGGATCTCATTCTTGTTCTCTTTGTCTCTCTTCCCTTTTGTTCCTCTCTCTTTCTCTCTCCCTCCCTCTCGCTTTCTCTTTCTCTCCCTCCCCCCTCTGACTGTCTCTTTCTTTCTCTGTGTGTGTCTTTCTCTTTTCCTTCCTCCCTCCTTAGTAAGTCTTTACATTTATCTTTTTTTTTTTGGAAGGAGGTCAGTAAGGGTTAGAATAGTTTTCACTGAGTAGTGTAGGCAGAAGGGAATCAAGTAAACAATTAACATAGAATCTCAGAATTAGAAGGCTTTCAACTCCAACTTGTACCACTTCTGTGATAAACAATCATTTTATGCTCTTACTTTCATTAATTACAAATCATCACTCTTCTTTTCTGAGCACTGCTTGGTTACACAGTTCTTCATTATTTTCTGTTATTTCCTGTGCGGGTTATCTCTAGGCACCTACAGGTACTTTCAGACAGAATTGTTGGGATGGCTTTCCCAAGGCTCTGAGTTAAAATACAAATTGTTTCCTCTCCCTGTCAGCATTAATTTCACAGCCAATGAGAATTCTCTGTCTCATAAAATTCGTACCTTGTAAGACCACAGGTATGTTATAAATTACATAGGTGGTCCGAGAGCTACAAAGGAGGCATAAAGGTTTCAAATAAGTACTTTCAATTTCTGTGGTATAACCAGACAAAAGTTAATTGAAATATACATATGCATATGAAAGGGTTTTTTTGTTTACACATGCAATGTGTATATGTGTACTGTGTATGTATGTATGTGTGTATATATACACGTATATAAATAACGGATCTATATAAACATTATACATATAAAATGTGTGTGCATGTATACACACACACACATTTATACCAAATTGGATTCTAGATTCTGTTCCTGACTGTGTTAACCCATAATCTTTTTCTGAAATCTGATTTTTTTTCTCTGCCACAAGCTTCATATTGTTCTTTATTGTACTGTATTGTACTTAATATTATACGTCATTGTAATAGTCTCATTATACTACTAGATGGTGTAGTGAAGTCAGGAAGACTTGAATTCAAATCCTGCCTCAGATTCTTAACTAGCTGTGTGACCCTGAGTGAATTACTTGACCTCTGTTAGCCAGAATTTTCTTATCTATAAGATAGAGATGATAATAATAACATCTCCCTCCCAAATATATATATAGCCCTTTACATATATGAAAGTACCATGTAAATGCTAGCTAATCTTATTTTTATTAAGTATTTTAATTATTTCTTCTGTCCATGTACCCTGTGTTCCAGTGATAGTGGCCTTCTTATAGACCTCATGCGTGTTACTCTGTGTTCTGACTCCATACCTTTCCATTGGCTGTCTCCATACCTTTAATGCTCTCCCTCCTGACCTCTCCACCTTCTGAATCACACAGCTGCTTTGAGATGCTGCTTAAATCCCATCTTCTGCAGGATTCCTTTAACACTCCTCCCCACTGCTCGAGCCTTCTCTCTGAGTTTACCTCCCATGTCTCTTGTACAGCTCTTATTTGCACATAGTGAGTTGTTTCTGCCTTTCTTTGTATGATCGGCACCTAATGTAGTGCCTCATAGTTAGATAACATTCAGTATATATTTTTTTGGCTGACCTGAACATCTCTTCTAAGCTAGAATATAAATTCTTCACAAGATAGAGCTACAACTGTACTAGAAAAATCATTAGACTTAGAGTCAGGATGGCTTCCAGTATTAGCTCTGGCCTTTACCTTGGACCTTGTCTGACAATGTACAAGTCATTTAACCTCTATAAGACTTAGTTAACTTAATCTATAAAACAAGTGATACCACTAGCACAACTTACTTGCTGGGCTTACATAGAAAGTGATTAAAGCTTCAAGTTATTTGTAATTATGGTTATTTTTACTCTAAACTCCTTTTTCACATCTGGGGATATGTCTTCCTTCAGCCCAGATCCATTCACACCTTCTGATTCTCTACAGTTTGTTCTACATTGTCACGTGGGTCCTCTCCAGAGGTCAACTTTGTCTTTCAGAGATCTTTTTAAATTTCATGATGAGCGGTGTGGTGTGGTAGGTAGAGGGAAGATGACTTTGAAGTTGGGAAGGTCTGGCTCAAGTCTTTCCTCTGATATATACTGGCTATATGAACCTGGTCAATTCATTTAATCTTTTTAGTAAGAGGATTTGTTCTGTGAAGTTTGGATTCTGTCAAAAGGCCACACTAGGGGGCGTAGAGGGCCACATGTGGCCTTGAGGCCACAGGTTCTCCACCCCACCGAATCTCTCAGGGCTCTAGGCATTTCTCCAAGGTTACAAACTTCACTTACTGCCACCCTTTTTTGATAGAAGGAGCTTCCTTCCTCACCTTTTCACAAGTCCCAGTCCTTATCTCTTAACATTTTCTAAGTACCTATGAAGTACCCAGGATATCTTTTTAACAAGGGAAGCCAAAAGTAATTGAAGAACAGAATAATGCTAATAATAATGCTAGCATTACCTAATATTTTATTGAATTATATTATGCTATGCTATTTTCAAGTTATTTTCATATACCATAGGTATATATACCATGTATTATATGGTATACCAAAACTCTGAGGTAGATAAGACAGGTTTATTCCCATTTTATAGATAAAGACCTTAAGAGAGGAAGTGAATTGCCTAAAATCATAAATCCAGCTAATGACTAACTAGGTCTCCTGTCTTTTGTCCGTGTTCTTTCCTCCAAACCAGAGATCAGTTGGGTACCATGCATACCCTAAGGGTCTATAGATAGAATTCAGGAGGTCTGTGAACTTGGATGGAAAAATAATCTTTATTTTCACTAAAATCTAACTGAAATTTAGCATTTCTTTTGATTTTATGAAAATATTTTTTTTCTGAAAAAGGGCCCACAGGCTTCATCAGACATTGCCACATGGGTCCATGATACACACAAGAATCTTAAGAACTCTTGCTCTAAACCAACAAACAAAAAAATATCATTAAACACCCAATTTTTATGTTTTTCTGTTTCTTTGAGATTTCCTCAGCCCCTTACTATGGCTTCATAAAAAGTAAGCAAAAACAGAATGGAGGAGGAATTCATAGAGTTACAGGAGAATTTATCAGAAAATTAAGAATGGTAATAAAACAAGAAGATATGCTGATAAAGAGGAATAAAAAATAGATCAGCACCTAGTAATGGCTTGAAATAAGTGATATCATATATTCAGTGCTCTGTACACCTCACTTAATGCTTTGGCTCAGTCTTCTCTTTTCCTCTGTCTTTGACAGTTCACCAAATAGCAACCTTGGGGCAAAAGCAGTGTGGCTCCATTACATTAGTGTGCTAGGCTTTTGGAACTGTTGCAGTCAGAGAATTGAAAATGACCCAAGAGGTCATCGTGGCCAACCTTCTGCCTAATAAGGGAATCACTTTGTTACTTTTGTTGAAACTAACCCCAAATTTCCCATACCTCTTTGCCTACACATGTCTCTCTGATTTGAAGTCATTTTACTCCTTTTTATCACATTTATTTGTGTACTTCTCTTTCTTCCAGTCAGATTATAATCTTTTTAGAGCAAGACCTGTCTTTAATTTTTACTCTAACAAGTTGGTGGCCTGATTGTACACCAACAGCTAACTCAGAAATGATATCAGTAACAAGTCTTAAAATATAATTCATTATATTGTTTATTATTTACTGCTTGCATATTTAGAGTGCTAACATTGAAAATAATGTATATGGGATGGGAGAAGACTGGTTTTACTGGTTTAAGGAACTCCCCATGAGAAAATCTCTACCATTGCAGGTCATGATATTCTCAGAATAGTCTTAGCTGGTTACCCAGGGCACTACTCAAAGGTTAAGTAACTTGCCATGCAGCCAATATGTCAAAGGCAGAATTGGAACCCAGGTCCTCCTGACTCCAATATCCACTACACTGTGGTGCCTTAATGTTATATGTGTGTGTGTGTGTGTGTGTGTGTATACATATGTATATATATATATATATATATATATATATATATATGTATGTATGTATATGTATATGTATAATTTTTAGCACCCTTCCCTCCTTTCCACCACTGTGTCCCTATTACTGTAAAAATGAAAAGGGGCAGCACAGGATTGAGGGTCACTTTGTATTTTTCTTTGTTTCATATGTTGCTATGGCCTACAGATTCATCCTTAATTATCCAGCCTTCTAGCAATATATGGTATTGTATCTGCAAAGGCCAGAAAATTAATGCTAAGCTTAGAGTTAAATTAAGCAATCAAAAGTCATGCATCAAATATGATTTTTGGAAATACACTACTTTTTAATGGCAAATACATAAAAAGTTTTATTTTTTTCCTTTAAAGAATATAAAAACAATCATCAAGCGTGCAGCTACTCCAAAGAGAATAAACACTTTGCATATCAGAATCTTCATCTCTTTCTCTCAGCTAACTACATTGTTTGCAGATGTCTCCATGGTAACCAATAGTGTTAGGAAATAGTATAATGTTAAGATAATGTCATTGAAAGAATAAGGAGAAATAAAAGAGAAAAACAGGTTATGACTTTTTTCTCTTTCAGGAAAGGAAAAACAAAACCTTATGTCAACTTATTTTAATCAGTACTGTACTTTCAACAGTAAAAGGGGGGGAAACACATTTAATTCCATAAAAATAACATTAAGCTATTATTACTTGAATAATCCATTTTTGTTAATTCCTCCGCTCATAGAATGTGAGGATTGTTACAAAATGTTTCCACTTTTCTCAAGTCCCTAACCCTACTCCAACCTTCTACACTTAGAAGCTTCTTCTTAACTGAAAAAAGTTAAGGTCATCTTATGGTAGGCAATTTCCCTCCACTCACTTTGAATCTTCAAAACTCATTTCATCATCACTTACTTTCCCCTTGCCTTCTGTATCAGGAGATGTCTCTGCCTCCTGTAAGACTCATCCTTCTAGCTGTATCTTTCATCTCATCTCTCCACACCTCCTCCACATCCTTTCTCTATAATCATCCCCTCCCTCTCTCATATAGCTTTAATCTCACTTTCTCTACTTGTCCTTCCCCAATGCCTACACATGTGCTCAGGACCCTTGAATCCTAATTTTCTAAACACCTTTCTTTGACCCTGTTCTCATCTTATTATTCATTATATCAATTATTGATACATATTAATCATTACATCTTAAGCCTCACTTGCACTGGTATTTTAAAAATATTTTCTCTCAATAATGCCTCTTAATTCTTCACCATCTATGCTATTCTCAATTTTTTGTAATCTAGTTTTTCCATTGCTCTACTTTAGGTGCTTTCTGAAAAATCACAGCTGACTTTATGATTGGCAAAGCCTATGATCCTTTCAGTCTTCATCTTAAATCTCTACAGCATTTCAGGCTAATGAATCTTCCTATCTACTTTCTAGCCTCTCTTACCTTCCTGAGACTACATTCTCCTGGTTCTCTTATTTCTCTTCACTCATTCCTTCTGAGTAGGCATTACCCAAGTTTCTGTCTTTGACAGTCTTCTCTTTCTAAACCCTCTCCATTGACAGTTCTCATTCACACATTCATTATTTGAAGTATTTCCTCTGTACAGAGAAATCAATCTTAATCTCTCTGTCTCTCTCTGTCTGTGTCTCTCTGTCTCTGTCTCTCTCTGTCTCTGTCTCTCTCTCTCTCTCTCTGTCTCTCTCTCTGTCTCTCTGTCTCTCTGTCTCTCTCTCTCTCTCTCTTTCTCTGTCTCTCTGTCTCTCTCTCTCTCTCTCTCTCTCTCTCTCTCTCTCTCTCTCTCTCTCTCTCTCTCTCTCTCTCTCTCTCTCTCTCTCCCCTCCTCTACCCTTTCCCTTTTCCCCTCTCCCTCTCTTTTAAACTCCCTGGGCCTTAGTTTCCCCATATGTAGAAAGAGAGAGTTAGACTGGATGCTTTCTGATATCCCATCCGGCTCTTGTTCCATGATCTTATGTCAAATGAATGAGATCACTTTGGTAGCTGACTGGAGGATGAACTAGTGGAGAGAGATGAGGCAGGGAGGCCACCCAGCAGAATATTACAATAGTCCAAGTATAAGGAGTTGAGGACCTGCATCAAGGTTCTACCAGTGTCAGAGGCTTTAAGAGCTTATGTATAGGAGAACTTGTAAGTTAGATTCAGTAGGACATGGCAACAGATTGGATATGGAAAATGAGAGAATAGGAAGTGGAGGATGACGCCTAGGTTACCAGCTTGAGTGAACAGAGGAATGATGGTGCCCTCAATAGTAAGAAGGAAGTTAGGAAGAGGGAAGGGTTTGGAAGTGCTGAGTTTAAGATGTCTGTGGGACATTGAATTTGACATGTCCAATAGGCCATTGTATATATGAGATTGGAAGTCAGCAAAGAGATTAGGGCTGGATAAATTCACATGAGAATCATCTGCATAGACATTCTAATTGAATACATGGGTGCTGATGTGATCCCTAAGCTTAGTAGTATAGGGGGAGAAGTGAAGAGGACCCAGGACATGATCTTTTAGGACACCCATAGTTAACAACCGTGATCTAGCTGAAGATCCAGCAAAGGAAACTGAGAAACAGTCTGGCAGGAGGAGAACCTGAAAAGAGCAGTGTCATTAAAACCTGGAAAAAAAGAAAAGATTAAGGAGAAGAGTGTGATCAGTACTGTCAAAGCCTGCAAAGAGATCAAGCAGGATAAGGATTAAGAAAGGGCCATTTCATTCGTCAATTAAGAAAGCAGCTTTATCTGAATAATGATATTTAAAGCCAGACTGAAGAAAGTTAAACAGAATAAGAGGAAAGGATATGGAGGCACTAGTTGTAGAAAGCCTTCTCAAATTTAGCCCCAAAAGAGAGGAGAGATATATGATGATAACTCACTTGGATGAACAGATCAAGTGAGTGGTATTTTGTTGATTAAAGAGACATTGATATGTTTGTGTTAAAAATTAGTGCATTTGAGAGTTATATGGGGACACAGAGGATTGTATTAGCAAAGAGAAGGCTCACCTCTCACATGAGACAGGGGTGAAAGAGATAGTGGTGGAAAGCAGGTGAGTGATAGGAGATCAGTCTGAAAAGAAAAGATAGAGCTCTTGGTGAATGGATTCACTACTTTCAGTGAAATATAAGGGAGCAGCTAGGTGACGCAGTGGATAGAGCACCGGCCCTGGACTCAGGAGGACCTGAGTTCAAATTCGGCCTCAGACACATAACACTCACTAGCTGTGTAACTCTGGGCAAGTCACTTAACTCCAATTGCCTCACCGAAAAAAAAAAAAGATTGGGGAAGGTAGCCAAAGAGGTTTGAAGATGGATAAGGAATGGTTGGAAAAGCTTATAGGTTGAATGGGATAGTGATTCAATTAGGGAGATGTAAAAGCATTGCCTTGCCACGGGAGGGCCAAGTTGAGATTAAGTAACATAGATTTGTAATGGACCATTAGCTTCATGATTTTCTCCAGTAGGAATGAAGGCAGCAGATGGTGGGAGTAATCCAAGGATGGTGCTTACTGGGCCAAGATAGATAATAAGATAAGAAAGATAAGGAACCCTAGAGAAAAGGATAGTGTATAGTGGTTCACCAAGGAATCAAGATGAGGAGGAGAGGAGAGTGTAACTAGTGCAGGGATGAAAGCCTGGGAAAGTACTAAGGGGAGATGAAGATGACCCAGAATAGGAATTGAATCATTGCTGATTAAAATTTAATAGTGTTTTAAGATAGGCATAAAGGGATTTATTGGTAGAAGGAATATGCACAAAAATGAAATGATGTACTTCCAAACAAAGTCCACATGTCTATTTGGTTTAAAAAAGGAATGTTTTAAAGAAAAATGTCAGTCATGTTTGGGTTGGACAAGTTGACTTCTAAGGGCCCTTCCAACTCCCCACCCCTGCCCCAAGGGGGTGATGGGGGGATGGGGGGTATGATTCTGTGATTTTGAAGTCAAAGTAAGGAATAATGGATGATATCATCCTGAATGTTTTGTACCATTGCAGAAAATTGAAAAGATTTGTTAAGCTGAATTGTTTAATGCCTCTTGACAGAGAAGCCTGTAGTGGACCACATGTGCAGAATGCAGCATGACCAATATGCTGATTTATTTTGTTTAATGGTACATTTTTTGTTACAAAGTGGAGTTCTGTTTGAGGAGAGAGCTGAGTCACTGGAAAGTAAAGTTTTAGACTGCAATTTTGAAAAAAAAATTAATTGTCTCATAAGTCAATTAATCAACAGCTGTTTATTGAGCACTTACTATGTCAAGTCAACAAGCATTTATTAAGCACCTATTAAGTGGAAGGTACTGTGCTATTGGTCAGACAGTTTGTTAAGTATTTGAGAATTCAAAGAAAAGATGAAAAAAAGTCCGTACCCTCAAGGAGCTTACATTCTAATGGGAGAGTAAACATGTACATATGTAGATGTATGCAAAATATATACAAAGTATATGCAAGGTAACTTTAGAGGGGAAGGGACTATTATTTTTTAGATTTCAAGAATCACCAGTCTTAAATTTTTTTAAATTGCATTTCTTTTATGCCTAGTTTGTTTTAGGAATTACTCCAACTACTTAACATTGCAACTGTTTATCATATCTATGAAGCTCTTTTATCTTTTATCTTGTAGCTTACAGAAAAAGTGATAATGGAATACTATGAGAAGTACAAACCTAGAATGAATGAACTGGAAGCATTTAATATGGTAAATCACAGAATTAAACACAGAGGGGTGTGTGTGTGTGTGTGTGTGTGTGTGTGTGTGTGTGAGACAGACTAAAATAGGATCTTCTGAAATTTTGTGATGGGGCACACTAACTTATTTTGTCATACCCTGATTCTAAAATAACACCAAGTTGGATCATGTCCTATTTCCAAACTATATTAGGTGGCAGTAAAATAAGAAGACAACACATGGAAATTTCCTTATAAGGAGTCTTATAAATGTGCAGAAATATTAGAGTTCTTTGAACTCATATTTGTCTTGATACAGTTATTTCACAAGCATTCCTTTTAATGAATTTCATGCTTAGGGCCCTGTAAATGCTTCCTGCCATATACTGCATGACGATGGTACTTCAAAGCAATTTAAATAGTATACATTTTCCCCGTTTATTACTTCAGAAAACTTTTGATCCCTACTTTATCCCTTTGCATGATGGGCATTTGCCATATCTAGATAGATAGCTAGATCTGTAATTTTTCATCAGTATTTTCTTCAACAGGGCAAGTAAAAGGAAAAGCTTTTCATCCTACTGTTTGTTTGGACAACAATTATAATATATCCAATCTTTCTTTTAGTTGAAAGTTGTTTTGGCTCCTTGTATAGAGACTTTGATACTTATGGATCGACTTTGCTATCTTAAAGAACAGGTATTTTTGCACGTTTTTAAAATACTTGAAAAATATCTTAATTGAATCAATTATCTGGTTAATTGCTAAAGGGGTGCCTTTCCTCTAAAACTCACAGTACAATTATTCTCATCATATTTGCAAAGTTTAAGTATTCATTCCATCTCTTTTTCAACATATGTACAACAGATGTTGTTTGTAGCGAAGCTGCAATAGTAAAGTTTATGTTCTTGTAATTGTATGGTAATTACTAGTCACTAGACAGTAAACACACAAAGCACTGTATACTGAGACATTGTGTGGCTAAAATTAGTAAGGGCTAGACAGAAGATACCCTTTATAAACTCTATTTCACACGGATTAGCACATTTATTTGAATTTCCCTACTTGCATACTTTGCAAGGTATTAGTACTCTTTGGAGTAATGTTGATGGCAGTTCTTTTTTTAGTAAATCATAATTGTATGGTTCTTGTTTGAATGGGGAAAACATGGCCCTTTTGGTTAGCTTTGAGGGAAGTGGTTTTTGCAGCTTCTGCTCTGGGCTATGGTCAAAATAAAGTTTTGTGACCTGTTTAAATTAAACACATTCATGGGAACAGCCCTGTTTTTCCACTATAAACCCTTCATTTTAACAGTTACACTTTATCATAAGGAGAGCTTTGCTTTCTTCTCTTCGACAGCCTACTTGGAACAAATGGATTGTAATAAATGTTTGCTTTTGTTCTAACTGGTATTTTTATGGAAAAGGCAATTTTAAAATATTTAAATAATGATGTATTTTTCTCAGCTGCCAGCCAACTGTAAATCAAAGAATATCTTTGATTCTCAGGATGGAAGGTGGGGGAAGGGAAGATCACGCCTACTGTATTGAGCACTCATTTTCCTTTTCACAACTCTTTCCATTGACATAGGTATAATAGTTAGGCTAAAGACTGCCAGATTGAAAGTTAATTGTCAGAAGTT